>NC_141540.1:116810833-117124166 GCF_021556685.1 Rattus norvegicus
AAGAAACCGGGACTCCTCAAGGGACATGGACTAAGGGCCTCAAGGACATTCAGCCATTGCCGACATATTGTCAGATGGGATGTCGGCAAGGTTCTATCCTTTATCCAGAAACCCCTGACAGTACACAGCTAAACAAGACAGATTCATCACCTTGTTAGAGAACCTAAAGCCTCCTGAAATTTCCTCTCTGCTTGCCTCCCCATTCCTCAAACCAACCCTTCATAGCTGATCACCTCAGCCCCTCACTGGAGGACAAGGATAGACCCTCCAAAGCCAGTGACAGAAATCTGAAGACAACTCTGAGTCTAAGGGCTGGCTAAATAAACCAGAGCCGCCCATCCCCAGGACAAGTTGGAACTTGAAAACCCACAGGACACCAAGTCTAACTCCCTGGAAGGAGGTTGCTAAGTGGATTCCTAGCAAAAAGGGCCAGGAGGGGAGATGAGATGGCTCAGTCCATAAAGGCCCTGTCAACCAATCCCGATGCTGAATTTCATCCTCAGAGCCCACATGATGGAAGGAGAAAGAACTAACTCCCCCCATGTCCTCTGTCCTTCATGTGTGTGCCATGACACACATTCACAATACAGCAAATAAAAACTATAATTAAAAAAAGAAAGCACGGCAAGGGACACGGAAGCACTTATGTCCAGAAAGCCTGTACCTGTCACCAACGAGGAAGGCACCCCAATACCATACCAAAGCTGGCCATGGACCTCTCCTTGAGATTAGAACATTGGTAACTCAAATAAGGTTGCTGAGGGGGCCCAGCCTTCTATGCCTGTTACCCCTCCCTCCGAATCCCCTCAAGGGTACGTCAAGAGAGTTCCTCTTCTCTTCATGTATTTCTTCAGTGAGGCCAGAGAATCTTGCTCCTGTTCGTTTTTTAAACACCGTTAAGACAACACATTTGGCGCATACAGTCTCCTCATCTCCTGTGGGCGGCTTGGCTTTCCAGAAGCTCCTCGGACTTCTCCCAGGCATCCACTACTCCCAGCCTTCCTGTTCCCTCCACATACATCTTTGCCCTGCACCAACTGTGCTCCGTGTCCCTAGTCACCAGGCACAAGGAGTGCTTTAGAAGGAGGGACGGGGCAGAAGGGTCAATTGAGGCAAAGTGCAAATGCAAAAGGAACCAAGCATCTAGGGACAAGTCCTTGGCTGTGTCCAACAGATTGCAGACATCAGCAACTAGTGGTGACAGGGACTGCCCCTTCCCAGTCACCCGCCTGAGCCTTACTCCAGTCACTCAAGCACAGTTCCCAGGAATAATGTCAAGGCTAGATCCTACAGGAACTAGTTCTCTTTCTGGGGGGTCCAGGAACCATCGGTGACCATGGGTTTGGGTCAGCCACAGGTGACATGGGGGAAGCACTGGCCAAAATTCAGGCCCCAGAGAATGCCTGGGGTTTTCCTGGAGCATCACGGGGTGAGCATCTGGCAAGCAGCGAAGCAGGGTGGACTCAGGGATGAAACTGAGGACCACCAGCTGGGATGGAAAGACCAGTATAGCTCACCTCCCCATACAAGTCTTCCCCATCTCTCCCACCTTTGCCACTTTGCATGGGAAACAGCATCTTCAGGCCTTAGGACTCCATCCACGCTGAACCCCAACTCATAGTGGGGCAGACGGTGCAGATATCCAGTGAAGGAACAGAGTCCAGGAAATGAGACCTCGACTTCCACCTTAAGCAACCCCAGGACCCTTAGCCACCCATAGAGAGCTGAGCAGGAGCAGCGGTGTCCGCCGTTGGGCCAATGTGCGTCCTAGGAAGGGTGGGAATGTGCATCTGGACCCTGGACACATCACGCTGGCGCTGGGGACACTGGTGAGAATGTTTTGGTGCCTGTGTGTGCAGGCACCTGTGACTGTGAACAGAAGAGCAGACACTGACTGTGTTCTGCGGGGAGGCGCATACCCAGACTGGCCATGTGCATTGGGGAATGCATCGAGGAGCAATCTTACACTGGTGGTGAGCTTGAAAACTTCTCACGACTCCCCCCCCCCCCTCCGCCAGCCCCACATTGTCATCCTGTCCATCTCAACTCTCACCCCACCTTCCTTAACTGTCCCCTCCCAAGCTCCCAGCCCCAAGCAACCCCAATCAGAGCATCTTCAGGTGTCTTACCATACACTCCCACAACCCTGAACCCCTGACCACACCCCTATCTGTCAGATCTCTCAGTGCCTAGATTGGCCATTGCTCTCTACCAAGACCATGCCCCACCTCCAACACCCAGGCTCAGACCCGGGCACAAGACTCAGAAGTGACTTTATTTCTCTGTAGTTAATGCCCCTCAGGCCAGGCTGTTGGGCTGTCCCTGGCTTGACCTCCCTCCCCTCAGGAACCTGGAGAGTCCCAGAGTCCCTCGCCCTCCCCCTCCCCCCCACCCCAGCTTCCTGCCAGGATGTCTGGACTCCTGGAGATATCCAGCGGCCTGGGATATGGACCTGGTGGAGAAACGGAGAAGGTTCACTCACATCTAGGGAGGTTGAGAGCCTCAGACCTTGATGCCAAGCCCTTGCTGTCTCTGCCCCAGCCAGGCTAGGCTGGGAAGGGACAGCAACAGGCTCAGGGGACAAGCTCCAAAGCCCAGCAGGAGGGAGGGAGGGGTCTTAGGGCCCAGCCCAGAGGAGAGCAGGCCCCAGGCTGAGCAGGAGCCCCCCAGCCAGGGCCCAGGGGCTGCGTCCCGCTGCTGATGCCCCGTTGCACAAATCTTTCTCGCAGCAGTCCACGTCGACTTTTAAGATCCCAGAGTTAATGAACCCCATCAGATAGTCTGAGAAAAAGTGGCGCTTAACGAAGTCGCAGGAGGAAGCACACATCTTGTTCACAGAATGATCCTTCCTGCCTGGGGGAAAGAAGGAAAGCACAGGGGCTAAGGTCCACTTCCACCTGAGCTCTGTCCCTTCCCTAGAACCCAGGACCCTCCAGATCAATTTGAGCCTTGGAGCCAGGAAGGAAGAAGCCATTGTTGTCTTGCCTCAAAGTCATGCTCTTGTCCCAGGTAAGAGGAACTCAGAGGACACTTCTGACCTCTCCCCTAGATCTAGCTTTCAGTAGCCCCGCCCCCTCACCAGACTTACTGCTGCTGGGGTCCGTGATCCGCACGCTGGCACAAACGGTATCAGTGGGCTGGCACTGCTTCGGGGCGCAATGGCTGGAATTGGCCAGGGTGCAGTCCTGGCACCACAGGCCATGGGCTAGGCAGGGCACGGAAAGAGGGATGACCAGGGGGAACCCAGTTCTGGACAGCGAGACCCTACACCCCTTCTTCCCCAATCTGCTGCAGTCATCGTGGCAGAACCATGCCCATAGAAGAGTTCCGCTCCCACAAGACTCGATTGAGCCTCCAGGTTGACCCTGACGCTGTACCTACACATCCTGCCTCCCCCACCCCCGTCCTCTTACTCCTGAATACAGCACCCCCAAAGATAGGTAGGTTTCAACACAGGAAAGGTTCACCGACTTAATAGGAAGCTCGGTGGATCTCTGAGATTGAGGGACATCTGCGCAGTACTAGAAGCAAGGTGGAAAGGCACTGGATGCCCTCGGGTGTGTAGAGAGCCCCGGATGGCTGGATCTGACATATAAAAGTGGTGCTCCCCGCGACATGACCCCTCCCCGCAGGCCCCCGACTCACCGGGCGAGGGGCAGAGAAGCAAGGCCAGCAGCGCCAGGCCGAGGCTCTTCATGGCTGCAGGCAGCATGCTCCGATAGGGCCTGAGAGAGGCGCGGGGGCTGCAGGCGGGGGTCCTCTGGGGCGCAGGCCTGGAGGGAAATAGCCTCGGTCAGAGGATCCAACCCCAAGGACCCTTCCTTTTCTGGCCTGAGGATATAACCACCCCCCAGGAATCAAAAGCGCGCGGGGTGTCTGGGGGGGGTGGGAGGTCCAGGAGCTCGCAATGCCCCACCCCCAACCCATCACCGGGAGCATCCACCATCATTGCCTCCCCTCCAGGGAGGAGAGGTCTGCCCTCTCCCGTGAGGTGGCCAGGTCCCCGCAGCCTTCGCCCTGCACCTGCGTGGGGAGGGTGTCGTCTCTCCCCAAGGAGCAGTAGGTGCGTCCGGACAGGAAAAGCGGGAGGAGGGAGCGCACCTTACCTGCCGACGGGGGAGGGGTGCGCGCCGCGTCCCCGTCCTCGTCCCCACCCCTGGGCTGGGGGGCCGGGAACCCCGCGCCGAGTCCCCTCCCCTGGTCCCCGCGCGCGCGCCTCGGCGCTCACCGCGAATCGGGGCGTGGAGTGCGGGCCTCGGGGTGGGGGGCGCACTCACATCCCTGGGGTGTCCGCACTCGGGGCTCAGCGGCGGGCGCGGCGCGGGGAGCGATGCCCTTCGGTCTCCCTGCGGACCGGAACCGGGGCGCAGCTTCGTCTTTCGGGGAACGCAGCCGCAGACGCGGACCCCGCGCGAGGGGCGGGGCGGAGCCGGGGCGGGGGCCGCGCGCGGCGGGGAGACGCGCGGGGCGGGGGGCGCCCAGGGCTGGAGGCCACGCAGCAGGTCGCCCTACCCGGCCTTGGCGCCCTTCGTCCGCGCGCAACTCCCCTTCTAGGTCTCCCGCTCCCGCTGCAGCAGCCCCCCACCCTTGTCCACCTCCCTACCCGGCGTGGGAGGATCCTCCCCCTCTGCTTGGCCGAGGTCCCTTAGCAGATTCTCGGAAGAGCTTTGGCTGCTAAAGGAAGCAAAATGCACAAAGACACAGCGAAAGAGGGAAGTGGAGGGGTAGGGGCCGTGGGGTTCAGACGTCCAGCCTTGGGGCTCCTCCCTCCCCAACCTCCACCTCGCGTCCTGTAGTTTCAGCCAATTCTACTCCTAAGAGTGCCCATGACGACGCCCACCGGCAACTCAGCCCTAGGGACTTTTGTCACCAACCACACCCACACACAGAGATGACAATCCTGGTCCGGGGTATAGGATGATTGGCCAGGTTCACACCTTGCACTCCCGCTCCCGCCTGTCCTTTCGTCCCTCCTGAGCTCTGGGTAAGCCACAGCTACCTTCCCTCTTTTTTCACACAGGAGGAAAGGGGTTTCAGGTTCAGAGCCCCCAGGCCCTGGGAAAAGCAGTGAGCAGACCTTGATTCTGCCCGCTCGCCCCACCCCCACCTCAGAACCTCACACCAGACAAATGACTGTCACTAATACCAGGTCTTTGCTACATGTGACAACATCGGCTGTCAATCTGACCGCACAGTCTCTTCTCCTTGATGTAAAGAGCACATGATAGGTGCACATGATAGTTTCATATCGCCTTGGTATCTCAGTGTTCAGTTACAGGTAAAGAGAACACACACAGAGCCTCCTGCCCATTTTACACCAGTCACCAGGTGATCAAACAGCATGAACACTTGAGTAATTCACAAGTGCTGAGGAAGAGAGGAACTAGACACTTTGAAGAAGGGATCTAGATGAAGAGAGTGCAGAGGGTAAGAATTAGTTCATACACAATTCTCTGCCAAATAAGTCAATGCCGTTGTGGAGCCCAGACCCAGCCTGCCAACAGCAGGGTGAGAGCAGCAGTGCCTGAGCCTAGGAGTCTTGCAGGGCAGAGGCCTGGTGAGGCTTCTAGGCAAGTGTTTTCTGTGGAAACGGAGGGGAGTGGATGGTCCATGAACCCTGTTCATCATGACCGCAGACTAAAAAAGCCAGTGGCCTGCCTAGATTTACCTTCACATTAACAAACCAAAGACTCACACAGGGATAAGTGCCAACAACAAACTTAAACCCTAGAAGTTGATGTGCTTATCAAGACATACAGAAGAAGGAACCCGTAACCCCAAACTGAACCACGAGTTTATCTCAAAGAAACTTCACTTACATGACAAAGGACCAATGGGGGCCTTGAAAGAAACTAAGCCATCACTGAAAAATAATGCGGGTGGGGGTGGGGGCAACAAAGACCCTACATGTCACATCCTTTTATTTATATGAAATGCTCAAAATGTAAGAATCCAACAAAGACAGAAAGATTAGCCAAGTATGAAGGACAGAGGGGGATGACTGACTTGGGACATGACTAATAAGGGAAGTGATAAAAGTTTCATTTTGTAGTAATGAAATGCCCTAAAATTAGATTCTGGTGATGGGTACACTAAAAGTCACTGAAATGTATTCAATAAAGAATGAATTTTACGGTATGTGATGTGTTTTATCCTAATAAAGATGATTTTTTTTAAAAAAAAAACACCTCAGCACGGAGTTAGCCAGCAAATTAGACACAGACAAAGAAGGAATTTATGAGCTGGAAGACAAATCTGAAGAAATCATCCAGAAAGGCTGAGGAGATAGCTCAGTGGTAGGACCCCTGTCCAGAAATGATCAGGGACGTAACACCCAATAAGTTTAGAAGCATAAAGAAATACAAAAGATTGTGTGCAGAGAGCTAAGAAAAATCTAATTGAAATCCCAATGACGGTGTTTAGAGACATTTTATTTAAAAGAAGTCAGAACTGGTGAAAGGTAAGTGTTGGTAGAGATTCTGATGTATAATAAACAAACTAACAAATGACAATTTACCTAAGCACAACACAGCAAAAAATGAAGCCCACCAAAGACAGGAAAATCTAGAAAATGATGAAGATAATTCTACAGAATCTGGAGGCAGAGCAACCAAAACCAAGGAGGGTGAATTAGTATCTTTACGGTGTTTGGGGAAAATAACCTAACTCTTATGCACTGTTTTCTAAAAATTAAGTCTAAAACAAATTTTCGGATAACCGTAAGTCTAGAAAATGACTTAGTGTCAAAAAAACACACAGCCTGACTCAAAATCAACAAAGGATCAAACTAAATGTGTCTCCAAAAAAAGGCATGCAGGTAGTTACCGGTTTGCAGAAGAATACTAAATATCACTGGTTACCAAGGAAATGCTACTTCAGACCATAATGAAATGTAATGTGACAGCAATTAGGATGATGATTCCAAAAAAAGATGGAGTACCACAATGCTAGCCAGGACGTTAAGGAAGGGAATGTGTGCATGATCTCATTTGAGGAGCAGAGAAAAAATGAAATAATCAAGCCCAGGAGCTGGGCTCCAAGAGACAAAATTTCCCTTAGACAGGAGGGTAAGTTATTAAGATCTGTTACACAGCCCAGGGCCATGGTTAATACAATGTATTTTTTTAATTACTAAGATAAAGTATTTTAAATGTCTTCATTGAAAACCTAAGAGGTTGAAAAGCTGATTGACTTCATTTAATTATTCTACAATGTGTTGTGTATCTAAAGGCTCCCTTGTACCCCTAAGACACACACAACTGTAATTAATCAACTGAACTGTTTCTTTTGGTTTTGTTTTCTTATGACAGGGTCATGCTGGGTAGCCCAAGCTGACCACTAACTCACCACCCTTCTGCCTCAGCCTCTGTAGTGCTGAGGATCCAGTGTTTACCACTCCGCTTGCTATGTTTGGTTATAAAGATTACCACCCAAGTGCCAGTGGCCATTGGGGTCTTTCCGGAAACTTTAGGAGTTAGGGATGGAGAAATGAGGACCGGTGACAGATCCTGTGGAGTTGCCCCTGTCCCTTCCTGTCCCTGTGCTTCCTGCCTGTCAAGAAGCTAGAACAACCTCTACCAAACGCTCCTTCCCTGATGTTCTACCCAAAGCCTGGTGCCAAGCAACATGGACAGACACCTCAGAGACAGTGAACCATAGTCTATCTTCCCTTCTTTAAGCTGTTTATGGAGATATTTTATGTCAGAGCAACAAGAAAGCTAGTATACTGACTCAAAGTTTTTGATTGCTTATTCTGTATTTGTTTGGAGGGGACTTTGGGTGTTGTTTTTAAAGATAGGGTCTCATGTAACTCAGTCTGGCCTTGAACTTGCAATATAGCCCAGACTGGCCTTAAATTTCTGATCTCCCTCTCTGCCCTCCAAATGCTAAGATTATAAGCAGGCCACACCACAGCTAGAATGCTGTCTTACAGCTTGAATAAATACATGTTTTCAGATAAGATTCAGAGAGTTTTAGCACTAGCCACTCTTCCGTAGATAAACGTTTAAAGAATATGCTTTAAGAAGGGAGAGGAGGATGAAGGGAGGCCAATATACAAAAGTGAACAGAGAACTGGCTTACAAGAAGGGAAATCTAAGTCATCCTGTGCCAATAAAGGCACCTGCAAGTGGCTTCTAGACAGCTGGAGCCCTGGACAGCAGCACATGCCAATCAGGAGGGTGCTCTAGGGTAAGGGATCCAAGACCCTGCATTGGTAAGAAGCAGCTAAGTGAGTGATAAACTTTAGACTCCTTTAGATGCTCAGGATGCAGAGGAAGGTTTCCAGGGCAACCACTAGCAGCTCTCAATGAAGGGACCACATGTGGGGCAGGCAACATGTGCAAAGACTGGAAGTGGAAAGATACCAAGGATTCAGGGCAGAAAGGAAGGCAGGGTGGGGTGGGCTGGGGTGGGGTAGGGTGGGGTGGGGTGGGGTGGGCAGACAGAGAGCCTAGGACTCAATCTACAGGGAGGTGAGATAGGGACAGACCAAATATCAGAACCCTTGTGGTTTGGGGGTCACAGCGTAGGGCATGGGGGTCACAGTGTAAGGCATGGACTGTGTACCACCTTAGCTATGAGAAAATCCCTGTAGGAGAGTGTGTAACTAATGTTATGTGACATTTGGCTGGCCCATGGTACTCAGATGGTAGGCCAAACATCATTCTGGATGTGTCTGTGAGGGTGTTTGTGGATAAGATTAACATTTAGCCAGCAAAAAAGAGAAAGAGCATTTTCTTTCTCTTTTTTTCCCATTATTCCTAGGGTCTCGCTATGTAGCCCAGGTTAGTCTCAAGTCTATGTAGCCCAGATGAGTGCCACTGGACTCAGCCAGATTAACATTTATTACACTTTATTTATTTATTATTGGTGGGGGGGGTATTGTGGTCTTCTCTTCTCCCTGGGGTTGCTGGCCACCAGCCCACGTGAACAAAGGGAACATAGTCTAAGATCAGGGTTCCGACAGCCCACAAGTGTGACAGAAATGACTACCAAGATCAGTTTCAGAGAGGCAGCTCAACTGTAATTGGGATTAATCAAGGGCTATATAGTATTGGAGGAAAGAGATAGCTCTTTCTAGGCAGGTGGATTTCTAGGCAGGTGAGTAGTATCATTGGCTACAGCTTAGGGTACTAGATAATGCCTCATCTGCATGGAGAGGCATTCCAGAAATTCCAGGGGCTGGCTGGACAGGTTCTTATCAGGAGAAAGGAAGCTGAGCCCAAAATCTTACCGAGGCTACATAACTTTCCACAGGTAGAAGGTGGGGGATTTCAGACTCCCCAGACAAGGCCAGAGAGGGAGAAGCCCTCCTGGTAAAGGGAGTCCTTCATTTTGTGCTGAGCTCAAGAGAAACACAATGGGAGATTGTTTCCTTAATTAGCAGGGTTTCTCCACAGGGTACCATGACTGTGGTATGTTGTGTGACATTATGACAGGAGAGATATAAATATCTACTTGCCCCAGACAGAGAGCCCACAAAAGACCAAAGTAAGGACCACCAAAGTCTGACTTGCCGAACAAATGGGTTTTACTCATTTTAGGGTTACTTAGAGAAATATGGACACCCCTTACAGTATAGAAATGGCTCAAGGACAGCTATTTCACCAAAAGCCCATCCTAACATAGGCTATGAACTCAAGAAAGCTGGAAACCAAGAACACACTGCAAAGCCTGCAGGCACATCCACAGGTTGCAGAGTGTCTCTTCCAGGCAGCTCAGTGGGTTTCTGTCTCTTCAGGTGGCTTGGTTGGTGGGTCTCAGTAGTCCTCGCTGCTTATATCCACTTGCTATATAAGGGTTCTAGTGAGTTTTGGTTGGTTTCAGGGACTTCCTGAAGCCTTTGTGTAACCAGACTTTGACTACTTTTTGGGTTCCTTTCTGTATCACCCTTCTCTACCCCTGTTCCACCCTTCCAACCCCTAACACTAGGTAGGCGTGAAAGAAAGCTAGAGGAGAAAGTAGAATCGATATCATCAGACTACTTTCTGCTGAATAGATGTATCAAGTTCCTTGTGGCAAGTTTGATCTTTGCCATTAGGATATCTCTTCTTCTTCTTCTTCTTCTTCTTCTTCTTCTTCTTCTTCTTCTTCTTCTTCTTCTTCTTCTTCTTCTTCTTCTTCTTCCTCTTCCTCTTCCTCTTCCTCTTCTTCTTCTCCTCCTCCTCCTTCTCCTCCTCCTCCTTCTTCTCCTCCTCCTCTTCCTTTTCCTTCTCCTCCTCCTCCTCTTTTTCCTCCTCTTCCTCCTCTTCTTCCTCCTCTTCCTCCTCTTCCTTTTTCTCCTCCTCCTTCTCTCTTTGTGCACTTGACAAACTGCAACAAACTACAACAGCAGCAACCAGCAACCAGCAACCAGCAACCAGCAACCAGCAACCAGCAACCAGCAACCAGCAACCAGCAGCATTAGCAGAAAGCGTAGCAGCAGCTACAGTCCCTCTCTGGGTTCTAGCTTCCAAGAGTCTCCAGAATTCCAAACATCATATACTTGCAGAAACTATCTACAGTTGGCCAACTCACACCCTTACTGGAGCATGAGGCAAATCATAGTCAGCTGCTGTGGACAATCTAAAGCAGCTCCATACCCCACACCAGGGATTAAAACAAAAGCATATTCCTACAACCTCTTTCTCCCTCTCCCTGTTTCCTTCTTGCTCTCTCAACTGTGTGTGTGTGTGTGTGTGTGTGTGTGTGTGTGTGTGTGTGTGTGTGTGTGTGAAGAAACCAAAATCCTCTCTACACCTTTGTGTTGGTTATTTCCTGAACTTGAAGAGCTTCCCTACAGGAAAGACTATTTAACCTCCCTTTACAATATCCTAAGTTCTGTGTCTTAACCAGCTTTCCTCTATGGTAGAGGTTTATCTAGGAGAAAATTGCTACACAACAGGGCAGAGGTCATAAGATAACTTATAGGAGTCAGTTCTCTCCTTCCATCATGTGGGTCCTAGAGTTCAACTTTAGCCTTAGCAGCAAGAACCTTTACTCACTGGCCCATCTCACTAGCCCACAGACTAACATTTAAATGGTTACGTCTTGACTAAGTACAGTGTGGGTGGGACACATCTAATCATCTAAAGGTCTAAATAGAAGGGAAGCCTGAGGCTGCCTGAGCAAGAGGGAATCCTGCCAGTCTGGGCTCTGGGCATGGTTTCCTGTGGGCTCTTAACTATTGGCCCACCTGCAGGGGTTAGAGCTGTCAGTCCCACAATCAAGTGAACCCCTTCCTTAAAATAACTCTGCGTATTTGTACACCCATTTGCTCTCTGGAGACTCCTGTGTAGTGCAGGACACTAGTGATGGAGACTCACCAGAGTTCTCTGTGGTCTGTTCTGGTCTTCCCTGGTCACAAAAGGCAATGGGCAGGGGTGGGGTTGCTGAGGATGAGATATGGTAGCCCTCAGCAGGTGTGGTCTCACCCTCACCACCTTCCACCATCCGATTCTCATGCTAAGCCAGCACGAGGCTTCCCTGTGGCAGCCATAGAAGACTGGTGTCATGTCTATGAGGACTCCTGTGCTGGGGAAGAAGACAGACTGGGGTAGTTAAGCCAACAGGGAGGTGGCTCTTTGCTGTGGTGTGCATGGCAGAAAAGAGCACCTGGGAGGCGGATAAGAGTGTGGGCAGGATCTCCCTAATGCGAAAGACATGGAAGACATGGGGAGGAGCAGGGGCTCAGGCTGTATAGTGCAGAAAACCACAGGGGCCATAGGATGGGCTGAGGCAGGGCAGCATCCAGTCATGGCCATCCTTAACCAGACGTGGCTCCTCTATCTCTTATTTTATGCTACCCCTCATGAGGCAGAGGGAGAGGACTGTTAAAAGACTGGCTTCTCCCTCCTTTATCAGTTGACCCTGGACTTCCACACAGGCAATGGTGTGGCTGAGAGGGGTCCGTGGTGGTATGGGGACTTTCCTCACCACAGCCAGGCCACTCCCAGGATGGAAGCCTCTGTCAAGTTTCTGTTCAGTACCTGTGAGCCCAAGGTGAGTTGGGCCCCCAAATCTTAATCTCTAGGGGAGTGGTGAAGTGGGCTTGCACGTTAACCTCCCCAGACACCACCCGCAGACATTCTCAACCTGTGATCTCCCTCAGCCCTCTCTCAGCCCAAGCAAAATGAATTTGCTTTATTAAAATATAGAGACAAAGACAGCACCTTCAAGAGTGAGTCACAAAGACTGTGGCTTTGGCCCTAATCCTGATGTAGTCGCCTGCCACATCAGTGAGTTTGGGAGTGGACCTTGCCTGGCCAAGCCTTCAGATGGGTCAGAAGCCCTAGCCTGATTTGAGATCACAGTCCAGAGCCCCCTACAAAGCACCTGGATTCCTGCCTCAGGCACCAGAGAAAGCAAATTTGCTGTTTTAAGCCCCTACATTTGAAGGCAATCTGCCTGCCACACCGGAAAACACAGGTGGGTAAGGGCTAGCTTATGCAAGAGCTGAGGTGGGGGCAGCGCACAGGAGGAGGCTAGGATGGAGAAAGAATCATGCTTAAGGAGGGGAAGGCTGGCCCCTTGGGAGCACGGAAAATGGAGAGCGGGAGACCTGCTCTCCCCAGGCTGGACTTGGTTGCCAGGGAGACGAGATTCCCAACCTGGTTTCCAGGCTACTCTGACTTCCTCCTGATGCTTGCGGACTGTTGGTTTTCCCTACCAGGATTTTTGCAGGCAAGAACAATGGTAGCCATGATTAGCAGAAGAAAGGACTTTTAAAAATGAAATGCCAAGATGTGACCCAGCCCCCCTCTAGCCTGGGCAGCCCACCCCCTCAGGGAGTGGCTTTGACTGACCTAGCTTGGCTCATACTGCTGTTTCTAGGGCCATAGGGGTGGCAAGGACAGTGAGTGGGTCTTGACCCTGCCTGGGACACTCTGTGAAAGACCATGCAAAGGACTGTGTGTTCATGGCCCAGGGTTTGTTTTTACCTATTTATTTTTGCTATGTGTCTGCAGTTGTCTGTGAATATGTTCATGCTGGGATGCATGTGTGTGTGTACATGTTTGTGGAGGTCAGCAGTCAACCTGGGTATAGCTAATCAGAAACTGTCCATCTTGAGCTGGGCATGGAAGATAATCTCAGCACTCAGGAGGCAGAGGCAGGCAGATCTCTGTGAGGTCCAGGCCAGCTGAATCTGCATAGTGAGTTCCAAGCCAGCCAAAGCGGGGGCAACTGAGTGAGAGACAGACAGACAGACAGACAGACAGACAGACAGAGAGAGGGAGGGAGAGAGAGAGGAGAGAGACAGACAGACAGACAGAGGAGAGAGAGGAGAGAGAGAGAGAGAGAGAGAGAGAGAGAGAGAGAGAAAGAGAGAGAACTGATTTTTTTTTATCACTTTGCAATCCTGGTCCTTTATTTCCTTTTTGTACATTATAACGTGAATCCAAATGGAATGGGCTCCAGCAGCTCAGGCTCTCTTCTGTTAGTCCCCACAGTGGCTTCTCTGTGCTCAGGCTGGTGCTCCAGCGGAACCCAGGTGCCCTTCTCTTTGGCTTCCTCTTTCTTCTGATCATTCTCCTTCACCCGCTTCAGGAAGCTGTCTCTGCTCTTCGAGTGCTTGATGTGCTCAATCCGCACATTGATCCTCTTGGCTAGAATCTTGCCCTTAACTTGCTTGTTTACAATGATGCCTGAGGCATGCTGGGTGACATTGTAGACTCTTCCGGTTTTGCCGTGGTAACATGTATGGGGCGTTCCTTTTTGGACAGTGCCCATTCCCTTGATGTCTACAACATCACCCTTCTTGTAGATTTGCATGTGTGTGGCCAAAGGACCAACTCCATGTTTCCTAAAGGCCTAGAGAACATAGACCGAGTGTCTCTCCTCTCTCCTTTTGTGATCATCATTTTGGCGACTTACTAGAAGATGGCTGCCATGGCTGAAAAGCAAGGGCACTAATTTTTAAGACAAAGTCTCCCTCTCTGGAGTTCACCAAATAGGTTGGTAGCCAGTTGGCCTCAGGGATCCTTGTCTCTGCTTCCCCTGTGCTGGAATTGCAAGTGTGCCCACAGAGGTTAGAAGAGGACGTCAGATTCCCTGAGACTGGAGCTATAGATGATTGTGAGGCACCATGTGGGTGCTGAGAATCAAACCCTAGTTCCCTTCAAAATTAACAAGTGCTCTCGACAGTTCAGTTATCTCAACGAACTTCAGACCCCCGGACCTCTCTTTTATACAAAGAACTGGTAAATTGGAGTTGCCGCTCAGCACTCGTGTCAGAACCAGGGACAGCGCCAGGGTTGGTCTGTAGGTCAATAGACCTTCAGAGAGCCACATTCCGAGGCCACTGTCTTTTTCTATTTTATTGTTTCTCTGAAGTTCTACCAACTTGACACACAGCTGGGGGAGGGATAATTTTGTTTGCTTCGTATTTTTGCTACTGTTGTTTTGAGATGTGTGTGTGTGTGTGTGTGTGTGTGTGTGTGTGTGTGTGTGTGTACGTGTATACCCGTGTGCACATGCAAGCTGAAACAAGGTCTTGTGTGATAAGACAAGGTCTCTTGTAGCTCAGGCTAACTCAGAACTCCAGATTCCCTTGTCATCGCCTCCCAAGAACTCAGATTGTGACACGCATCACTCTGCCCAGCTCAAGGGTTTTTTTAGCCTACCATGTTTAGGGTGTGTGTAAAAATGTCCATATAATTACAAAGCCGGAAGTCCAGGGCAAGGTGCATCGGCAGGACCACAGCCCATGTCTCCTCCCCTACTGCTCCGTCCTTGTCTCCTCTTCTAGGGTCCCCCTCCCCTGGGATACGTGTCCTGTCTTTTTTATGCCAGCATGAGGATCAGTGGCTTGTGTTGGCATTCTCTTCCTTGCACCAAGTGTAGCTACCAGCAGCACACTGGCATTTCTATGTGCCAGCACCTCCTGAGGAAAAACATATATGCTCTTTTCTTGGGCCATGTGAACCTGGGGGAGGGGTCGTGGACCAGTGCATCCAGACAGCCATGGAGCAGTGGCCCATGGGAAGTTCCCTACCTTAGCTGGTGTGTGCATGTGCAACCTTTAGAGTGGGTGCCTGAAGCGGACAGGAAGGTGTTCCATCAGCAGGTATCTGTGCCACTGACAGGACTCTCTCCCTCATAGGCTGTGAGTCACTCAAAGTGCATTTGCTGATCGCCCAGAGCTGTCAGGAGGAGATGTCCATATGGTACAAGTTAGTGATGTTTCCTGAATGGGAAGATACTGAGTTTTATGGAGTTAGGAGACACATGCATGGTGCTTTCTAGTAACTGTCCATTCATGATGATGATGATGATGACGACGATGATGATGATGATTATTATTATTATTATCATTACTATTATTATCATCACCATTATTAGAAACTTGTTTTCTGTCTGTCCTTCCACACCTCAAGGCAAAAGACCCCTTTGTGCTGCAAGTGTGGGTTTTTTGCAAGGGAGGTGGGAAGTGCTGTCAGGAAGGCTCCACCCCCTTGGTGGCTTTGTGCTTTTGCTGATACTCTAGAACAGGTGGTCTGCTCCTTTGCTGTGAGCAAGGCTGGCTGGCTCGCTGCCAGAGGCTGCCCTGGGGCTCACAAGTTCCTGTGTCTCCTCTTGCTCATTTCTCCCCCGCTCCTCGGGAGCCTGGGGGTGGAAGCCTGGGCGGCCTTGGCCGAGAGCTACCTACACTTTCTTCCCAGGCTGCCTCATCCCGTCACTCCTGCCCCTTCCTTGGGACTTTACACTTATGTTTGTGGGCCCCTCCAGCCTTTCCAGCCAGTCCCACACATCTGAGTGCTTGGTACTGCCGTAAAAGACCAGGAACTCAGTGTCAGGAAAACACTATCAGAAACACAGATAGACATGCTATGTCACAGACCCTTTGGCTGCCACCCCTGCAGTCTCTCCCTCTGCAGAGTGGATAAGCTAGTGTGAGTGACCTTACAGCTCTCAGGGTTCGCCTCCTCCCCACTCCTCAGAATCAAGACAGCCTTGAGTGATAGCTTACTCTTCTATCATTGCCTTCCCAGCTTCAGCACACAGGCTGGGTCATGTGGGATGGAGCACCCTTCCCCTGGAAATCCATAAAAGGAAGAAACCCCCTTTTGTTTCTTGGATCTGAAGGAAGCTGAGGGAACTGGAGGATTTGTCTGCCCCTTCAGGGCTTGTCATGCCGCCTAATATTTAACACTAACTCTCCTCACATACTGGGAACGGAAGGGAGCTAGGGCTCTTTGTTGGAAAGTCCTGCTGTTGAGGTCGAAGTCTGACATTACCAGAAAGCCCATGAGCTCGATTCAAAATAGCAGACTTCCTTTGTCAGCTTCCCCTTCTTACCCTGGAGGATTGCAGACCCACACTTTATACCTGCTGAATGACACGTAGCCCAGGTTAGATTACAGATTCAGCTTCCTTTCTCCCCATAAGAAGAACCTGAAACGCTAACTCCTGAGATTCCTGGAATGCCTCCTCATGCTACTGAGATATCTCAGAACCTTAGTCTTTAGTCAATGACCTTTGCCCCCTTCCCCAAAACTATATAAGCCTTGATTCACCCCAAGTAAAGTTGATCTGTCTCTCAAAAGTGTCCTGGTGTGTCACTGTTACTAATCATACTCACAGACCTCCTGAAGCACTGCTCATCGACTCTGCTCCCTTTGTCTCTCTGGGCTGGTGACCAATGACCTCAGGGGAGAAGGGAAACCCACAGCTCTTCCCTTCAGGACCACTGTCATGCTCTTTTTGTCTTTCCTTCCGGAGCTCCTTCTTGGGCCTATGGGCTCATTGCCCTCCTTCAGGCTGTGGTGATCTTTATTGAACTCCTCAGAATGGAGTTCATCTTCACTTCCTTTCTATGAACCTTATCTGACCGTGTCTGTGTCAGAATGCAGTGACTAACAACAAACGCCTAAGTTATATCGGTATTTTTAGTCATTTATTTGTTTGTTCATTTATTGTGCGTGTGCTTTTGTGCCCAGGCCTGCATGGGTGTGCGCATACACGCTCAGAGAGAGAGAGAGAGCACAAGTGCATATCTGCATACATGTGTCTGCATGAGTTTATGTGTACACATGTGGCTGGCTGCAGGAGCCCTCATAGGCCAGAAGTGGACATCAGATCCCCTGGAACTAAAGTTACACAGGATTGTGACCTGACTGATATGGGTGCTGGGAACCAGGTCTTAGGCTGAGTCATGCTTTGTGGACTCCAACTTACCAAGTAGGCCTGATTCCCCTTGGTAGCCGGTTGACGCACTAACGCAGGTTCTTTTGGTCCGGTTGTAATTGCTAATAATTGTCAGGCCACACGTTCCACTTCACGCAATGTATATACCTCCGTACGTGTGTGAATGACAGTTACACAACGGCCATCGAGGATTAATGAGGCTGTAAAAGAGTTCGGTGCGTTCTAAAGAGGCCCAACACGAAGCTAGCAGAGGTGGGCAGAGAGTGGGTGAAGACTAGATGCGAAGGGGAGATGCTCTGTAGGAATTGGATAACAAACCGTGCTGGAGGCCCCAAAGCCAAGCTTTAGGGTCAGAGTTGGTCTCTCATGGAAAAGCACAGACTAATTAAAAAAAAAACCCACTGCTTACACCATATGGAGTAGCTCAGGACAAGGCTCAGCCTGGACTCCACACTCGGGGTCCAAGAGAAATTACCTAGACATAATGCCACCAGGGGAGATGCCATCCTGGGCATCAAGATGCCTCCAATAAGAAGGTGGGGGATGCTGAACAGACAGGGATGCTCTAGGAGAGCCCTAGCAGGCGTTGAAGGGTCTATGCAAGCTTTCATGTAGCTATACCAAGGGCTGGCAGTACCTTATCCTCCACTGGCCACACACTCTGAGACCCTGTGTCTCCTTATGCTGGGGCTTGACATAGGCTGGCCGGTAGAGGAGGGCATCAAGTGGTCCCCAGGGAATAGTAGGTGTTCCTACTGAGCTGACGCCCAAGCAGACCAAAGCCTAAAGTACTTCCGAGCAGCACCTGTGGGCTGTCCCTTGAGGGTCTAGACTCAGAGAGCAAAGCTTAGGCCACCTTCAAGCCTTAGGGAGCTCCCAACAGTTTCCCAAACAATGGGACCAGATCAACATACTGAAGGAAAACACCCTTCTGCCCTCAACCCCAGCCTGCACCATGTCCCCCTTATCTCTTTGTGTCTGTAAAATGGCAGCCATTTTTATGCCAGAGCAAGCCCTGTTCCCTGCACCAGGGGAGGAAGAAACTGCCTAGGCCTCAACTCTCCAGCACAGTCAGACCCCAAGGCTGAGGGTCCCTGTCTTGGAGCCACAGATTGAGGGCAGGGCTCCCTTCCCTAGGCTCCAAGGAAGAGGAAGACGTCGGGGCCTAGATCGGGGAGTGACATGTGAGGGAGACACACTTGCCTGTGCTGGAAGTGCCAAGTGTATCCATCCCCAGCTACCTCCTGCAGGTTCCCTTTCTCTACTCAGGCAGCTGTACCAGCTCCACCATCACGACATCCAGCTCGACTGCAGCCCTTCCCCAGGCAGAGGATCTAGTACCTGGAATCTGAGGAGACAAGTAGGCAGAACCACTTGTCATCCCTAGAATTTGGGCTCATGTTCAGTGCATCCTCGGAACTTGAAAAGCCTCCTGATGCCTCACACCACCCTAGCCTTCCAGAGATGAACAAGAACCCTGGGGATTTCCTGAGGTTAAGTTTGCCACCTAGCACAAAAGGAACTGATTGAAATCTGGGCATAATTACTGAGCAATAACCCTATCTAATGAATAGCAAACTCTGTGACCTTCCTGGTGACCTATGGAGCCCCTGCACTGGCAGAGAGCGGGTTCTGTCTGGGATCATCACCAGGTACCTTTCTGACCTCAGCTGGGGATCCAGTGGGTTCCTGATTCTATTGACCTCCTGAAATATGAGGATCTCTCAAGAAGGGTCCTCTGGAATCTTTGGAAAGTATGTGCCCCTCCCCCCAGAACACACACAAAGATGCATCTCTATCCTTGGCAGCCCCCCAAAAAACCAAAAACCTCTGTTCCAGATGGACCCAACATGACCAGACGTGGAGCAGAGAAATGGGAAGATGCCAGGTCTCTGGTGTCCAGATGATCAACATGCCAAGTCTCTTCCAAGTCCTGAGCTCCTAGGTCTCCAACCAGGGGATCTGCCTATAACAAGAAAGCAGCCTCCGGCTCTCCACACACACAGCCGCCTCCCACTCTGTTAAATTCTGCAGCTGTCTTCATCTCTGTCTTTCCTCCTGCTTTGGATGGCATCGCTCTTTAATTTCCCAAACGCACAGCTAATGAATGTCAGCCTTCTTTTCTAATATGATCTGAAAAGCAAGCAAAGCCCCAGAGGGGCCCAAGAGAAGAGGAAACTCACAGAGCTGCTTGTCTGCAGCTTAGTGTAGGTCTACGCCCGACACTGGACAAAGGCTGACATCTATCAAGACTGGGCAATTCTCTGAACAATGGGAAGCTCCATGCCTGTACTCCTGGCCCAACCAGGTAGACAACACTCAGGAGAGTGGCCACATTGTGAAGACTCCTGTTGGTCTTTAACTTGCCTTGTTAATTAGCGTCCTTGTCTGTCTGATACCATTAGTCTGGGCTGCCATTGCTAACATGTCCACCTTATAGGTATTGCTGGTGTTGGTATTCTGCTTCACTATGGAGCTAACCCTGACACACAGCTACCAAAATGTAGCTACACTCGTTCTTGATTACACATAGCTAAGCCCTTTCAGGGATGGTCTCCTTCCTGAACTAGGTGGCAACATTTTAGAAGGCAACCTTACTCAGTGTGTTACAATCAGCTGCATTAGAATCCAGGGGTGCCTCGCAATTACTCCTCAAGGTAAGGAGCTTCTGTAGACCCAGCAACACTGGCCAGAGCCCCCTGCTTCCTGTTTTGTCAGCTTTAGTTGTCTATCTCACAGTCAGCTACAAGCTTCTCCATTCCCGACATCGCCATTTTAACTCTAACATTGCATTTCCTAACCTTTGTTCTTACTGTGAGTGTTGAACGGAGGCAGTCACAGAATTGTATTCTGAAAGCCATATCCTGAAGTCCTGATTCCCCGAGGCTCAGTGCAGCTGTGTTTGGAGACAGAACTTTAAAGACGTGGTTTAGATCTCAATCCAATAAGAAGAGATCAGAACGGATGGACAGACACACAGCCAGACACACTCAGGGGATGTGGTGAGAACATAGGAAAAAGATCACATCTACACACAAGGAGAGAGGAAGCAACCTGGCTAACACCTTTATTTTAGACTCCCTACTCTGGAATTCAGAATAAATCACCAGTCACTTCAGCTGCCCAATCCTTGGCACACACAACAATGACCCAGAAGAGTAATATGTTGTGGGTGGTACCCAAAACAGACTCATCACAGGTGCCAGGGGAGAAGGGGCCCCATGACCCATAGTTGCAGCCTCCCTTGTGCCAGGAGTGTCAATACACCTGTGCTGCAGACTTGAAGGCGGCGGCCATGACAGAGAGCAGGGTGGCAGCATACTTCGTCTGAGGATCCAGGAGCAGCGAGCGCCTGAGTCTGTAAGGATCATTCCTGGCTGCCCATCATCCTGCCTTCCCTGGAGAAACCACAGCTGCTTGCTAGCCTTCCTGTAAACTCGGTTTCTGCTCTGGTGAGCTGAGGACCATCCCTGCTGTGGGTAGCTAGGAGCCCTGGCAGACAGACAAGGCACCATGACGGGGAAGGAAGGGATGCCAGCCAGGCTGGTGATTTGGGCTGACTGAGCTGACAACAGACAAAGCACAGCCAGCAGAGACGGAGGAGCCCGTGACAGCCCACATTTCACATGGAACTAAAAATGAATCATACAAAAAGGTTTTTGGATCACCTGGCAAAAAGTGACCCAGAAGGCACGGTCTTGGGGGTTAGAGCAAGGCACTAAAGGAACAGAAGAAGGATGCTCAGGCACTTTCCCCAACCTACCTAAAGGATCTAGGTTTTGCTTTATGGCTATGGCTAGGCACAAGAGTCCTGGCTAAGTCCACCTGCAAGGGCATAGGTCTGTAGCAAGTCGTTTCATCCTCAGGGAATGTTAGCAAACAGACCAGGTCCCAGCAGGCCAGCAGGTGGCAGGGCAGTTTTCTGAGTGCTCTTTCTCTGAGTGAGTCTGTCTCTGTGCCCAGAAGATTCTCCTCCCAGAGATATTAATGGTCAGAAGCATCCAAGAATAACCCTGACCTTCCCTGCCGCTAGGTGCCTCCAACTAACTGTGGACGTATTCAAGCTGGAAGTCAAGTTACCCAGGAAAGATTCACAGATGCAGTCTTACATTAGTAAAACTCCAGCGAGTGCATGGAAACAGGAAAGGCTCCATCTGAGGTTGCACAGCATGTGCTTGCTGCTTTGGAGTCTCTCTGCAGAGCCCCTGTGTTCAAAAGGCCAGCTCCAGCTGCTGGCCAGACAGTAAAGATCTGCTCCATCGATAGAAACCTAAAGCTGACAGTGGGCACAAGCAGCTGAGAGCCCGAAAGGTTCAACTGATAAGGAACCGCTAAAATAGAGAACACCTGACCAAGGTCTACAGTTAGGGGCAAGGCCCAGCCATGTCCCCTCCAGCAGACCAATACATGGATTTGGCAGGAAGGACACAAGAAATAAACAAAACACACAAGTCTCTGGATCGTCTTGAAAGTCACCAGAACCACACCACCACCACCACCCCAAGTATATAAGACAGAAACAGCTGCTGGGAAAAGGAGAGTCTCCTACCAGCCGAGCTGGCTGCTGGTCAGGCTAAGAGCTCAAAGGTTACAGCTTCAAGACTGGAGAGATGGCTCAGCGGTTAAGAGCACTGACTGCTCTTCCAGAGGTCCTGAGTTCAATTCCCAGCAACCACATAGTGGCTCATAACCCTCTGTAATGGGATCCAGTGCCCTCTTCTGGTGTGTCTGAAGGCAGCCACAGTGTACTCATTTACATAAAATTAAAATTAAAAAAAAGCGTTCGTGAGTGGGTCTTGGTGAGACTTACCTGTCTCTGAGTTACTTATGGTCCCGTGAGTAAACCCCCTAAACTCACTGTTTCACTCAGGTACATTGGGTGGAATCATTTCTGTGGCCCGTCAGGAGTGCTCTAGCTAAGGTGATATTTATTCATATCTTTTCAAGAAAAAAAAATGGGCAAGCCTGGCCGTGCTTGCTGTTAGCAGCCTTGCTTGGAGCCTGTTGCCATCTGTCAGAGAAGTCAAGCAGTGTGGACAAAAAGGTGCCTACATCTCTCATGGAGTTTGGGACAGAGTCCAGGCTCTCACTGCCTGACTCTATGCTTTCTGATTGGCCACGGCATCCGTGTGTAGGTGAAATGGATGGGGATGGGGGTAGGGGTGACAGAGTGGTGGCCTAATTCTGCTCTCTAGCTCCTTTAGCTACGTGCCATGCTCTTGGGATTAATAAATACTTCACACTTTCCAGGACCCCTCACAAGTACTTTGGTCCTCCAGGTTAAGGGTAGATGGGACATGACCCCAACCAGTTTGCATTCCCAAGGTCTCGACAGTCAGCACCATGGCCAGAGGCACAAGCGCTAGGCTACTTCCCTCCAAGCTCAAGGTGAGTGGGGTGTGGTGTATACCTTTAATTTAATCACAGCACTCAGGAGGAAGAGGCAGGTGGGCCTCTATGAGTTCAAGGCCAGCCTGGTCTACAAGGTGAGTTCCAAGAAAGTCAGGCCTATGTAGAGACCCTGCCTCAAAAAAAAAACAATAAAAAACAAACAAACAAAAAACAAACAAAAAGAAACAGGAAAGAGAGGGAGGAGAGGGAGAGAGGGAAGGAGGAAAGGGAGGGGAAGGGAGGAGAGGGAGAGAGGGAAGGAGGAAAGGGAGGGGAGGGAAAGAGAGAAGGAGGGAGGGGAAGAGGGAGGAGGAGAGGGAGGGGAAAAGGGAAGGGGAGAAGGAAGGGGAGAGGGGGGAGGGACAGAGGGAGGGAAGGGGAGAGGGGGAGAGGGAGGGAAGGAGGGAAGGAGGGAAGCACAGTGACTGTCAGAAGTTAGTGATGATTTCAACTTGAACTCTGGACCGGCAGCTAGGCATCTGGAAACTGAGTTCTCTGCAGCAGGAAGGAGCAGTCACATCAGCCCGCTCCTGTCAGCTCTGCATCCCACTGTAGACTGAAGGCCCTTGACAGATTCCTGAGGCCCTGCTCAACTGATCCACTGGAAGGTTCTGAGAGTGCTGCAGATGCCAAGCACCAGCCTCACTCTCCCAAGCAGCATGGAAGGAAACCCAGCATCTAGGAGCCACCACCTCAGGGGCACCAGTGCTCCCGTTTGTAATCTCTCCAGTGTCCAAACCTCGTCCTTCTTATTGTACAGGACTGCTATGGGCCTGTGCTGGCTAGTCTACGTCAGACTGACACACAGACTGGAGTTATCTGAAAGGAAGAAGCCTCAATTGATGCCCCCATAAGATCCGGTTGTAGGCAAACCTGGAAGGCATTTTCTTAATTAGTGACTAATGAGAGAGGGCCCAGTCCATTGTGGGTATCTCCACCCCTTGGATAGTGGGTTCTTTCAAAAAAAAAAAAAAAAAGGCTGAGCAAGGCAAGGGAAGCAAGCCAGTAAGCAGCACTCCCTCCATGGCTTCTGCATCAGCTCTGGTCTCCAGGATCCTGCCCTCTTTGAGTTCCTGTCCTGACTTCCTTCAGTGATGAACAATGCTGTGGAAATGTAAGTTGAATAAACTCTTTTCCTCCTGTTTGCTTTATGGTCATGATTTCATTGCAGCAATAGAAACCCTATCTAAGACAGGTTCTGTGGTGGTTTGTATCCGACTGGCTCAGGGAGTGGCAAAATTAGGAGATGTGAGCTTGTCGGACTAGGTGTGGCTTTGTTGAAGGAAAGGTGTCATGGCTGAGCTTTGAGACCCTCCTCTTAGCCACATGGGAGCCAATCTTCTCCTGTCTGCCTTTGGAACAAGATATAGAACTCTCAGCTCCTCCAGCACCATCACGCCTGCCTGGATGCTGCCATGCTTCCTGCCATGATGATAACAGACTGAACTTCAGAACCTGTAAACCAGTCCCAATTAAATGGTGTCCTTATAAGAGTTGCCTTGGTCATGGTGTCTCCTTACAGCAATGGAAGCACTCAGACGGCCCAACCCTTCCATAATGTAACATTGCCCTCAAATACCACCTCTAAAGTTTATTCTGTGGGCGAGAGTGAGATCAGGAGGCACAGCACTTGCTGGAGACACAGTCCCCTCAGTAATTACCACTGAATTGGCCCCTGGATTGGGCATCTTGTTGAACCTGTTCTCCAACTGTGAAGTTGAATCAAACTGAATGTGGCTTTAAGATGTCCCCAAGACCCAAGTCCTTGAGTTGCATTGACTCAGAGACCAACTGAAGCCAAACTCAAGAGCAGGCTTTTCTAAACTGGCAGGCAGCTGGGCTTCAGTACCTCTCACCAGGGACACCACCCCAGGCCTTACTAGTCAAGTCCAGGGCCCACTCCCATTGTAAGGACCACCCAGTTCTAAATCATTGTGTGTGCCTGTAGCTATTAAATTTAACCTGCCCAAAGGTTTTCCTTTTAGAGCTAGGTACATCCTGTTGCAAGGAATAATCATTCTTACAAAACAATTCACTTAAAGATCATGGCTTGCAGCAGCATACAAAACCCACCAGGCCAGACACTGAGGCCGCTACCAGACAGGGATGGGCCCTGGCCAAGATAACTTGCTGTTGTGCAGAGAAGAATCCAGCATGGTCTAGTTAGACACCTAGTACACGAGGAAGGACAGGAAGCTATCAGTGACTGCTACTTCTCTGGGGGAGATGGGAGCAAAAGCTGGGGCCCACCTCATAGCCCACGCCCCAAGGTCATCTTCAGACAGCCTGTCTTCTTGTTTCTCCTCCTAAGATGTACGTTAGGGATTTGGAACCTCAGTATACAGCAGTCAGGGTCTGAAAGGTAGACCCCTGGGTTCTTAGAGCTTCAGCTGAAGCTGAGGCAGTGGCAGGGGGAGTGGCGTATGCAGAAGCACGGGGATCTCTGTCCCAGCTGGGGACATCATGAACCAAGTTGCCTATCTCTGCCTCATTCTGGGCCCTAGTCTGGGGGCCCTGCATGCTGTCCTGACAACCCACTGAGGCCTTTTGGAAGCTCAAGGTGGCAAGATGAGGTACAGACACACCCCTGCTGCTGACCCACTCAGTTCTCTGTGGGATGGCTTCCATGATCTCGGGAGTCATCCAGCGTTGTCCTAGTCTCCAGCTTGAGGTCTGAGCAGGACCTCCTCCCTCCCTTCTCACAGTGGATCCCAAAGGAGGGACAGGGATAATCCACCAAGGTCTCTCCCTAGCTCAGCAGAACCTGCCCTCCTCAAGGTGATCAGAGTTGCCAACAGTAGAGGGCTTGGGTAGGAGGTGCTGGACCCCAATAGGAGCCCCTAACTCCTTCTAGTGGGAATGTGGCCCAAAGCACCTTACCTGAGATTTCATAATGACATCCAGCAGGGTCCATGTGAGATGTCCCACAGCTCTGCCTCCTGCCTACTGCAAGATGCAGACTCTGCCAAGGGGCCCTGTGTGCCTGCCGCTGGCTGCTTCAGCTGTTTCCATGTCTGTTGTCCCAATCCCCAATTGGGAGGACCAAAGCCTCCCACAAGTAAGATACCCCCACCACAGATCTACGTCCCAGCTCAGGGCTCTATCCCCCTTCACAGATAATTTCATCTTCCTGGGCCTGTGGGAAAGGCCACACCTTTGCAGGCCTCCACTGTCCCATCCTTGGAGGACAGGTATATACCTGGGAGGGAAATGCAGACCTTGGACCGTGAGAGAAGACATCGGACGGCCCAGGAATGTGGTGCCTCCTGTGAGGTCACAGAACAAAACTTCAGCTTTCCTTTGAAGCAGGAAGCAGGCTCACTATCCACTTCCGACTTTTCCCATTGGGGATGTGAAGAACGTCTTTGTCCTCCCCTTCCATTGTAGAATACCCGGTGTGATTATTTTTAAAATCTGGGGAGGGAGAAGGCTGCTTGACGCCATAAATGACAGTGTGACCTTTGCCTCTATATTTTCTGGGGGTGGGAATGTGTGCCGGGCGTCCACACAATGGTGGAGGACATTAGATCTGGGCCTTGACTGGTCTTCTCAGAGAAAGGACTGAGCTCTCTGCCAGCAGATGCATGGCAGAGCCTCCAGCTCGTGGGAGCCACGTGGAGGCTAGAAGACCAAGGACACATGGTAAGGCTTAAGCAGCCTCTGCCGCCCCCGACAGGGCCCAAGGAAAGGAGAGTTTCCAGATTGATATGTGTGGCTGAGGGGGGATGGTCTTTGGATATGGGGCAGCTGGGAGTAAGTGATCAATAAAGGGGCTTCTGAGGCCGTGGTGGGTTTCCCTAATGGACTCATAAGAAAGAAGAGGTGAGCCCGGACCCACCTACCATGACTGCCTCTAAGGAGTCACACCTACCCACCTAATCCCAGGGGGAAGAGGGTGTGTATTCTGCTTCAAGAAGGGAACTCAGACAGAACAGGAGGAGGGAGGGTCAGCAGCACAGAGTGGAGAGAACACAGCAGGTGATTAACATGGAAGCTACAGAATTATACTCTGGGGTATAATCTGCCCCAAAGGCCTAATCTCCAGACACCAGACACAAACCCCAAATTCTGCCTCTATGAACTGTTGCAGCTCCAATGTCCCTGTCTCCCAAATGTCCCCCTGGTTCTCTCAGTAGTACCCTTGGGGGACAGCACAACTCTCAATATGACACTCTTGTGTCCCTGGAGGTCAAGATGGGACCATATAAACCGAGATAGTAGCCTGCAGCCCTCAGTACTGCCCCTGCCTACCCAACCTCACCAATCACCTCATTAGCCGCCTCTCTAGAGGGGACATGAGTAGCCAAGAATTCCCTATCCACAGCCAGCACTGAGGTCTGAGCCTAAGACTGCTGCTTCTAAAAAGACCAAAGTGGGGAAGGGCCCAGAGTCCAGCAGCATCCTTGGAGCCCAAGGAGTCAGCTGTAAAAGCAAGGCCAGAACCCACAAGCAGAAAGGTCTGTGGGCCGGAAGCCAGGTGACTGACTGTTCAGAGAGGAAGTCGCAGCTAGAAGGGAGACACAACCCAGGAGCAAAGGCCCAGGACCCAGGTTCTAAGATGGCTTGGGCGTCTCAGAGCCACTAGACTGAAATCTTGGGCTCTCGGCAGACATGTTCTCACTCTGAAGGAGCTATTGGCTCCCTTGGATCTGCTCAAGAGGCCATGTAGTACAAGGTGACAGTGGGGTGGGGATCCATGTGTACTAAACAATGTGATTCCCACCCATCCACAGGCCAGAGTGGAGGGGAGTAAGTCTCTGCCACCAAGGTTTTAGGTAGGCAACCTTATCTCCACCAAGGGTCATCAACCTTGGCTTAGCTGGACCAGATTCCAGAAGGCTTTTCCTGTAGGACTGGGAACAACATGTGCTGGGTCTGGGAGGGGTGTATGCAGCACTGGGGACAATGTGCACCTCCCACTGAAGCCAAGGTGGCCATACCACTGCCACCTACACTTCATGAACATTGCTCTCAAGCTCAGGCCTGACAGAGGAAGAGCTGGGCTCTCGGGAAGACTGTTTGACAGAGCCTAGGCCCATGGGAGGAAGGTGTAGTAGTGAGCTTACTTCTCCCTCAGGGCCCAGGCCCTCACCAGGTCAGAGGCTCCCTCAGAGGAAGCAGGTGGCAGCTAGAGGTAAGCACACAGCCTGCAGAGGACAGGGCCAGAAGAAAGACCCAACCTCACCAATCACCTCATTAGCCACCTCACTAGAGGGGATATGAGTAGGGGACAAAAGAGATGATGCTAACTTGGGAAGAAACCGTGTCTATGAGAACTTAGGGATTGGAGTGGAAGGCAGCAGGAGGCTGGGAAAGTTCCCAAGTGCTAGGAAGGAAGACAGCTCAAGCAGAGTCAAGGAGGCCCAGCATCCTCATGGCTCAGGCATCAGCCCAGAAAGGGACCACCTATGCCATGGCATCAGCCCAGAAAGGAACCACCTATGCTATGCATGCGCGCACGCGCGCGCGCGCGCGCGCGCACACACACACACACACACACACACACACACACACACACACACACACACAAGACAGGCAGACTTCCCAGGACTTGCCAGTGACTCTGACTCCTGTCCTGAGTCCTGCGCTTCTCTCCATAGTTCATGGACTCTCTCCATACTTCAGGCGAGGGAACATGACTCTTCAGTACCTAGCTTGTCCATCTGCAAAGTTCCCCAAAGCTTGAAGGTCTGCTATACCCTGGGAGAGACCCAAGGAGTCCAAGGGCTCACACAGTATACACTGGCAGAGACAGTGACTGGGGTTTGCCAGACAGAAGTCAGTCCCAGAAGGCTCTCTGCCTCTAAGTCAACACCCACCTAGGTGTAGAGGCCCAGGGACGAGGAGACCTACATTCTGTAGGTTTATCAAGGGCAGGAGTACCCCGGAAAGGTCAGAGGCTTCAATATCAGGAGGCAGACATCCAGGAAAGTGTGAGCAGTAGGGAGGCCTCTGGGGAGGTAACTCATAAAGAGACTGAAGGGAAAGGGGGTTACGAAGGGAGCAACCTAAGGAAGAGGAGGCCAGGTCAGCGGGAGCCTGATTGAGCAAAATCACAGACAAGAGGTGAAGAGAATGGTTCTTGAATCCACAGCTGGATAGACCATGCTCTTTTCTAAATACCTTGCAGAATGACTCCACTTGGGTGGAAGGTGCCTGGCCTGTGAACCTCAAATAGAGTCCTGAGCCCTTATGGTTGTACAGCCAGGGTCCCTAGAGGTTTGAGATAGATGCTGATGCAGCCTAGAACCAGGCGCACATCCAGCATGACAATGCTGAGGCCTGGAGGGATACGGAGCCAGGACAAGACCAGGTGGCTCCTGAGACCAGCACTCATCTTTTGTAGTCCCCACGCTCTCAGAAATGGCTCAGGTGAACAAGACACCCAAGGCCAAGATAATGACTTCCCCTTCCTCTCTATCCTTGGAGGCTCTGGAGGGAAGTGATGTTCCTGGCCTGGTGCCTGTAGCTGGAGACCAATGTGAGGCCCATTGTTTGAGATTAGAGCTGGTGGGGGCCACAGGAAGCCCCTAGTAATGTCCTATGTCCCACTTACCACAGACTCAGAACCCCGAGTGAGGACTGCACCAGTGGACAGAACAGCCTGAGTCAGGATGAAAGCTCTCAGGGCTGTCCTCCTGATCTTGCTACTCAGTGGACAGCCAGGTGCGGGACACCTCAGGAAGGGATGGCCTTACCCACGAGTACCTCCAGGAAGCCCTTGTCCTAGGGACAAGGAATAGGCATGCGGAGTAAGATGGAAGGCCTGGGACTTTTCTCCTCTGCCAGCCGCAGGCTTGACTGCTTCGGCACTGCAGGGGTGGGGGGTGGGGGGAATTCGGTCTCCTACAAAATGGAAAGCGTAGGGCATGTTAGGGGTCAGGACTTGTGCTCAACCCTGAGTGTGACCTCTGCATCTAAGTGGCTAAAGCTTACCGATGTCCTTGTGCCACCAGGGAGCAGCTGGGCACAAGAAGCTGGCGATGTGGACCTGGAGCTAGAGCGCTACAGCTACGATGATGACGGTGATGACGATGATGACGATGATGAAGAAGAGGAAGAGGAGGAGACCAACATGATCCCTGGCAGCAGGGACAGAGGTATCCTAACCCTGCCGGCCGAGGGCCCAGATTCCTCCCACACTTACCTCCCATCCCTGAGGGTAAAGCAAAGCAAGCTGCTAGCTTCCAAGCCAGGAGCCCAGCATGCTCACACAGGCTCTCCCCTCAGGCTGTAACCTTCTCCACCCTCAACTGACATCCAGGTCTGCTCCTCTTGGCCCCACCCCAACCCCTATGTCCCTTAATCCTGGGCCTCACCTTGCCTGAACCCCATGTTTTGTCCTTCCTCTTTTTTTTTTAAGTTTTTTTTATTTATTATATATAAGTACACTGTAGCTGTCTTCAGACACACCAGAAGAGGGCATCAGATCTCATTACAGATGGTTGTGAGCCACCATATGGTTGCTGGGAATTGAACTCAGGACCTCTGGAAGAGCAGTCAGTGCTCTTAACCACTGAACCATCTCTCCAGCCCTTGTCCTTCCTCTTAATGGCTCCAGGCACAGACCCCTCTGGGAGGGCTAAAACTGGCGGTGGGGACAGGGGAACTTGGGCGTGGCCCTGGAGTCTCACTCTCAACCTGAGCTGCCCTGCTGCTCACAGCACCGCCTCTACAGTGCTACTTCTGCCAAGTGCTTCACAGCGGGGAGAGCTGCAACGAGACACAGAGCTGCTCCAGCAGCAAGCCCTTCTGTATCACAGTCATCTCCCATGGCAAAACTGGTGAGCATCTGGGGAAGCACACCCAGGGTCGGGGGGGCCGGGGGGGGGGACAGAGAAAAAACCCACACCAAAGCGCATGCTCCGCCCTTACCACCTGTTTCCCACACCCCCCAGACACAGGTGTCCTGACGACCTACTCCATGTGGTGTACTGATACCTGCCAGCCCATCGTGAAGACAGTGGACAGCACCCAAATGACCCAGACCTGTTGCCAGTCCACACTCTGCAATATTCCACCCTGGCAGAGCCCCCAAATCCACAACCCTCTGGGTGGCCGGGCAGACAGCCCCTTGAAGGGTGGGACCAGACATCCTCAAGGTGACAGGTTTAGCCACCCCCAGGTTGTCAAGGTTACTCATCCTCAGAGTGATGGGGCTCACTTGTCTAAGGGTGGCAAGGCTAACCAGCCCCAGGGAAATGGGGCCGGATTCCCTGCAGGCTGGAGCAAATTTGGTAACGTAGTTCTCCTGCTCACCTTCCTCACCAGTCTGTGGGCATCAGGGGCCTAAAGACTCGTCCTCCCCCAACCAGGACCCTTCAGCCTTTCCTCCCTGACAACCAGCTTCAGAGAATAAACTTGAATGTCTTTTGCCATCTAGCCAGTTGCTACTCCTTCGGCCATTCCCTGCCCTCAGTTTCACCCTCAGGCCTCCTTGCCTTCTTCTCTTCTCAGCCCGTGGGTGGGTAACATGTCAGCCTCAGATCTGGCTGTCTGTTGCCTGTGCTGTGGGGACGTTCAGCCTACAGGGGCCCCATCTGCTCAGCTACGCAGAAAAAATAACAAGCCTCAAAGGCTCATTCTCATCTTGAATTTGCCAGCACGAAATTCTCCCCGCTAGAGCCACCATCTAGAGAAAATCAGCCCTTACGTGTGGGGTGCAGGGTGAGCCTCCAGAGACCTGAAGGGAGGAGGTGTTGGAAGGAAACCAAGAGTGTTGCAGGGCTGAAATACAATGGCTGCAGCTAAGGGAGGGAGGGAGGCAGAGAGGGTAAGGAAGGCCTGGCTGCTCAGTAGGGGATTCTTCAGCTGTGGCCTGGCACAGAAATCCATCCTCTTCTGGGTTCTAGAACCTCTCTTCTAGCGTAGGCCTCCAAGAGGATGCTGGGAGCACAAGATGGACCACACATCTGGGAAATGTCACAGAGCCCCAAGAACTCCTTAGGCAGAGAAATAGATGGGACTCCCATCCCTGCCTGGGGGCATGGGTACCTTCTCTGGTGAGGAGAGGCCCCTAGGAGGTAGCATCTCCTTGAGTCATCAGGGAACCTGGCTTCTTGGCAGGAGGGCCCATCTTTGACTGAGTACAGCTCCTTTGGCTGAGCTCTTGGCTTCCGTGACTGCATCAAGCTAGACCTCCACCAGCAGCTGGTGCCAGAGCAGATCTCTGGGGTAGGAAAAAGACCATGCCCGGACCACTGCTCCACTGCTGACTTGGATAGAACTCAGTTTCCCCCACTTGTGCAACAAGCAGACGGCTTGAGGGACTCCCAGGTCCACAGTAGCTCAGCGTTGCAAAACTAGAAGTCTAGAGTCCTTGCCTAAAAGCTGAGTTTGTTTGTTGGCATGCAATAAGAAATCCCTATTCTAGCTTATCTCTCCTGTTCCTGTTAATAAAGCATCTGTGCCAAGCCAGGCTGTACAAGGCCAGAGCTCTTGAGTGGAGGAGGCACCTCTTCCTCTGTCCCCTTTCTCCTTCCTGCTGACTGGAACTCAGCAGCCCTTTCTACCACAAGGAAGCACCATGCAGTGGCAAGGGGACATGGGAGAAGGTTCTGGAACACCAGTAAACAAGGCATTGCACCGTGTACCTCAGGAGGGGAAGTAAACTCCCTTGTTGAAAACTGTCTTCATCTTTCTGTTGCTCATATTTTCACACATGTTTGCACACATGGGCTTACACACATGCTTTGTTACACACAGAGACACAGCCCTGAATGGTTCACAGCTGAGAAGTCAGATTGCCAGAGTTAAAATCTTCAATCTAGTCTATCAAGTCCAAGACCCCAGGGATCCCCATGCAGCACATCATCACCTTTGTGACAGGGGACTGCAGTGTGGACTCACTGAGGTGTCCCAAGCCTGACTATCCATAAAACACTTAGGACTCATGCTTCCTCCAACCCACTGGTGTGTGTTTATTGCAAATGTCCCACCTGTGCTAGTTCCAGTCCTCCCCAGACTCAAAGAACCCTCCGTAACCACCCCCAACTTAGAAACACTAGACACATTGTTTCAGTCTGAAGTCACTGCTATAGGCCTCTCCTGCCTCACTATCCTCTTCCACCGTCTCTGTGCTCCCTTCTCTGGAAGCAGGAAACAGCTGAAGGCAAGCAGGGGACTGTGCAGGTGGCACTGAGTGTATCCAGTGGCTTCAGAAGGAGCAAGGAAGAACTTGGGAACAGAGAAGTTCATCTGTCAGCCCCCATCCCTACCACAGGCAGCCCTCCTGCTGGCCTCCAATGTATACACACACACACACACACACACCCCACAAACACCCCTTAAAACTTCCAGCTTTCCCCACAGTGCTACACACTCATGCTTAAGCCTTTGACACCAGCCCATGGTGGACATTTAAGATCTAAGCCACACTTTTGAGACTAGCACACAGGAACAAAGCAGGTCCGGGCCACACCCTCCTCCAATTCTGAAGCATAAGCTTGGATTTATGGGGAAGTTATGGGTCTGTGACCTACAGCAACACACTTGGGAAACTGACCCAGAAGTCCCTCCCCTGCCTGGCTGGAGGATTGGGCACAGCCCCTCCCTCATATCCTGTTGTTCTTCCTTGGAATGACATCCTGCCCTGGGCTCTGAGATACATAGGGTCTAGGATTTCTTGACTGTGACTGGCACCTCTGACCTACCTAGGAACTGTGGGAACCCAGTAGGTGTCTGCACTATTTGGCTCCTCTAGCATGTGGGATAGCAGCTATAGCCTCTTGTGGACATCATCTTACCCAATGACAATTTGTGACATTCTTTAAATAGCAAATATCCAGGGGAAAGAGTCTTGGGTTTGTAGCCACAATCACATGACCTTGAACAAGATCCCCGTGTCTGATATTCCTGTATCCTTTGTCGGAGAGTCCTGAACACATCCATCTTCACCAGCACACCTCTGCCTTAGAGCTCCACTGGCTCATGGCAATGCTGTGTGTGTGTGTGTGTGTGTGTGTGTGTGTGTGTGTGTGTGTGTGTGTGTGTGCCTGTGTGTGTGTGCCTGTGTGTGTGTGTGCCTGTGTGTGTGCCTGTGTGTGTGTATGTGTGTGTGCCTGTGTGTGTATGTGTGTGTGCATGTGTGTATGTGTGTGTATGTGTGTGTGCATGTGTGTGTATGTGTGTGTGCCTGTGTGTGTATGTGTGTGCGCCTGTGTGTGTGTGTGTGTGTGTGTGCCTATGTGCCTCTGTGTGTGCATGTGTGTATGTGTGCCTGTGTGTGTGTGTATGTGTGCATGTGTGTGTGCCTCTGTGTGTGCCTGTGTGTGTGCCTGTGTGTGTGCCTGTGTGTGTATGTGTGTATGTGTGCTTGCGTACACACATACACATGCAAATGTCCCTCTTACTTACTTTTCAATAGCTGTGAGAAGACACCACAGCCAAAGTAACTTACAAAAGAAAGAGTTTATTGTGGCTTAGGGTTCTAAAGGAGGAGCCCATGGCGGGGAGCATGGCAGCAGGCAGGGAAGCCCGGCACTGAAGCAGTAGCTGAGAGCTTACATCTGATCTGCAAGCAGGACACAGAAGGAGTGTCTATGATACTGGGAATGGTGTGGGCTTTTGAAACCTCAAAGTCAGTGACACACCTTCTCCAACAAGACCCCACCTCCCGAGCCTTCCCCCACCTCCCGAGCCTTCCCCCACCTCCCGAGCCTTCCCAACAGTTCCACCAACCGGGGCCAAGTATTCAACTCTATGAGCCTAGTAGGCTACTCTGCTTTTTAACACTCTCTCACTGCAGCTGCCTCCCATCGGCCATGGTACACAGACACAGATACAGACACACACAGATGCACACACAGACACACACACACAGACACAGTCACACACATACACAGGCACACACAGACACAGACACCCACACACACACAGACACAGACGCAGACACACACACACACACACACACACACACACACACACACACACACACACACACACACACACACACCAACAATAAGTAGAACTCAGCCCAGAACCCACTTGGGGATGTCTTCTCCCACTTAGGTTAGCTCCACACCCACTCTGAGGGGTGGGGCCAAGGTTGCCCTGGGAACAAACAAAATATCCATCCAGGAGATAAAAGGTTTCTTCCTCACTGTGCCCTTCCCTCTTTTGAGAAAGAGTCTGAACAAACAAAATATCCATCCAGGAGTTAAAAGGTTTCTTCCTCACTGTGCCCTTCCCTCTTTTGAGAAAGATTCTCTCTGCATAGCACTGGCTCTCCTGAAACTCACTAAGTAGACCAGGCTGGCCTTAAATTCTCAGAGTTTAGTCTGCCTCTGCCTCTGCCTCTGCCCCTCCTGCCCCTTCCTGCCCCTCCTGCCCCTCCTGCCCCTCCTGCCCCTCCGCCTCCGCCTCTGCCTCTTGAGTGCTGGGGTTAAATTAAAGCCACATGCCCAGCTGTGCCTTCTCTTAATCCTGTGCAAAGTGTAAAGACAATAGATCCTTTTTTCCACCAAAGAGTTAATGAAGAGGAAGCTCCATTTTTTTAAATTATAAAGAAGCCACTCAGGTTCAGCCATCTTGTTCTAAGTCAGCCAACGGAGTAAGAGTATAAGGCCAATCTCTTCTGACCGCTCAGAGTGAAGCCTGGGACCATTTTGCATTAGAAAGAATCCCAGAGGTAACTCGGCTGGATGTGCTTGCCTGCTTGATTTGACACGATTACACATCCTTTGCAGAACTATAACATTTTAATGTTGTTATTACTATATGTGTATGGAAGTCTTGCCCACATATTCATCCATGCACCACATGAGTGCCTGGTGCCCTAAGAGGCCAGAAACTATACACCTGGGGTTACGGAAGGTTAGGAGGCACTGTCTGATGCTGGGAATCAAACCTAGGTCCTCTGGAAGAGGGCTCTTCATGGCTGACCCATCCTTCCAGGCCTCAGAAGTGAAACTTGTTGCCAGCTGTATACTTGAGATCATGTGGTCATTTTCATGGGACCTCAGACACATTGCTAACAAGTTTTCAGATTCCCCAGTGATGTCTTTGCCTGTGTGAGCAAATTAGCAGGCCAATATCATTTTGTCAAACTATCTTTCTTTTAAAAGATTTATTTATTTAACATATGTGAGTACACTGTTCTCTTTGGACATACCAGAAGCGGGCATTGGATCGGATCCCATTACAGATGGTTGTGAGCCACCATATGGTTGCTGGGAATTGAACTCAGGACTGCTGAACCATCTCTCCAGCCCTTATCAAACTACCTTAGCCTTTGCTCCCGTAGCCCTCTGAGCCTGGAAGGCCAGGGTTCAGATGCATCTCCAGAGAACCCTGAAATGAGCCAGATGATAGCTCTCTCAGCAAAACCCGAATCCTCACTTCCTCAGAGCAACACCAGCAGGCCCCAGCCCTTGAGGCACCACGTTCAGCTCTTTGTAGCACTAAACCAGGAGCCCCTTCAGTGAAGGGCCCTCCTGCAACCTTCCCTCGGGGCTCTCTTCTCTCCCAGCGTCTAAGTTTCCCCGCCTGGCTGACAGTCACAGCTTTAGGGTGATGAGACCTCTACCCCGGGTGAAGGAAGACGGTGACAGCTGCCTCCCTATTTGCCCGAGAAGCAGAACATCTGCCAGACCCCATCATACTCTGAGTCCACTGTGGGCCCTTCCAGGGTGCTGTGTTCCTGGGAAGGCTTGGAGCACTCAGCATAAGGACTCTGCTGTCGGGGTTGGGGATTTAGCTCAGTGGTAGAGCGCTTGCCTAGCAAGCACAAGGCCCTGGGTTCGGTCTCCAGCTCCGGAAAAAAAGTAAAGGAAAAAAAAGGGGGGGCGGGTTCTGCTGTCCTGAGCTGAGGGCTTGGCTCCCTTAGCTTGAGCCCAGAACATTGATTTGCTTCCAGGTGCCAGGAACAGAAAAGGTAACCAGCTGCAGTTTGTTTGCTTGTTTGTTTGTTTGTTTGTTTGTTTGTTTGTTTGTTTGTGGATGCTTTTACCAGTTGGTTGCAATGAGTTTTCTCTCTACTGCTAACTTGGGAGGAGGAGATGGGCACCAGAGTGAGACTCCATCTCAAACAAACAATAAACAAAATGGAAGTTTTGTCATGCTTCCAAAACAAGCATTCTGGGTATCTGATAGCTGACACTGTGGTGTGGCAACCTCAGAGTGGGGTTATCGCTATGCCTGGGTCCCGATCTCTTCTCCTTCAGGCATATTGGATCAAAGCCAGCTCTAATGACCAGGTCTTATCTTAATTGCCTCTGCAAATACCCTTTCTCCAAACACAACCTCGCTATGGGATGGGATGGTGACAGGTAGGAATTAAGTGTGGCTGTCTAGGCTGCTGTTCAGAACATGAGAGAACTCCTGGTCTGTCAGCAGCAGGGAGACCAGGGAGACAAAGGGATTGTCAGATAGAGGAACTGCCTTCTGGGAACTCTTGGAGACTGTGGCCACAAATCACACGCAGTCATCACATACATGCCCCAGCACTTGTACACATGTCCAGCTGGGCGACCATAAGGATGGTTGGTGGTCTGGGAGGGAATCTAGCACCTCGACGGGCTGGCCCGGAAACAGGCATCCAGGCTGGAAAAGGGAACACGGTTGGCCTAAGAGGCTAGGTGGGACTAATGTGAGCTACCTTGAGATCAAGGCTCCATTCTCACATGACACTTGAAATCTCATCCCAGGTTACCTAGGCTGAGAGATGTATGTCACTTGGCTGGCAGACCTCAGTCTGCTGGAGATGTTGTGTAACGAGAGGATATTTGTTTCCTGGACAGTGGTACCCAGGTGAAGCAAGCCCAAGGCTGCCTCTAGGTGGTCCTGGGAATGCACTGAAGCCCAAGACCCCTCGTTCTTTCCTTATGTGGGCCCATGGTGACCTGCCACCTGGAGTGAGGGGGAGGATATCCTTGGCTAGATATAGGCCTAGATCCGCCCTGTATTACACAACCTTCTTGGGGTCCGCTGACAGATCCGGAGGGTCTCCCCTCCATCCAGAGCCTGTGGATGACCCCCTAGATTGTGCTGCGTGTTTATGCCCTGTCCTGTGACTCTCCACATAAAAGAAACAACTGTTTGTTCCAAAGAGGGAGGGAGCCAACGGACTAAAGTAAGATCCCACCAAGTTTAGCTTGGAAAAAATGTATAAATGAGTCTGCTGGGGTTACACACAGGGTGACTCACAGGCAGCTGCAGGACTAAAACGTCCCAATCCCTAATTTTTTAACCCCTTACATACTTTTGCATTTCTGAGAGGACAAGCTTGGGCAGAGGGATGGCAGCTGGGCTCTCTGGATAGGTATCTTGTGAGCTTCTCTTAATAGCCCAGTGTTGTAGACCTAGACGTCTCCCCTACAGTTGGACTTTCTTTCTTGTTCTAGTTTGCTTTCTGTTGTCTGATAAAACACCATAACCAAGACCAGCCCAGTGAAGAAAGGGTTTATTTGGCTTGCATGACCCTGTCACAGTCCGTCATGAAGGGAATTTATGGCTCGAGCTCAAGACAGGAACCAGGAGCCAGGAACTGAGGATATGGGGAATGTCTGTTCGCCATAGCTTTCTCAGCCTGCTTTCTTACACAAACCAGGACCGTCTGCCCAAGGGTGGTGCTGCTGGCAGTAAGCTGGGTCCCACAGCATCCATCATTAATCACAAAAATGCCCCCCAGAGACTCCCCTGGAGGTCAATCTGGTGGGGGCATCTTCTCAATCAAGCTTCTCTGTTGTTGAAAGACTCCAGTTTGTGTGAGGTTGACAAAAACTAACTAGCATATAAAATTTTGGTCCAAGATCCCCTCTAGGTCACCACAGCTGTTCAACTTCCGCCATAGTAAAGGTCATAGCGAGCTCAAAAGAAATAGCTATCAGGGGTTGGGGATTTAGCTCAGTGGTAGAGCGCTTGCCTAGCAAGCACAAGGCCCTGGGTTCAGTCCCCAGCTCCGAAAAAAAATCAAAAAAAGAAAGAAAGAAAGAAATAGCTATGTTCTATTCTTCCTCCGACTCTTGCAGTGTTTCTCTGTGGCCCTGCGCCATACTCTCTGTACCTTAAGTGTGTTTTCTTTAGGAGAGGTATTCCATTCACGGATGGCCATTGTCTGCCACAGCGCTACTGTAGATAACAGCAACCAACCCTCCTTAGAATAATGGCGTAATCCAAGCCAGTGAGCAAAGTCTCACAGACAAGCTAGTCCTAGTGATGTCTTAGTTTTGTTTCCTGTCACTGTGAAAACTCTGATGAAAGCAGCTTAAGGGAGAAAGGGTTTGCTTTGGCTCAAAGTCCAAGGTCCAGACCAACATGGCAGGTAAATCAAGGCAGGAGGAGCTCGAAGCATTCGGTCACAATAACATCCACCATCAAGAGGCAGAGAGAGTGCAAGGTTGCTAAGTGCTCAGCTCATAGGCTCCACTCCGTGCAGTTCAGGAAGCCCTGCCGAGGGGACAGCGCTACCCACAGGAAAGATGTAATCATCCAAAATAATCAAAGTGTGTTCCCCATGTACATGGCCAGAGGATTGTCACCCAGGTCATTCTAGAGCCTTTCAGGTTGACAACCGACACTATCGGGTCTATAATCCCAATGAAGGCTGAAGGCTGAAGCAGGAAGATAAGTTCAAGGCCAGCCTTGAACCAAAGAGACCCTGTCTCAAAATTAAAAATCAAAAGGAGGACTGAGCTGACTCAGCAGACAAAGTGCTTTCGTGTATTCACAAAGCCGAATTCCAGTTCGAGTCCCCCACAAAAGATGGATGTCGCAGCATGCCTATAACCCCAGCTCTGAGGAAGCTGACACAGGAGGTTCTCTCAGGCTTATTTGACTGGATTGATAGGCTCCATGCTCAATGTGAGACCATACTCAAGAAATAAGGTGGAGCTGGGCACGGTAGCACACAACTCCAGCCCCAGCACTCAGAAGGCAGAGGCAGAGGCAGGCAGATCTTGGAGTTTTCAGGCCAGCCTGGTCTACAGCATAAATTCCATGGCAGCCCAGGGCTACACAGAGAAAGCTTGTCTCAAATAAAATAAAATAAAACAAAATAGAATAGAATGTAAGGTGGAGGGGCCTATGAGACGGCTCGACAGTTAAGAGCACTTGCTACTCTTGAGAAGAACCATGTTCGGTTCCCAGGACCCACAGAGTAGCTCAGAGACCCTCTGTGACTCCAGGTCCAGGGGATCCAACATTCCCTTCTTACTGCTAAGGGCATCATGCATGCATGTGGTACACAGACATATGCCAGGAAAAACACCCAAATACATAAAATAAGAATAAATAAACCTTTCTAAAAATAAACAAGGTGGAAAGCAGTAGAGGAAGGCACCTACATTAACCTCTGGACTTCACACTCAGGAATACACACACACACACACACACACACACACACTCTCTCACACACTCACACTCACACTCACACTCACAAGTAGAAAGAGCTCAATTACAGAGTACTTACCTAGCATGTATAAGGTCCTAGGTTTAATCCCTAGCTGTTATTTTTAAAGTCACAGACATCCAAATGGCCTGTGTCCTTTTTATCTTGTCTCAGTGGACAATAGCCAGAGACTCCTCTGACCTGAGCCTGCCAGTGAAAACTTTTTTCAGTGCCCATATTACTTACTGGAAGAAACCACTGCTTTTCGAGGGGTTCTAAGAAGTCAGTCCAGTTTGTGGGGGCAGAGGAAATGTCATCAGTCCAGGGTATGCATGCTTAACTTGAGACTCTGAGTTGTCCACAGAACCAGCAGTGTGACCACTTAGGAATCTCTGCAGTAACTTCCACAACCATAAAAGGAATTTCTCCAGGACGGTCTGATAGCTGCAGTAGTCTATGAGTGTTAGCACACATGTTTGTTTGTTTGTTTGTTTGTTTGTTTGTTTGTTTGTTTGTTGGAGCTGGGGACCGAACCCAGGGCCTTGTGCTTGCTAGGCAAGCGCTCTGCCACTGAGCTAAATCCCCAACCCCAGCACACATGTTTAGAAGGTAATTTGATAGGCTTATCCCATTTGCTAACCAACAATAGCGAGAGTCTTCATGCTGGGGCCTCTGGCTTCCCTAGTAACAGGTTTTGTCCTGGCTGACAGCATCAAACATACTGTGGAGTGAGCCTTAAAATCAGTCTGAAATCAGTTGTTTGCACCTTTAACAGTCCCACCACTTCATAGCAGTGAACGCATTTTCCTGCAATGCCACTATTGCAAGCAGATTGGGTTCACAACCATGCTGGACTTTCAGGGCCAGATCTCCCAGCAACCCTCATAGCACTTTCTGACACTAGGAAAGAAAGCCAATAGGGAAGAAGCTTTCAGATTGATCATAGTTAACTTCCCTAGGTCCTGCATCCAGAACGTGTGGTGTCTCCAGTGACAGCAACTTCCCGTCTAGTTCTATTGTACAGCCAGACATAGCAGCAATGGCCCATATGGTCTGGGAGAGTCCAAGAACCTTGTGATGGTCTGTACATGCTCGGCCCAGGGAGTGACACTGTTAGAAAGTGTGACCCTGTTGGAGGGGGTGTGGCCTTGTTGGAATAGGTGTGTCACTGTGGATGTGGGCTTAAGACCCTCATCCTAGCTGCCTGGAAGCCAGTATTCTTCTAGCAGTATTCTTCTATTCTTTAGATGAAGATGTAGAACTCTCAATTTCTCCTGCACCCTGCCTGCCTGATGTTGCCATGTTCCTGCCTTGATGATAATGAACTGAATCTCTGAACCTGTAAGCCAGCCCCAATTAAATGTTGTCCTTATAAGAGCTGCCTTGCTGGAAAACAACTTTCCAAGCAAATGGTCAGAAGAAGCAAGCTGGAGTAGCCATTCTAATATCAAATAAAATCAATTTTCAATTAAAAGTCATCAAAAAAGATAAGGAAGGACACTTCATATTCATCAAAGGAAAAATCCACCAAGATGAACTCTCAATCCTCATCTTCGGTTGGTTTATATACAAGTGTGCAATTTCTAGGCTTGAAAGTAAAATGATGCTATCTGGTGCTGGATAGAGGAGCCTTATTTTTTATTATGGCAGCTTGCTATTTTTGTAACATGGTGATTTGGTTGAACACAATAAAGTACAGTAGTAACTGATCTCCCCTTCTTCCTGGATGAGTGAGGAGATGATTAAATGTTGATGTCAGCATCCTTGAGCATATTCAGATGAGCTTCTGCTTCTGTTGAAAAGGATGCTGTGTTTGATTGTGGTCCGAAGCTTTGAAGCACTACTTGGCATCTCCTTCCTTGGAGGTCTCACTGTTTAAACATAACAGATTTGATAGCTTGTTGGTAAGGTGAGGTCCAGCTTGTCTCCACTAGGTCATCTTCATGTGAATCCGGTGGTTATACGGTTTTGTTCTAGGGATATTTCATTTTTTTAATAACGGTTTTAGCTGACATTCATGGAGAGAATGAATCCTTAGAACTGTGCCACAAGTGAAAGGAAATCCTGTCTAGAGTATGTTTCTTTACAAAGCTGTGTCACACCATCCTTTGGGCCCTCTGCTGGAAAAGTAGAATCAAGTCTCAAATAATGCCTTTTAAATTGTATCCTCTAGTATTATAGATGTAGGACAGTACTGTATCATACCTCTGTGGATGTAAAATAGCTTGTACCTGCTTTATGATACGTAGTAGTGACCGTGCTTTATCAGAGCTGTTTTTAATGATGTTGCTCAGAATGTTTTCTTTCCAGATGATGATTGAGAAGCTAATTTAAAAAAAAAATGGTGCCAGGTACCACAAGAGTAACAGAACTGTGCTGTTTTCTCGGGTTTTGTTTTTTTACTTTTTTTTTTTTTAATGGAGTGTGCTGGATGTCGCTACAGTTTTGTTCAGATGACTGCAGAACCTGGAAAAGCTGTTGCTGCTGTTGATGCATAACACACTGCTATTATTGGTCTTTTTATATAAATATAAATATATATACAGATATATAATTTGAATTTTTTGAAACTTTAGCTGTGCTGTCAACTTTGGAAAAAAGTATCCCCGTTTACTGTGTTGAGTTGGCACTGTACAGAAATTAACAGCCATATTGGTCTAGAAATGTTGAACTTAAGTTTTTTCCATTTGTACAGTGGTAACACACTGTATTAAATATGTAAGGTCTTATCTACGTGGGTTTGATTACAAAAACTAATAAAGTATTCTCTAAATTAAAAAAAGAAAAAGAAAATAACCCAGAAAAAAAAATAAGAGCTGCCTTGGTCATGGTGCCTGTTCACAGCAGTAAAACCCTAAGACAAGCCTCCCAGGCCAATAACTCACAGTGAGGTAATCAACCCTACCAGTGGGATTTGTATTCAATAACTTTCTTGATTATGGAGATATTTCTCCCCAGACCTCTGGGGTACATTCTACATTTAATCTTTAACTACAGTTACAACCATCTGTTATTTCAAACACCCAGCCTCTGCAGTGTTAGAGGACAGGTAGATGCACCACTGGACTTTCTCAGCATTCGTGACTGCTGGTTTTCCAGAATGTTCATAATTAACACTGAGTTGAGTGAGACGTTTGGTGACATCACCAGTCTGTTTACATGTCGATGTTTGTAAGACGCCTATGGCAATATGCAGATGAGAGGATATTTGCTTGCCCTACCTATAGGCATAAACCCCATGATGTCTACTTGCCAGACCCATAGTGAACAGGTAGATTGTGTATGTCTCATCATAGCATATATTTGCCAAGGTCCTAATTGGAAGCTGACCCCAGGTGTCAAAACAGCATGCAGAATATACAAGTGTTTCTTGGCGATGTTGGCTCTTTTCCAGGACTATGTTGGCTCTCTGGTAATCAGACTTTATATGAACCCAGCAAATAGCGTCTTGTAGCACTTGAAGCAGATGGCCTGTATTTTGTATTTTGGGAAAGATATCTGATCCCTAGTTTCCAGGGAGGCTCAACAGGCGGTGTGCTGTCATGTGAAGAACAGCTAGGGACTCTGGTTTCTGCTGAGCTCTGTTACATCCCTTGCATGTCTGTTGTCCTCACCATGGCCAACCCAGAGCCTGCCCATTCTCCCTTTCCCACTGACCATTGAATACAGCCAACTGTCAGCAGAGGATGCCACCGGTCAAGCCTCAGAGCTGGCACTGTTCACATTAATCTTTTTTTATTGGATAGTTTATGTATTTACATTTCAAATGTTATCCACTTTTCTGGTCCCCCCTCTCCCATTTACCCTCCCCCTACTTCTATGAGGATGCTCCCCCTCCCACCCACCCACTCCCACCTCAACACCCTGGCATTCCCCTACACTGGGGAAAGGAGTCTTCACAGGACCAAGGGCTTCTCTTCCTATTGATGCCAGACAATGCCATCCTCTGCTACTTACACGGCTGGAGCCATGGGTCCCTCCAGGTGTACTCTTTGGTTGATGGTTTAAGTCAGGTGGATCACCTCTCCCCTCTATTCTCCCCAGCCACATGGTGAAAACATTTCTTCACATGGCTGCAAACACCCACCCCTGTCTGGTGACCTTGTCTCTACGATGGATGTGTCAAGCAAGCATCTACAGGAATGAGAACTGTTGTCAGCACCTTGCCAGGCAAGGATGTTGGTTCAAATACTGGGCAGGACTCAGTAGCTTGAAAAGACACTGAACCCAGTGCGTCCTGGAGGGCATTGGTGAGAGCACGCACGATCCACACCATATTACTGTAAATGTGTGCCACCCTTGCAGAATGAAATTCTGCGCCAGACCAGGAAGAAGTCTGCCCCTTCAGAAGGCATCCTTCACCCCAGCCTTTGAGCAGAGAAGCTGCTTTCACTGTCACTGAGATGGGACCAGTGATGGGTTCCATCTGCCACAATGCTTTATACACAGCTAGCGAATCGCTGTTCTAGCACTATGTACCAAGATCCCGTCTTTCCATGACCGAGACCATAGCTCCATCGGGACTATACTGCTCGAGCCATTTCTTACGTAGCCCCTGATCATCGCCCTCTGAGATTCTGGTAACTTCTAGCATGAAGGAACACTGGAGGGAGGAAGGAAGCAAACAACTGTTTAGTTTGTCCTGAAAAAAAAAATCCTCAAGCATTACCGATTCTTTCTGTCCCGGTCTCATGTGAGACCCTTCTGTCAAGTTAGACAAAGGATGAGCAATTCAGGCAAGGAGAAACATGAAAGTGTTCCAATGTTCCAGAAGCCCCGGGAACACCTGCAGCTATTCCATACCTGCGAGTGCAGGCTGTTCTCGGATGTTCTGAATAACCGTGTTAAGTATCACCCATATCTTATTCTACCATAAGCCATCCCCAGATCTCACAGCTGCACCTGGCCCTTGCACCTGGAGTGGATTGGTTTCCCATCCTTGACCCTAAATTTGAATGTTCTTATGATTTCCAGGTGCTTTTCTAAATCTAGAAGATACTCAGATTCACATCCTTTCGTCTGGGTAGTGAAATCTTCTTTTAAAGATTTTTAAAATATCTAGTCTTGGGCTGGAGAGATGACTCAGCAGTTAAGAGCACTGGCTGCTCTTCCAGAGGTCCTGAGTCCAATTTCCAACATCCACACGGTGGCTCACAACCATCTGTAATGGGATCCGATGCCCTCTTCTGGTGTGTCTGAAGACACCGACAGTGTATACTCATATACATAAAATAAAAATAATTCTTTTAAAAATGCCTGTTCTTAATTTTGTGTGCACGGATGTCTTGTCTGTAAGTACATCTGTGCACCACTTACATAGCTGGTGCCCACAGATGCCAGAAGAGGAGGTCAGATCCCCTAGAGCTGGAGTTGCAGGAGGTTGTGGGGTATTGAAAATTGAACACAAGTCCTCTGAGAGAACAACCGAGGCTCTTAACCATTGAGGCCTCTCTACAGGGCCCTGTCTGGCTTTGTCACTGTTAGAAGGACTTTGGACTGAGCAAATAGTCGCCTTTTCTAATTCCTTAACGGTAACTGTGACCCAGCCCCACCCCCACCCCACACACACCCACTCACTGCCCCTTGTCTTTACACTATCATGAGACGCTCTCCCGCACTGTTGTGTGACTCTTACTGGGAAAGTGTGAAGACACATCTCCAGACCGGACACAAATGATAAGCCAAAGAGAGACGCCCTCCACATCTAATTGAGTGAACCGGGTGAGTCGTTCTGGGTTACCTACAGAAGCATGGGTCACTCAAAGGTAAGAATCCCACCTCCAAACACAGGAGACAACTCACAAATACCGCACCCTTAGAGCCTCCCTGCATAACTTGCAGGGAGCTGGGCCTTGAGGGAAGTCTCCTCTCACCTTTTGTAACCTTGAGCAGGAGCCTTATAAATCTTGCACATTTTGCTTACTACCTGAGTCTTAAGGGCCTTCCTTTGGGGGGATGGGGGTGAGAAATGTTCCAGTTCAGACAAAGTAGCTACACGCAGCAAATGGGGGTATGCAGGGTATACCCCAGAAACATGCCAACTCCTAGCCTATTTTCTTGCTAAGGAGAAATCTAAAAGTGTACTCTGAGGGTTAAGTGCCTAACCTTGGGACGAGCTTAGTGGTTTTCATGTGTACTGTCCTTCCATGTCTAACCACTGCCTCTCAGTGTTTGGGGAGAGGCTCCCATGAATCAAAGTGCACTCAGGTCTAGCTTCCATCAGAGCTCAAAACATATTAGGGGACCCATAAACCCAGGAGTCAGCATGGAGCCTCCAGTCACCCTGAATGGCCTCACTAATAGGAACTCTTAGTCACCCCCTCAGAGCCCTAGGGTGGCTCCCACCCGAGATCTTTCTACAGCAGAGAGTCTGGTGGGACCTGTCAGCCATGACCACGTTTGCTTTGTAAAGTTCCTTCATTTTGGCTAAGCAGCAGCAATTCCTGAGGGTTGCATAAGGGTTTTGGTTCCCAGTGACTTGTTTTCTTGACTCTTGGCACTCCCCAGCCTATCTGTCCAGGTAACAGGCCTAAGAGAGGCTTATTACTCACCTGATCTTCTTCTACCCACGATTTGCCTTATTTCCTTCGTTACCCCTAGCAACAGCCAACAGTGGGCCTAAAAGGAACATTTTCACTTCTCTTCCTCCTTTTCTGCTCTGTATTTATCCCAGCCTGGAAGCAGATGTTGGCTTCCTGGAATTAGAGATCTGCCCTCCACAGGTCTCTTTCCAACTGTGCTATTGCAGAATCAGCCAACACCACGTGGGTCCTGTCTTGGCGGCAAGCATCTTTACTTACTGGGCCATCCTCCTGGGCATAGATGATTTTCTTAACATTTCTGGAATAGTTGACTTTCTTGAGAGCATTTTCCTGCCCAGGTGAGTGACACAGCCATTTAGATTAACCCTGAAGGGAGGTGACAATGGCTTTTACAACAAGCCCCCCCCCCACACTATGCTCTTTGGAGCAGTACAAAATGTCACGTCTCCACCCAAGGCAGAAGAAATGATTCAGATCCTTTATTCTTTTGACCAAAACAACACAGGTAATGTATAAAAGAATGAAATAAAAATAAGTAAATAATTCAATAAAAATAGCCACTCTTGAGAATAGGGAGATAGTCTAAGGGTTAAAGCTTTTGCTATGCAAACATGAGGTTCTGAACTCAAATCCCCAGAACACAAGAAAAAGCTGAGCATGGTTATATATGAGCCCAGAGCTGGGGAGGTGGAGGGGATGAGGACAGGAGGATCATTGGGGTTTCCTGCCTGCCCAGCTCCAGAGTCAGTGAGAGACCCTGTTTCAAGGGAATATGGTGGAGCATGACAGAACAGGACACCTGATAGTGTCTTCCTCTGGCTTGTACTTGGGCACAGGGCACACACACGTGTACACAAGCATGCTCATATAACACACACACACACACACACACACCTTTTTTATTTTAATTACTTATTCATTTTAGGTATATAAGTACACTGCTGCTGTCTTCAGACACACCAGTTGGCTGTGAGCCACCACATGCTTTCTGGGAATTGAACCCGGGACCTCTGGAAAAGCAGTCAGTGCTCTTAACCACTGAGCCATCTCTCCAACCCACAACCCCCCCCCCAACACACACACACACACAAACACGCAAATTTTTTTTTTAAGTTAGAAAATAAAACTAGGGCTGGAAAGGTAGTTAGTAAGTAAAGCTTTTATTGCACGGGCCTGAGGATTTAAGCTGTGGCCCTCAGTACATGGAAGAGCCCGATGTGGTAGCTCATGTCTATAATCCCAGTGTTCTTCTACGGCAAGACGGGAGGAGGAGACAGAAGCTCATGGGTCAGCTAGCCTCACATGTGTAGCAACAAACAGCCAGGAAAGCCTGCCTCACATGAGATAGAAGGTACGGACTGGGTACCTCCATGGGTATCCCATGGTACACATGCGTCTGTACTCACACGAACATAAAGATTGGGAGCAGAAAGATTTAAAGAGGATGCCAATAGTGTGAGGGAACAGCTCCCTCGAACCTGACCTTTGACCACCCTGTACATACACTCTAGTTGAGGAACCAGCAAGCAGAGAAAACCCAACTGTTATGAGGGCTTCAGCTTAGCTTGGTCTTCACTGCTGAGTTAGTCAACTCCATCCATCCATTTGCCTAAGTGGACACAGGTCTGCCCATTGCCTCTACTGCCGCTACAGCTGTGGGTCTCACCTCACTTCCTTAGCTCCCTCACACAGTGCAGCTCAGCTGAGCTCTAACTCTGGGACCTGCCTCTGCCAGTGTCCCTAGCAGCAGCTCTCCAACAGGGCTTGTTAATCACCCCATCAGGGACACCGCCCGACCCTGTCAGCTCCCTGCCTCTGACTCTACGATGACCTCCCTGAATTCCGCAGTGACCTTCTTATCTTGCAGCCATTCCATATGTAACCTACCTACGGCTAGACAATGGACTTGAGAGATAATAGGTGACAGAGATGGCCACAGTTCCAGATATACCTACTATGTGTCACTTGAGGTATTACCAGAGTGCTAACACTAGCAGTCACAATAGGAATAAAAGAAGCCATGCTTGTCTCGGTCACAAGCAGAGTAAATCAGGATCACTTAACCAAAACCAGTCAAAGAAGCCAATGTAGCTTGCAAATTTGTTATTCAATAAATTCTGGTATTGTAAAAAAACACAAATGTATTTATCTGTTTCTGACATTGTGTGTTCACAACAAATACCCACTTGTAGGGTCACTTGCTCCTGTTCTTGGCTGGTCCTGGACAAGAGTTCCAGTTTCACTGACACAGACAGAGTCCAAGGACTTGATTCCTCTGGGCTCTCTGGAAACTTCCTGCCTCCCAGGACAGATAGCAGCTGTTTATAGTGGTCTTACTGTTTCTTGCTGGGTTGTAAAACCCTGGTATTAGGGGGTGGTGGGGAGCAGATGCTATCCTCAAGGCAGGAAATCCTGAGGAAGGAGACTCATTACCACTACCCTCCCAAGGACCTTGTGGTTTATAGGAGCCGAGCCAGTGACGCAGGAACAAGCCAATGACACTAACACGGGAACAATCCATTGCCACTGGGGAGGTCCTTCACTACCCAGTTCTCAGGATCCAGGTTCCCATGTGAACAGCTGGCCACTGCCGGCCATGTGAACACAGACACATCTCAGTTTTCTATCACTGACGATAGCACCTCCTCAGGCTGACCCTAGACCGTGCGCACCAAAGACTTCTGCCCACCAGACAAAGGGGGAAGGCTCAGAGCCTGTGTCCGGACACTGGAGCTTCTTAGCAGAAGTCACTTCATTGTCTTCTTAGAGAAAAACCTGAACCACCTGAGCAAGCCCAGGCCATGGTTTCAGCAGTTGAGTCCCACCGACAAGAGAATGTAATTCTCCAGAGGGGAGCCACTCCAAAACAGAATCTCTTCCACAAATGAAAGCAGCTGTGGGTAGGGACAAGCCGTAACATGCCTGAGAGCCAAAATACAAGGATGTACCCACATCCAGTACGACCCACCTCATTAGCGGATATGTAAGAGACGTGTCACTGGGGACTATATGAAAGACGGCAGGAAGCACACAGACCACTAGCCTTCTGGGAAAAGCAAACAAGGAGATGCCTACCTCCCTACACCAAACACTGGTAAGGCAGAAAGCCCCATGCTGCTGATAGGAATTAATGAGAAATGGCACAGGCTCTCTGGAAAGCAGCTTGTCTGATTCTTGCAAAAGGCAACATGCAGTTTGGGACCTAGCAACTGCATTCCTGGGCATGGTCCCAGGGAAATAAAATAGCACGGGAGAAGGAGGGGGGTGCTTCACAACAACCTTGTAAACACATCCTTCGGTGGACAAAGGATCCCAAAGCTGTGATGCATACAGCGAGGAAGCAGCTGTTCAGGAGGCTGAATGAACCACCATTCAATACATCGCCACTCTTGTGAATCTAGACAGCGACGCCCGAATGATAATCGGCAAGCTCCGCCAAGCCGCACACTGGACAATTACTTTTATCTAGCATGTTGGCATTGAGTCCAAAAGGATGAGGTGGAGACAACAGCTCAGTGGTTTGCAAGAGGTTTGATGCCAGCTTCTGCAGCACAGGAGGCACAAGCATTGTGTACTAGTCATGCAAAATGGCGCCCCCAGGGAGACTTAACCAAGCACACTGCAGCTCTCAGCTATCAGTTTCTCATAACTGCATTCTCCAAGCGCTGCGGGCCACACCTATAATCCCAGGACTCAAAAGATGCAGAAGCAGGAGATTGCTAATTCTAAGCTAGTCTGGACAAGATATAATAGTGGAGAATATACCCAAAAAGTCGGAACTACGCAAAAAGTGACTAGATTTATATATCTGTAAAGGCCCATGTTAGCACAGATGACAAGCCCGACGACTAAGAAAAGACACGAAGCCAGTATGCTGGAGCCCTGAGAAGAAGAGGCGCACGCCGAAAGAAAGGCGCCGCCCGCAGCCCAAAAGTTTGCACAGGCACAGAAGCCTCCATACATCCTGGCAAGCTAAGCTCAAGGCCAGAGCCGCTGCGGCAGCCGCAGCCGCAGCATTACGAGGGCAGTGTCTCCTGGAGCCGACCCGTAGGGGCGGGGAGAGGTAGGCGGGTCTACGGCCGCAGATCACAGAGAGGCCCGGCGACCTCTCCTAGAGCGGCTCCAGAAGGGCGTGACTAAACAGGCGGGGCTACGGAGCATGCGTTGGTACCACCGAGAGCCTGGCGAGGGCCCTAGAGCGGCACTGGAGAAGGCTTAGAGCGGTGGGCGGGGCTTGGAGCGCGCGGCAGCACCACCGAGAGGCTGGGGAAGGTAGAGCGGCACCAGAGGGGCGGGCGCCTTTAGGCGCGGGAGTGGCGGGCTCAAGTGGGCATTGTTAACGGTCGCCCGCTCGCCGGTCACCCGTGCCTCCCGCCACCTTCTGCCGGCGTCTGCGCTCGGCACCCATCAGGTACTTTCTGCGTGTGTACTCGGTATCCCCGACCGGGCGAAGGCCGGCTTCTGAGTCTTTTCTCTGTGGACTACCTCAGCGGTGTTGCGGAGGTCCTGGAGGCGGGGAAGGTGGGCCGGGCTACCTAGCGAACCCCCTTGTTGCTGAATGCGTTGAGCTCCTTGTCCTGCCCGGTCCAGCAGCACTTTGATGAACCTGGGTCCTTGGGTCAGCTGAATTCCACTAAGTTGCCTGAAGCACTCCCAGCTACTCCTGTGCACAGGCCTGTGAAGGGAGGGAGCAATATAATAGTCGCAGTGGTCTTCTCTGGTTTTAATGACTATTTCAGTTTTCAATGAGGATGATCCTTGGTGAGCAACACAGACACCTGGGTCCCGCTTGTCATTCCTCTCATCAGAGTGATGGTGTTTGAATTGGTACTGAGCATTGCTATAGACGGCGACTCTCAGGTGTCCTGAGCTGTCCCACAATCCACAATCACTTTGAGATGCTGACACAGTGCGAACAGATGCCTAGGCGAAAGTTGCCTGGATCTTGGACTCTGAACCCAGATATGAATTTTATCTGCTGGGTTATTAGATAAGTGGGTATTTGTCTAATGCTTAGAACAAAATACAGTGTGTTTCCCAAAGCGACAGTTTTGTTTTGGGAAAAGTGTAGGCACTCTAGATGGAACTGCCAGCATAGCCTGTCCCTTGGGGTAGAGGGAGGGAATGGTGCAGGTTTACAGATGAAGAGGGGTCACATAGAGAGAGGCTCTTCAGTACAAGAGGCAGCCTTTGGGCATGTGATGGGGTTTGCTGACTGCTGGGGATTATGAGGACAGCCCAGAGTTTTCCAGGCTCAGAACCAGGCTGTGTGTGATAGTTACTTCCTGCCCCAGGGTATTTGCACAGTCCCGATGTGGGCAGGTAGAGAGGATAAGGAAGAAAAAGAAGGCTCTATTTGGGGAGGTGGGAAATGGCCATTGGTCCCTGGTGGATATGGCTTTCTCTGGGATGAGTGAAAACCTTATCTTCAGGCCAAGGAGCGTCAGTGGCTGAGTGAGAGAGTCACTCAAAAAGATGTGCACGCTGTGGACAACAGTCTCTGCACTCAGCTTCTAGGCCTGGGACTAGAGCTCTGGGGAGTCCACTTTAGTCTGAAAAGCTCGTCACGTGAGCAGCTGGGAAGACAGTGGAGGGTGGAACTGCAGCACTGGGAGCTGCCTTTGACCTTTTGTTCATGCTTTTGCCTCCAGAAGCAAGAAGACCATGGTTCTGTCTGCTCGATGTAGCTTCATAAGCAGGATGTGGTGAGCTGTCTCTGACAGAGTGAAGTCCCAGAGACGAAGCCAGGCAGACACTGGCTGGGAACCCTCAGCCTTCCCTGGCCGGCCTCTCGGGGGTTTCCTGCTTCCTGAGAGCAGCAATGGAAAAGCCTGTGACTAGGAAAAAGAAGAACCAGGCCCCAAAGGAGGAGGCAGGTGTGCAAAAGGCCACTGTCAAAGGAGAGAAAACACCAAAGGGGAAAAAGCCAACCAAGAAGCCACGAAAGCCCCGCAGACCCCGAAAAGAGCCTGTCCTGAGTCCCGAAGATGAAGCACATATCTTTGATGCCTTCGATGCCTCATTTAAAGATGACTTTGAGGGTGTCCCCGTGTTTGTTCCTTTTCAGAGGAAGAAGCCCTATGAGTGCAGTGAGTGTGGACGGATCTTTAAACACAAGACAGACCACATTCGCCACCAGAGAGTTCACACTGGAGAGAAGCCCTTTAAGTGTGACCAGTGTGGGAAGACCTTCAGGCACAGCTCAGATGTCACCAAACATCAAAGAATTCACACCGGCGAGAAGCCCTTTAAGTGTGGGGAGTGTGGGAAAGCCTTCAACTGTGGCTCCAACCTTCTGAAACACCAGAAAACGCACACTGGAGAGAAACCTTATGGCTGTGAGGAGTGTGGAAAATCCTTCGCCTACAGCTCCTGCCTCATCCGGCATCGGAAGCGTCACCCGAGGAAGAAGCACTGAGCAGGGCGGCCTACAACTGTGGATCCTGGTCAGACACCTAATGACGGTCAGAGTTCTTATGCAGTGTGCTGTTGATGGCCCATCTGGCCACCCGTCTCTGTCATTGAAAGGAAAATCTACCCAACAGACATGAGAGCCCACAGAGACTTTCTGCCCTGCGAGTCTACACTTAGTGGTGACACGGTGCTCCCCAGGGCTTCCTGAAGCTCCAGCCATTTCCCAGACTACTTTATTCTACTCAGGGCCATCTTTGGAACAGCTTTGGGTCACCCCTGTTGACAAGGGCCACTGCCTTCCTCTGCTGCTTCTGTCTGTGCCAACCATATGCTTTTGTCTCTTCTTTTGAAGGCTTCTGGCTCTGCATGTCCAGCCCCATGCAGTCTACTAGGAGCAAGGAACCCTGAGGTGGATGACAGGCAGCACTCTGACCAACTCTGAGGACCAGTCCCCTTGGACAGCACCAAGTCCTGCTCATCTCTGTGCAGCTGACTTTGGTGATCCTAATTTTTTCCCTCTGGCTGAAACAACAGTCTTTGAGCTCAACCCCTGGGCCTAGAACTGGGCTGCAGTGTGTTCCCCTGTCCCGGCCACATCTTAGACAAGTCTCCTGGATCCACCCAAAGTCTCAGCAGACCCTTGCACCCTGGCATAGTGGCAGAGTTTTTAGATTAGGTCTTGTAACTCCAGGGTGCCATCAGCAGCTTCTATCCACTGTACCTTCAAAAACAACTGTGGCCTGCCCCTCAGCAGCCCACCATTCAGGTCAATTCCACTTCCTGCTGGTCAGCAAGGCAAGACCATGTGAGTGTGTCGACCCTCTGTCCCAAGTGCTCTGTGAGGTCTGTGTTCTAAAGATGGCAAGTGACTGCTGACCAGGAGGGTAAGTTGGGGGAAAGGTGGCAGTGATTTGGACACAAAATAATGAATAATGGCTTTAGTCTTTGGGGGCTCTTTCCTGAAGAAAGGATCCTCAGCCAGAACTAGAGAAGGACTTGTCAACAGATACAGAAACTGTGAGAGGGCACTGCCCAAGTGATGCGGGTGTTCTCTGGTAGGAATGTTTGACTAGGTGAGGTAGTTAATCTGCCAGGTCAACCTGACTGGATATACAGTCACCTAGGAGATACATCAGGTGTGTCTGTGACAGTGTTGCCAGGGAGATTTAGCCGAAGAGGGAAGACCTCCCTAAATGTTGGTAGCACTAACACACAGGCTTGGGTCCTAGACTAAATTCAAAAGGAGAAAGCTGGGCCATCAAGATGGCTTCACAGGTAAAGTCTCCTGCTTCTCACAGAAGCCTGGTAATTTGAGTTCAGTCCTGGAACCCATGCAAAAACTGGCAATGGAGACCCAACTCTCTAGAGCTGTCCTCTGACCTACCCCCAACCCCCATGCAGACAGACAGCAGCACTAGAGACATAACAGGTTTAAAATGAAAACCTTGAGCATTCACCTGTCTGCTTCCCATTACAGTAATGCAAACAATTGTGTCATACCCCCCACCATGGTGGTCTGTACCCCTTCAAACCAGGAGCCAAGGATACCCTCAAGTGGCTTTTTATCAGACAGTTGCCACAGTGAGATAAATGACAACTATATGCGGCTAGCCATCCTCTTTCTAGAAGCCAAAACGACACTGTGTCTCTGGTGCTTCCCGTGGCTCTATTCTGGCCAGGTCTGCTGATGCACTGTCAGAAATGCAAGCGGGGCTGCTGTTGGACCAGGCTGCTTGAACTGCCCCTCCTATGGGCAGAACCTTCCAGGTAGAGGTTTTCCCACACTGCACTCTCCTTAAGCAAGCATCCCCAGGAGTATTTACCAGTCTTGATCCCCATGGGAGAGGAAGGCTTAATCTAATATGAAAATCTAATAAAGTGAAATTGTGAAAAAATAGGTATCAGCTGATGTAGGCGCTACATAGCCTACTTGGGCAGCATGGTCCTGGATTAAAGGAGTTGCCCACACTTGGGGACATTTGAAACCTTAAGTGCTCCTGGGTGGCAAGGCAGCATCCTGGTCCCAGCCCTTAGCCCTGTCCTTAAGGATGAGTGCTAAGGTTTTACACAGTCACAGTTCCCTCAGTATTGAGGGGAAACCGAAGATAGTCTGTGTTCATACACACCCAGAGGGCCACTCGGCAGGGTGGCCCAGTGTCATTCCGTGTGATTGTTCTTGTCTTTGCAGCCACACAGCACTCACCTGTTCACATATTGCATAGCCCTTACAGACAGCACAGGATGAATGGGTGTGGCCACGTGCTAACCAAACTTGGCAGAAAGAGGTGCTGCTGTGACTTGTTTGCCAGCCACTTGTTTTGTTATTTTGTTGAGATGGGGTCTCACTCTAGCCCAAGTGTCTTGGATCTCACTGTGTAGCCTGAATTGGCGTCACTCACAGTCCTGCCTAAGCCTGGAATACTGGAGTCATAGGCATGAACCATCAAACATGGCTAAAATACATGCAGAGTGCTCCCTTGGGGTCTGATTCTCACTTGTTCGTTTAAGACATTGTCTTGATGCGTAGTTCAGGCTGATGAGAACTAACTAAACTAACTATATAGCCTAGACTGGACTTGAACTCACCATGATCCTCGGCTTTAGCTGCTAGAGTGCTGGGCACGCACCACAACACATGATTTCTGACCCCTGTTCTTAATGAGGAATATAAGAGAGTTAGCTCCAGGCTTGGTGTTTTGAGCCCTCTGCAGGCTTAGATCAGGTCAGAAAGCTGGCTTAAGGACGTCTGGATCCCCGGGTGCAGGAACTAGACTGGAACAGTTTGATGTTCCAGGAAAGTAACAATGTGGACACAGACTTTACAAGAACTGAGATTAGTCAAACACAACCCATTGTCTTCATTCAATTTGTGCAGTGCTCTGATAGCTCTTGTCATTGGCAGTGAGAAGTGTCGCTTTGCGTGAATGCATAAAGAGCCCTTAAGAAAAACAGAGCTGACCCCGGCTCAGCCACTTCCTAACTGAGCCATGTGGACTCTTTCTAGATTAAATTCCAAATAATTTATTCTTTGATGTCTTGTCCACATTTTAGGATGTATAGGACAGGCTCAGACAGTATCATTCAGTCAAATACTGGCCCCAGGTTGGCCCTGAGAGACCCTGCAGCAATGTCTGGATGGCAATGTTCTTATCTCCCTCTCCGCCCTCCTCCCCAGGTTTGTTCATGGTTGCTGTTTTGTTTTTGTGGTCTTGGGGATGGAACCCAGGTATTTGTGAGTGCTAGGCTGGTGCTCTGCCACTCTGCTACACCCCAGCCCAGGGTTCTTTGAAAAGAGAATCAAATCACTTGCTTTTTGTTTTGTTTTCTGAAGGCTAGGCTGGCCTCCACTCACCAAGACCCACCTGCCTCTGCTTCCTAGGCACTAGGATTAAAGGCCTACAGCACCACACATAGCCAGAGAACCATGTTTAAAGCCAATGTCTTAGTCCATGAGGAGAAAGGAGGTGGTGAGAGCATGAGTCTGTCAGCAGCAGCCTCCTCCTTGCCTGGATCTGGCAGTGCTGGGTGTACTGCTGAACCTTGTGTCTCAGTGTCCTGTCATCCAGTGGGCATGACAGTGTCCAACTCTGAAGAATCAGCTAGAATTCAGTGAGTTGGTGTGTGAAAGTTGAGGTGTGGCCAGGAGCGGTGGTGCACATCTTTAATCTCAGCACTCTAGAGGCAGAGGCAAGCAGATCTCTGAGTACAAGGCCAGCCTGGTCTACATAGCCAGTTCCAGGACAGAGTAGTGAGACCCCTGTCTCAAAAAAGGAAAGCCAGGTATGGCACTGGCTTGTGCCCGCAGTTTTAGTGATGCAAAGTTCTTGCGTGTTAGCATGCTTTTATATTGTTTTGTGATTTTCCTTATTTTTATATGTCTGTCTGTTTGCCATGTACACGCGATGTCCTCAGAAGCCAGAAGATGCTATTGGATCCTCTGGAAGAGGAGTTACAGTTAGTCATTAGTCACCTTTGGAGATACTGGGAACCAAATCCTGGACCTCTGGAGGAGCAGCAAGTGCTTAATGAGAGCAGATACTCATTCATACATGTGGAAGGCCAGCCTGCAAGCTAGCAGCCCTGGATACTCCTTACCCACAGGGGACAGCTGAACTCAACAAAGTCAGCATGGAAAAGAGTGGAGGGTTTTTGCTTTTTTGTTTTTTTTTACCAATTGCAATTCATGATTATGGGAAACGTCATCCAACCAAACCAGCAGGAGGAAGTCTTGGGTCAGCCCCAGCAGAAGTAGGAACATGTCAGACTGCTGCTTATGTTGTCCTCTGAGTGTGTGCTGCTGGGTCTCAGCACATAGCTGGAGCACCATATCCCTCAGCACCCTTCAAAGTTCTTTGGGTAGCCAAGAGAACCAGTTTGCACTTAACCCACCTCTCCCTTTGCTGTCTCCTAGAGAGTGAGGGAGGAACCGCCTCTTATCATTTACCCAGACTGTTCTTTGTTTTGTCTAGGCTGCCTGAGCAGATCTCTCCAAGAAGCTCAGAGAACTCAAGAGAGTCAGTGTCTACCTCTACCACAGAGCACAGCAGAGACCCACTGGGTCATGCTCCAGGGAGGCTGTCATCATAGAATCCATTGGCAACAAGAAAGCTGTGAGTGGGTGAGCTCAGGGAGGCTTTTTGGACTCCATGTGGTGACTACAGGTCACTTTCGCTTGTTCCCACCCTGAAGTTAAGATGGCCACAGCATTCACGAGCAACTGAATGTCTGAGTTCTGCTCACTGAAGTCTACTGAGGAATCCCCAGCACCAACTCTGTACTTCAGTGAGAGACATTGTGAATAACCACCTGGGAACAAACAAAATGTTCAGAACCTTCTAGATGTCTTGAGATGGGTCCTGGGGCAACTAAGAACACTCCAGCAAAGTCCTGGGATTCTAATTACAGAAATGCATTCAACTGCAGCCAGAGATGTCCTACAAGTCCAAGGCACTCCGTTCCTCAGCACCTCAGCTGCCGTGTCAGGCGGGCCTTGTCCTGCAGAAGAGCTCTGACCAGCATGGCCGCTGCTGAGCCTTACTTAGAGCAGAGAGCACCACTAGGGCCTGACAACAAGCGAGTGAGTGAGAGCTCTGAGCTGGATTGTATCCATTCCTTCTGCTTCCTCCCAGCCAAGAGAAAAGGCGGAAGCCACCTCGAGAAGAGTCAGAAGTAGCCCTGGGCTGGGTCCAGGACTCTTCTGTTTGGGGAGACCAGTGGGTTAGACTTGACTAGCTGCCGCCTTCTGTTCTTGGAAGTCTGCAGCTCCAGAGCACGAATGTGCTCCTTTCCTCCTGACCTTGGATCCATCATCAAGACAATGATTTCCTGAGCCAATAAGTTGGGACATCAAGATGCCCTGAAAAGGAAGGCAGAACAAGGGCCCTAGGAAGAAAGGCCATGTACCCTGACTCAAGGGAAAGATGCTCTGTGGCTCTTAGGGAAGACTCAGGGGAATGGGTTCACCTCTGGGGTGGACCCCAGGTATAGTGCAAACAAGGAGACTGGCCTGTGTGCCACATTTATCTTTAGACCAAGAGATGGTGCCCACCTTCAGCCTACCCTTTCCAGTGCCGAGTGGGTGTTGGATGTGGGTGTCCTGTGGAGTCGGATGTTTGTTTTCTCCTGGTTCCTTCTCAAGGAAGACATGTGGATTGACCTCCTGACTCAAATCCTGTAGGGCTGATGTTTTCATGTGGCAGCTCCCAGCCAGCACCTAGGTGAGGCTGTTTCCCTGCGTCTGGGCCTGCAGCCATTTGACTTTGGACCTGCACAGGGTTCCTGGCACCTGCGTGCTGGTGGCACCCAGCTGATCTGTCCACACCTCACCTCGGCCACATCATGATCTGGTGTGTGTCCTAATGCCTCATCTCTATACTGCAGTGAGTGGTGCCATCCTCCTACAGCCACAGCCGTGGCCTGGTGTGTTGTAGCAGACGCTGTCCCCAGTCTGGTGTTTCTGTTTGACATTTGTTAATGCTTGCGTCCATGTAGTACCCTGGTGCTGTGTCAGTGTTGTGCACATTGGACCAGACATTCTGCTTTGTTGTGCACTTGGTGACTTCCTTCATACGTGACTCCTCTGCTCCATGGACAGCGGCACTGATGCTCCATGTTGCCTTCCAGTTGCTGCCATGGTGCTGTGAGCAGATGCTGTTGGTGCTGCTACTGGACATCTATTTTCTCATAAAAGTAAATGTGTTTCCAACTTGCTTACTGTGCTCTGTTGGGTTCCCTACAGTGTGAGCAAAAGTCCTCAAGGAAGCCACCAGCTTTCTTCACTGCGGACAACTACAAGACCAGGGTCCCAGCTCTCACTGTTTCTTGGGAGTGTCTAGATGCTTCCAGTGACCAAGCTCATGAGAGTACAATGTGTAATTCAAAAAGGTCACCGCTGCTGTCCATGGGTGAGGGTGGAGGCTGTACAAAAAAGGCAAGACATTGTCCTGCCTTTCTGACCCCAGATATTGGGAGGCCAGGTTATGGTTTCGTTAGTTCAGTACCTGTAGTGGGGACCCTGAAGGAAACCTGAGAAATGTCTGTTCATTTTTCATTTAGGGCAGTTCTCAAGAAGGTGTGATTCTGCAAGGGACACTTAACAGTGCCTGGGGACAGTTTATTTGAAGGGTCTGGTGAGAAGAGGCAAGGATTTAGCCAAACCTCACAGTGCACAGGTCAACCCCAGCCTGGCAACAGGGAGCACTGGTGCCATGTTACTCAGGAAACCAGGACTGAGTTAGGCTGTGCAGGCAGCAGAAGCAGCTCTGGCCCTGACCTTTCCTGACCCACTCTCCCACAGCCTCAGGACGAACCTTAACATGAAGTAAAAGGGTCGCTTGGGCTTGAAAACCCTAGAGAAGCTGGGATAAAAATTATGTGCCACCCAAAAATGGGGTGGAGCTGGAGGTGTAATGGAGTGACAAAACACACACTTAGCACCCCGGAGATCCCCTGTTAAAGGGAGGTGGGGGAGGTCTGGAGAGATGGCTCAGTGATTAAAAGCACTGGTTGCTCTTCCAGAGGATCCATGTTTGAGGCTCAGCACCCACGTGGCAGCTCACAACCATCTGTAACTCCAGCTCCTGGGGAATCTGCCTCCTTGAGCTGCTCTCCACAGGTCCAGGCATGTAAGCAGCACACAGACATAGTAGGCAAAAAGTAAAAAGTAGATCCCTCTCATTGAGGAGTGTCAGTGTATCCGGGACCCTTGGAATGACACCCACATTCTGGAGAGTGGCATTACTTAGGGCTATTCTATCTGACCCTTGCTCATCTTGCTCCATTTCCCCCTTGCTTACCACATCCCACCCTGCCTGTTCTCTCGGGTCCAAACTACTGCTAGCACTTCCACCTCAAGACCTTTGCACACACTATTTCTTTTGAATATCACCTCTCCCTCCTTTGATAGCACCTCCTCAGGTTATCTCGGACATCAAGCCTCCACTCTCCAGGTCACTATGTGTGGAATACCACTGGGGCATGAGTGTAAGCCAATAGAAAGTCTTTAGTAGCCAGCCAGCCAGCAACTATATGTGTACAGGATCCCATTGTAGCCTCAAGCCTTTCTCTGGGTGAGCTGTTAAGCACAGGAACCATATCTTGGATTGACATACCTCAGTTAACAAGAACAGTTAGCCAGAAGCAGAACTACAGAAGCCAAAAAGCAAGGTTAGGACATTTAGAGATTGTACCAGAACTATGGACTTTGCTGAACTAGGTCTTGGGATTTGTTTTGTTTTTGTATGGTTGATTTGGTTTGGCTTGGGTTTTTTGTTTGTTTTGTTTTTTGTCCAGTGGTGACGTCTATGTGCTGAGTTTGATGACCTGAATGGTACTTTCATCATGGAGTCAGTACAGATAGTGCTAAGGACCATTAATTTTACCAAATTGTTGCATAATTGTCCATATAGTTTAAGATGCAGGGCCCCACCATTAATAGAATTAAAATAAGAAAGGCCCAGGCAGTGCTAATAGTGTGAGGGCTGAAGAAACTCCATTCTAGCTAGGTATCCATCTTGGTACTCAACAGTCCCTGGAATATAAGTTCACAGTAACCCTGACTCAGTCACTCCCCCACAGAAATGTACAGCCATGACCGACTACTTGTTATGACTTTTTTTGGTTTCTGTAACCTGCTTATGCAGATATTCAAGGCCTATTTTGAGGTCGCCCTGACTGCCTAACCGTGGCAGAGCAGCACAGCTCCTGGCTTGCTGGTGCAGACACTCAATGTGGTTTTGCCGTTACAAATCCTTCCCTCACCCCTTTGCACAGCAGTCTCTAGTTTGGCTCAGAGATTGTTGTCCTTCTAGTGGTTTCAATAAATCTAACTAATTATAATCCAGATTGAGTCTGTGGTCTTTTCCTGAGGTGTCTTGAGCTCCCTAGCATTTAGGGGCTCGTCCAGGATCCCTGGGAGATCCCGGACTCAGCATCAGGAATCTTGGGATAGTCCCTAAGGGGGGAAAAGTCCAAGGATTCCTAGGGGAATCCCAGACTGATCACCACAATTTTGTAAATACCCAGCACTCAGAGGCAAGTGGATCTCTAAATTCCACGTCAGCCTGGTCTACAGAGGAAGTTCCAGGATAGCCAGAGCTACACAGAAAAGCTCCCTCTCTGGAGCATGGGGGGAAGGTAAAATTCACCAGCCAATGCACATTTGAAACCCAGGTCAATTGGTGGTTGTTCTGTAAGTCCCGACATCTGGGGAGACATAGGGGAGATCGGGTGAGATCATAGACTTTGCAGGGACAAAGCAGGAGACAAAGCAGGGGGACACCCTGGATGGGTGAAGGTGGCCACCAAATGTCTATTTGTGTGGTCTCCTCTGACTGTGGACATTCTGTCTTTTTAAGTTGTTTGCTTTTGTCTGATGGATTTGTTTATAAGTGCTAGAATGTGCTTCTAAGTTTTGTTTCCGACATGAGAGCTAGACCACCACCACCACCACCCCTTGCTTGCTGTGTCTGTCCCTCTCAGTGACCTTGCTGTTTAAGTCTCACGGGTTTCTCCCAGACGGTTATCTCTGAACTTTCTTTATTCTGCGCATGCTCTCTTCACTAGACTCCATCTTGTGGGGACCTGGGTGTCCTTGGGGACATAGATAACATGGAAGTGCCCATTTGCTCTCCTACTTTACTAAGCCGGGCTCCGGGGCTGAGTTATGTCCCCCTGCCTGACCCAAGCGCACTTGTTTCCCCAGAACCTCTGTCTCAGGTCACACGGGCCCCTGCCTCTGTCAGGCAGGAAAGGGAAAACCAAACGCCCAGGAAGAGACACCGGTGCTTTAAAACAGCTGAAAAGTGGGCTGTCCAATAGGAGCCCCAGTGCTTACCTCTTCTCCTTCCTCGGTTTTCCTTAGCTCTCTCAGACTTTTGCCAAAACACAAACTTATCTCAAGACTTGTGGGACTATTATATAGACTTTCTGTGCCTTAAGAGCTGTAAGCTTGTTGGATATGGCTAAAACTCCGTAAACACAAAAGCACCCTGAGGCCAACACTTTCTGAGTTCCCACAGGTGTCTTGTTTTTATAGTTTTCTGTTTAATGGCCTCTAGGTTACAGGCACTTAACATTCATTATCCCCCAACTTGATGACCTTATAAAGGAAAAAAAATGCTTATAAAGCTTTTCATGTTGTCTACCTCCATCCACAGACACACCAACTGGTGATAAAGTAAATGAAACCCTATGTTTAAAATCTCTCACCTTTAATCCCAGCGCTCAGGAGGCAGAGACAGGTGGATCTCTGTGAGTGTGAGGCCAGCCTGGTCTACACAGTGAGTTCCAGGACAGCCAGGTCTACACAGAGAAACCATGTTTTGAAAAACCAAAAAATAAATAAAAATAAAATCTCTCACTACTAACTCCGGATAGGCCTGCTTAAAATAACCAGAACTGGGCTCATTAAAAGTTAATATTCCTTCAAAAAGGAGGAGATAGACAAGGTCATTGGACCTTCGAGACAGTATCCAGTCACTCCTCCCAGTTTGTTGTACAAACTTAGGACCTAACTGCATGAGGCCTCAAGGCTTTCTGGAAAAACTAGTGTGTGCAGGCTAAAAACTATATACTGGATAAAGGCTGTGCCCATTGTCTGACACCCCTTAGAAAGAAATTCTTACAACAAATGGTATTCTGTCTCCCTTAAACTTTTTAATTGAAGATTTATATGAAAATTCAAATGGTCAAATATCACACATGTCTAGCTCTGACTTCTTCGCCCTTTTTTAGTTCTTGTTAGGAAAAATCAAATGTTCCTGCACTCAAGGCCATGGATATTCAGAGTTCTTGCTACAATGTAAACTTTGCTTCTCTCAGGGTCTGTAAGACTATTGTGTGTCAGGGCAGCAGGGAGGGATATGACAACGGTTGGGGGTGCTGTAAATTCCAAGCAAAAAAGTTCTGTAATGATCAAGATGTACAAATTCCTAGAGTTATAAATCTACTCAGGTTAACGGAAATGACTTTAGAAAGTTTGCCTAACCACTTATGTCTTTCTTAACTGTGTTCAATACTGACTTTAAAATAACGTGTTTGATAGCTAAGGTATGTTTGATAATAAGGTTTATTAACTCCTTATGCCTATTCAGGCCAGCGGAAACTGACTTAAAGATGTAGGTCTAGCCTTTTCTTTGTCTTTGCTGACTTTGTTAAGCATTAGCTGTTTGGATCAATTAAGTCATAATAAAAACTTTGATATAAAAATATAATGAAAGTAAGGCTCCCAATCTCTCTGTGGAAAACAGAACTGTGTCTAGCTGTGGTGTGGCTCAATCCCTCTGGCTGGAATACAGACACGCTTAGTACAAACCTCTAATCCCAAACATTGAAGGTAAAGTCAGTTTGCAGAAGGGAGCACCCATATTGGAAAGTGATGCCTAACTGAGCAGCAGACAAAGTGACTGCCACTTTGTGTCAGAGAAGGAATTGAAAGAACCCTCAGGAAGAGAAGAAAGAGAACTATGTAAAGGGGAGTGCGAAGGGTGGTTTTACAGGGACAGGTTGCAGCGAGAACAAGCTAGACACAGGTGAAGACAGGAGCCAGAGAGTGAGGAGCGAGAAAATTAGACATTGCCAAACGTAGTAGGAAGTCAAGCAGAACAATTTGTGAGGGAGGGCGGCGATGGGAGTCAGCTTGAAGAGGAGTTTGAGCTAGCCAGAGCTCAGAAAGAACAAAAAAGATAATCTTATTCAGTAGTAAATCTCAGAGGCTGAACACATTCTAGGCCTAGATAAGATTGTACAGAGGCTAGAAGCTTCCAGGACTAAGCCTAGGGTGAAACCAGGTACTGGGGAGCTGCAGTGGTTACTCTAACTAAAGTGATTGTAGCCCACATACCTGGCTTCATCTTTCAGGGACAATCGTGGATGAGCACCCATGGGTCATTATCAGGCAAGATGGTAGCAGGACTTATGACATTGGGTTTCTCAAACCAGACTTGATGGTCCAGGGTAGGACCTGGTCACGCAGCCAGTGTTTTGGTGTTCCTCAGAGGGCACTCAACAATGTGGAATGCTAGATCCTATCCCTGAGTTAACTCGTTTGATTAGACTAGCAGTAGCTGCCACAGCTCTTAGACGGGTGGGCAATCCTGCAGTTACAGGGTCCAATCCTTTGGACAGGTATGTCACAGGGCATGTCCATGGCCCCAAATTTAGGGTTTAAAAACCCCTTTGTAATGTTTGTCACTGTTAGCTTTGAGGTCATATATGCTCAAGCTACGCCCAGTGGGATAGACAGTCTCTTGCTGTGGATCAAGATGTAGAACTCTCCACTCCTCCAGCACCATGTCTGCCTGCATGCTGCCGTGCTTCCCAGCATGATAATGGACTGAACCTCTGAACCTTAAGCCAGCTCCAATTAAATGTTTTTCCTTTATAAGAGTTGCCTTGGTCACGGTGTCTCTTCACAGCAATAAAACCCTAAGGCGCGGATGAAAAGGATTTTTTAGCATCTGGAAGTACTAGGGCTGGAACCAGAGCTGCCATTAAAGCCTCAAATACTTGTGTTTGGTCTCAGTCCAGATTAGGGCCTCAGTGCCCCCCTACTTTTGTGCTGTATACACAGGCCTTGCTATTCCCACAAACTCTGGTATCCAGAGGAAACAATACCTAGTCACATCAAGGAACCCAAGAAACTACATTTACTCTTTGGAGTTGGGATGTGAAGGAGCATCCTCCTCTGAGACAGGCTCCTTTTGCCTCCCCACAGCTGGTAGTCGAGATACGTAGCCTCTGATGCACAAAGTTGGGCTTTCTTAGCTGACATTCTGCAGCCCAGCTTTGTAACTCTTGCAGCAGTCCCTCAGTGGCCCCTCTATAATTTATTTTAGTTTTAGAGGCTAGGAGGGGGTATGGTAGGAAAACACAAGAATATATAGTGTAAGAGTATGGACACCCATCCCAGGACACCTATGATGGCCAGCACATAGTGTCTCATCAAACAGGATTGGAGAATTTTAATTCTTCAGGCAGCCTGGTCCATGTAAGTTGCCTGCTGTAACCTCCATCTGGCTCTGTTCATGTAAAAGCAAAGATGGGTGGTCTCACCTCTGCCCTTGGGAGGCTGAAGAACACAGTTTTCAGGTGCAAGGCAGAGCACACCTGTGTCTCTGGAAGAATCAGACTCATGAGAACCATAGATCCCGGGTTTCTTCACAGGCAGGAGAGGTGTGTTCCAGGAGGACTGGCAGGGCACCAGGATGCTGGTCTCTCTGAACCGGGCAGAGTGGACCGCAATTTCCCTTTGTGTTTCCAGGCCCCTCGGGTATTGTTTAACCTGGATGCGGTGGCTGAACTGGTTAGGAGCTTGGTGTTGGGCCGGTCCTGGTGTGCTGGTTTCTACCTATACTTCTGGGAATCTTTGTTGTCAGTCTGAGAGACAGTGCCACTGTATACTTTGATTGGAGGCAGGACTTTCAGCTAGAAATTTTTTCTTCTGACAGTGCAGGACACCAAAGTTTTGCAGGGCATGTGTAAGTCCAACTGTGTCTCATCATCAGAGGTGACGGTGCCTTTCAGTTTATGCAAAGGTCTTGACTCTCAATTGGTTCACTGTTGTTAAACACCTTTTGAGCTACCTGCAGCAACTGGAATCTATTTATACCTTTCAATTTTTTAGCTTTTATATTAATAAGGAAATCTTTTTAGCAACTGTCTTTACTCCTTCTAAAAAAAAGACCTAGCAAAAATTATTTAAAATCTCTGTTTTAGTTAGGGTTTTATTGCTATGAAGAAACACCATGACCGAGGCAACTCTTATAAAGGACAACACTTAATTGAGGCTGGCTCATAGACTCAGAGTTCAGTCCATCATCATCATGGTGGGAAACATGGTGGAGTACAGGAAGACGCGGTGCTGGAGAAGGAGCCGAGAGTTCTACATCTTGATCCATAGGCAGCGGGAAGTGAACATCTGAGACCTCAAAGCCTACCTTCTAGCAACACACCCCAACAAAGTCACACCTATTCCATCGGGGCCACACCTCCTAAAAGTGCCACTCTCTGTGGGCCTGTGGGAGCCAGTTTTATTCAAATCATCACCGTCTCCTTGATCAGTGCTGGACAGAAGAGAAAAATTCATTCTGTTGGGGGCTGTATTGTCCAGCAATGAGCCTCCTGACCAGCATGGGGGTGGTTTTTCTCCATTTTTTTTCAAAGAATGGAGACTTGGTTGAAAAGGAGACATAAATCATGAAAGAAAGGATCAGAGCTCCCTCTTTTCTTCTTCCCTTGTCCTACTAGAAGCAAAGCAGGCTGGGAAGCAGAAGGAATGAGCATCAGGGAACTATCCTCCTCCACCCCCTCACTCCCACTCCCCCCCCACCCCTGTGCATTCTGTTTGAATGGCAGGGGGTCCTAGATGAGAGTCCTGACCTCTCCCCACCTCCACCCAGGGAGCATGAGCAGGACAGACAAAGGTTTTTTGGTTTCTCTGGGCAACCTGGCAGGGCCAAAAGGATTTGAGTCTCCAACAAAAGGCAGCTCTTAAACTGGGGGTGGGGTGAGTGTCTCACAGCCACTGGTCAATACTGGGAAACAAAGCTGACAGAAACACATTTCAAGACAGACAGAGACACATACATACAGAGAGACACACAATAAAGACAATAGGGTGGCCTCCACACATTCCATACACTTGAACAGACAGGAGGAATCCAGTGACATCTCACACGGATCCTGGACACGGCCACATCCAACCTTTCCCATGTGTCCAAACAGAAGACAGACTTACCTCCTTACATGACAGACCAGAGACTCTCTCATTTGTTTCCTTTTGGGGAGCAGGTGTCAGAGCTCTCCCAAGGCAGCAACTGACCAGAAAGAGCTCTGGGGACCTAGAACATCTCAGGTTATGCTCCTCCTAGGAACTCCTTGACTACTGCATTCTCCTCTGCTGAGAGCATTTGAGGACCGGCCCCTGCCCTCATCCCTGAGTCTCAGGGTCTGATCTCTGAGGAATCTCTGTGAAACTTCCAGAAATGCTGTGGGTTATCCAGCAAAGAAGACTGCTCAGACATGGGCTTAAGTCAACAAAGCTTTTATTAGCTGGCCAGAGACCGCACTGCATGTTCAGATCCCAGTGTGACACTGAGCTTTTTTTCAGGGAGAGTTTTTAAGCACAAAAACCATATCCTGACTTGGGCATACTTCAGTTAACAAGAACGGTTAACCAGAAGCACAACTACAGAAGCCAAAAAGCAAGGATAATACATTTTGGGGTTTCCCGTTAGTATGGACTTTGATGAATTAGGCCTTTTTTTTTTGTTTGGCAGGTGGGTGATGTCTGTGCGCTGATTTTTATGGCCTGAATGGTACTGCCACCACGGAGTTAATTGTTCTAAGGTCTGGGGCCTACTGAGATCTGGGAGCCTGTGTGTGAGAAGGGCTCTCAGAACCTCATATAAGTGATTCTGGGCTTAACTAGCTGGAGAAGCTTCAGAGGTTTTGAGTGAGATGGAGCCCCCTGCACTCCTGAACACACCCTTAGAGTGCCAGCTCTAATCAATCAGGTTGGACACCTTGTGCTGAGTGTGCCCTAATTCTCTAATCTAACAGACCCAGCAGAGGTCTTTTCTACTACTTTGCATTTAAGAATGCAAAGGCCAGGGTGTCCAGGCCCACTAGGCTGAAACATCTCCTTCGTGCAGTGCAGACTTGATTGGGGGAAGCTACTCAGTTAATATTTCTCCCTGGAAAATCTCTCTCTCTCTCTCTCTCTCTCTCTCTCTCTCTCTCTCTCTCTCTCTCTCTCTGTGTGTGTGTGTGTGTGTGTGTGTGTGTGTGTGTGTGTGTGTGTGTGTGTGTGTGTGTGTGTGTGTGTTGGGGACGGTCCTCACACTCCAACCATAGGGATCACAAGCACCTAATATGATGTCCATAGAAACTCCATTTTGTGCTGGAAACCCAATTTGGAACCTAATATCTGTTTGTCTCAAGCTCCTGGAAGATAAGGTCTCCTCAACCCTGACACTCCCCTTCCCCCAAGAAATGCACAGCCATGACCACCTGCTTGTTATGATATGACTAACTGCTGGTTTGGTCTTGCTTATGCAGATATTCAAGGACTATTTTGAGATCACCTTCATCGTGTACTCTTGGCAGAACAAAGCAGATCTTGTGGTTTTCGCCCTTAAAGCCCCTTCTTCCCGCACCCACTTCTGGGCAGCACGTCTCTGATTGGGTTAGAGACTGGCCCTGCTAGCAGCCTTAAATTTTTGCTTAATTATAATCTGAATTAAGTCTAAGGGTTCTTTTCCATTAGTCTCCATAACAACTGGCAGTGGCTCAGTCACTACCAACAGCACCCTCCAGCATCCTGAGGTTGGTGCTGGTTACGAAAATGTTTGCAGCAAGAATTTTTAACAACCTCATGCGAGGACGCACTCCTGACAAAGTCTGCAAGACTGGGTAAGGTTAGCTGCAGCCTGTGGCATATGTGGTCCTGGTTGGGGCCAATTCCAATGATGCGGCTATGACATCCTTTGAGGCCCAACACCCGGACTCTCATACTTCTGCCTTGCGTGGAAATGAGGACCTTTGCCCGGCTTTTCGGCTAATTTGAAAAGTGATTGTCCAGACCGGACTGTGTTAGGCCGTTGGGCGGACACCCTCTGCAGGGAAGCTTCTAGGCTTAAAGACTTTGAGCATCTAGAGGCCACCGAGGCGTGGTCCTCCGGGGTCCAGAGCGTCCCGGAATCGGGGGCGGGCCTCCCAGAGGCGGAGCATTTCCGGCCGGCGCGCGCGGGCGGCCTCCTCCCTTTCGCAAGGTGAGTGGTCGCCCCTCCCAGTGGTTCCAATCGGGACCCTTCGTTTCATGCGCGTGGGTGCCTATCTCTTTCTCCCGCAGTGACTTCGGTCACCCCCGGCCCGGGTCCTCTGAGTGGTTTCAACCTAGGAGACCCTGTAGGGCGGCCGTACAGTGTCCGCCCCGCGCCAGCCCCCAGCGTCTCCGCCTCCCGGCGGGTGCTGCTGCATCTCACCCCGTGTCATCCTCTCTCCCACTCGTCACTTTGTGGAAGAAAACTGGGCTCTCTCTTTGGGCTTCATCCGTTTATGGCAAACCAAGTTAAGGAAAAATGCCGCCCCCTTTTTATTTTTCTCAAGTCTCGTGTAATTCAGGCTGACGTCGAATTTGCTATGTAAGCAATGATGCCCTTGAATTTATTATTCTGCAGCCTTCACATCCCAAGTGTTGGGATTAGAGGTACGCTCCACTGCACCCAGTTTTTGTGGTGTTGGGGATTGGGTCACGGCGTGAGGCAAGCAAACCAACCAATTGAGCCCCATCCCCGGCCTGGAAATATGCCTTTGATAAATACAAACATTCCCAGCCTGTGAATGTGCCTTTGACACACACACACACACACACACACACACACACACACACACTCACTACCCCTGTGGGTGGTGCTGTGGGAAATCTGTGCTTGGGGGTAGCAGTCTCAGACTCTTCAGGATCTGAGGAAAAGTTTCCCCTCTGGAAATGTTTTCCTTCTGGTTTTCATGAAGTAACCCTGTTAAAAAATTAGATTTAGAATTCTGATGCCTCACACTTTCTGGAGCCAGAGCCCCAATTGTGGTGCAGGAGTATTTGCTGTTAGAGTGTGCATCTTTGCAGGCTAGATCGGGGAAAACATTTAGGATACTGTACTGAGAAGCCCAGGATGGGGCTCAGTTGGTTGAATTGCTTGCTTCGCATTGGGGCCACTCTGCCTTGCTGGAGATGCTGCCAGTTCTCATGAGGGTTTTACACTGAATAAGCACTCAGGCCCTTGCACCATGGGCCCTGCAGCTCCTCCAGAGTTCTCCTGGCTTTTTTTTTTTTTTTTTTATGTGGGAGGGCAACCCTCACTTGCTAAGAAGAGAAGCTAAGGACCACCTAGGAGCTGACGTGGTGCTCTTCAACAATCTATTCCCACCATCTACCATGGTTTTCATTTTCCTCAGGTCCCAAGGTGCCTCCTTGAGCAGGACTCAGGAAGATGGCCGCACTAGAGGGTGTAGAGGAGGCCCCTCCTGTCTTATCACTCAACAGTCTCTCATCACCAGGGACACCTGGAGACCAGCACCATGTGGCACTCCATGGACACCCTCACCACGGTATTTGCCCCAGACTGCTATGCCCCTCTGCCCCACTTCTACCTCATAAGACTGCTCTGACCTGTGTTTTGGCCAGCTGAGGAAGGGAGTGCGCACTTACGAAGCTCATTCAGTGCTGGGGCATCTGGGACGAGCCCTGAGGGAGTGGTGGAAAATAGCAGTGGTAGAGGCCACCCTCTGACCCCAGGGAATAGCCCCCTGGGTATGTTTCTTCCTCAGTATTAAAGGAAAAATGGCCTCAGAAGGGGCCCTGTTTTAGGAAGAGAAGATCCCCCTCTGACAGCACATCCTAGGCCAGGAAGAGAGGCAGCATTCTTCCTGGTTAATTCGGGTGCCGGCCTAGACTAATTATGGCTGATACGGTGAAGCGAGCTTTTATGGGAGGCAGCTGTGCTCTGTGTCAGGCTCCCTTAGGTGATGCCCAAGCTTATAGACGGACATTCACGGATGAGGACAGACATCACACTTCCCTGGGGAACCACGGGGTCAACCCCAGACCAGGTAGGAACCCTAAGCCCTGTCCTGTTTGCTGCCTGGCTCCAGGACCCTTCTGCCTATTCCTAGAACAATTCTTAGGCAGGGCCTTAGCTTTAGGCTGTCCCTGGTGGGCCTGTGAACACGTAAGCAAAGTGGGTCCTAGACTAAGGTAGACTTGGTAGCGGGGACTTTACCACGTCATAGTGGAGCTCGGGAAGGCACTGATCTGGAGGGAGACGAGGGAATGGCCATCACCCCTTGTATAGATAAACAGGTGACAGGTGGTCTCTGTGCCTGCTTCCTAGCCACCAGCAAGGTCAGGGCCGCCTCTCAGAGACCAAGCTATTCTACGTTTGAAGGCCCATGGGTTGCATTTTTGTCTTCTTTTGGTTGTTTTTTTTTTGGGGGGGGGGGTATAGGATCTCAGTGTTGTCTCCCTGCCTTAGCCCCCAAGTCTCTGGGATTACCCTGTGTCACATCATTTGGGCTTGTTCCACACATTCCTCACCAGAGGAGACCCCAATGTTCTGAAACCTGCCTGCAGTTCTGCCAGGACTTCTTGGAACCTCGGGCTCCCAAAGAGGCCCATCCAGAATATCTAAGTCCCAGCAGCTTGCAAAGTGACCTTTTACACGGTCATTTCAGGGTCCTTTGGGAATGGCAGGAGGTGAGAAAAAGCATAAGGGAGCAGCACACAAGGGTCCCTGTACCAGAAGTCTGTAGGAGAGGCTCCAAGCCCCACCCTGGCTAACCTAGAAGCAGGAGGCCTGCCTAGGCGGTACGGGATAAAGCGATCCTTCTAGGGTCTCTCTAACCTTGCAGACACAGATCAGGAGCCAGGGCTGGCTTGTGATGCTAAGAAATGAGAAGATGGGACCATGGGGTAGCTGCAGGGCTGAGTGCAGAGAGCAAGGATGGGTGGAAAGGAATAAGACCAGAGTCAGCCAAGGCATCAGCCAGCATGGGGCAGAAATAAGAGCTGCCTGGGCAGCCCAGCTTGTACTTGCCTGCAGAACTAAGGGAGAATGAGTCCCCAAAGCTGGAACCTCAGGAGGGTTGCTTGATGGGCTAGCCAAGGCAATGGCACCTCATCCATCTCAGCGTCTCTTTGGGAGCATAAGGGATGCTGGGTAGGTGGGGAATTTCTGTGTGTCGGGGTCTTGGCCCCTTGGAGTCTTGCATTCAGGAAGGAGGGAAGGGCCAGATGCTGCCCTCTGGAGAGTAGGGTATGAGCCTCAATCCCCTGCCTCCAGGCTCTCCCTGTTCCAGCCCTGAGGTGCCTTCCCAGACAGCAGACCCAGACCTCCGAGTCGTAGAGGAAGTGGAGAGCACCAGAGATACCTGGCTTGGTGAGTGAGCAGCCCAGGTCTCAGGCAGCCTTGGGAGCCCCTGACCGATGCAACACATTGCATGTGCTAAGGGCCAGGCCATCCTGCCTGGGTCTCGGCTTGAACCTAGTTACCTGTTTTTGTCTACTGCAGAGGCTGGGTCCGGGGGGGGGCGGGGGGGAAGGGTTGGCTGGTCCCTATCTATGGACACCTGTAGATCAGGCCCAGCACCCTCCAGATCTGATCTCTTTGGCCGGGCAGTCTTTGCCACCTGATTTTTGTGGGGTTAGATGAGTATCTTCGCAGCTGTCTCAGACAGAAGGACCACTTTTGGGAGTTCTCAAAGTTCCAGGTCCTTGCTAGCTCTTAATAACAACCTGTACTTCCTTTTCCCAGCTAAGAGAGGCATCACAGGACTAGTTAATCACCTGTGAGACTCCTACACAAGCTCAGGGCCTCCAACAGATGGGGCCTGGCTGCTCCTGACGCTGTCTTTCTAAGTCTTCTGGCACACCTGTCTCCCCACCTTACACACACACTCCCCAACCCAGCCTCTGCCCCTCCTCTGATTAGTCCCCATTCAGGCTTTCCCTGGGCTCAGCTCCTAGAACGCCACAGTAGGGGGAGACTGGGAGCTGTCTGCCATTTCTCCTTTCAGACTCTGAGTGCAAGCCTGAGAAGACTCAAGCCTCTCTCAACTCCCAAAGTCTTGGAGATGGGCTGGCCTCATGTGGAAGGGCACTGAGGGGCATGTCTAAGTGTGCGGACAGCATTGACCAGGAATGTAGCTTGGAGCAGCCAGCAGGCCTGCCTCCAGGAACCAAGCCCTGCTCTCAGAAAAGGGACACTTGGCACATGGTACTCTTGCCCCAGGGAGCCCCAGGGACAGAGGGTAGCGCCAAGAAGACTGCTGAGGTGGGCAGTAGTTTGGGTCGAGACTGCCGGCAGCCGGGCCCACGGGGCACCAAGGCACACCGCTGTGAGGTCTGTGGTAAGAGCTTCAAGTACAAATCTTTGCTGCTGAAGCACCAGCGCATCCACACAGGAGAGAAGCCTTACGCCTGTCATGAGTGCGGCAAACACTTCGGGAGCTGGTGGGGCTTCATGCAGCACCACCGCATCCACACAGGCGAGAAGCCCTATGAGTGCGGCCATTGCGGCCAGGCCTTCAGCCACAGCTCACACTTCACACAGCACTTGCGCATCCACAACGGCGAGAAGCCCTACAAGTGTGGCGAATGTGGCCATGCCTTCAGCCAGAGCTCCAACCTGGTGCGCCACCAGCGGCTGCACACCGGGGAAAAGCCGTATGTCTGCAGCCAGTGTGGCAAGGCCTTCATCTGGAGCTCTGTGCTCATCGAACACCAGCGCATTCACACAGGCGAGAAGCCCTACAAGTGTGAAGACTGCGGCAAGGCCTTCCGAGGACGGTCGCATTTCTTCCGGCACTTACGGACCCACACGGGCGAGAAGCCCTTCTCCTGTGGCTCCTGTGGCAAAGCGTTTGGCCAGAGCTCTCAGCTCATCCAGCACCAGAGAGTGCACTACCACGAGTAGCCACACCCCAGTGAAGTCTGGGTAAACCTGCTCTACTGAGTGGGATAGGGATGCTTACAGGTACACAGCAGGACATGCCCTGTGTCCAGGTGTGATGGCTAAGGAAACTCCATTTCATGGTAGGTATTCAACTTGGAACCTACTCCTGACACTAGCCATTTCTGACTCCAGTTCCTGGAAGATCCCAGTGAACCTGACTCAGTAACTCCTACCCAAAAATGTACAGCCATGACCATCTACCTGTTATGACATGTCTGCCTGCTTTTTTGGCTTCTGTAACCTGCTTTTGCAGACATTCAAGGACTATTTTGAGGTCTTAGTAAGCAGAGCAGCACAGCTCCTGGCTTGCTGGTGCAGACACTCAATGTGGGTTTTGCCATTACAAAACCTACCCTCACCCCTTTGCACAGCAGTCTCTAGTTTGGCTCAGAGACTGTTGTCCTGCTATTGGTCTCAATAAATTTATAACTAATTATAATCCAGATTGAGTCTGTGGTCTTTTCCTGGGATTCTTGAACTCTGTAACATTTGAGGGCTGGTCTGGGTTCCTGGGAGACCCCATACACAGTGTTGAGTTTCAGGATAGGTCCTAAGCTGGGTAAGGCCTGAGAAAGCATGGCATCAAGGCTACCAGAAATTACAAGAGTTACCATTAGGTGACAGGCCCTAGATGGGGCGAGTACATTGTGGACTTGGAGACCAGGGAACCCCAGATTGACCGTTGCAGATTTGTAAGTAAAATTGCTGGGCAATGCATATTTGATATTTAGGTGTTCTGTTCTATGGACTGTGTAGATGTTTTGTTTGGTGGGTCTGTGTTTTCTAGTATGCTTCTGAGTTACTGCAGCATGGGAAACCAAACCTTACCGATGCTGTCCCTCCCACAGGTTCTCGGTTCTCTCTCTCAGCTGTTTCCCAGCCCCCTTCAGGAGCTTGCTCGTCTCTCTTGTTCACCTCCTCCTGCAGCTACTCTGCCTATAACCATGGCCAACTACTTGTCCTAGGAGCTGCCTGCTCTGTCTGTTCTGTCTCTCACTGGCTCGCTGGAGCCTGCTGTTTTAAGTTCCACAGGTACATCAGATGCCTCTTGTTTTCGATCCTTTTTCTCTAGCTCTGCTTCTGAAGGATATCTTTTTCCTGCTTGTTTTCTCTTAGATGGAGCTCTGGCTTCTGCCACCCCCCTACCCCCACTAAACTCTACCCCACGCCCATGCCCAGCACAACCCTTACAGGAACCATAAGCCGTCTATTAAACCAGCTGCTCACTGTGCCTATGGCCCACACCCAGAATGTCTTATTTCTAAGCCTTCTTTGTTCTCTGCTTGCTCTGGTCACTGGCTTTGGTTTTGCAGGGATTCAGGGGTCTTTTGGGTATGGGTAATATTGAAATATTCTATGCTGTCCTACTTTATAAAAAGCTGGGTTTATGGCCCCCTCTCATGACCCAAACATGCTTGTTTAAAAGTTTTTCCCAGAATATCTGTCTCAGGTCACACAGGCCCCTGCCTCTGTCAGGCAGGAAAGGGAAAACCAAATGCCCAGGAAGAGACACAGGTGCTTTAAAACAGCTGAAAAGTGGGCTGTCCAATAGGAGCCCCAGTGCTTACCTCTTCTCCTTCCTCGGTTTTCCTTAACTCTCTCAGACTTTTGCCAAAACACAAACTTATCTCAAGACTTGTGGGACTATTATATAGACTTTCTGTGCCTTAAGAGCTGTAAGCTTATTGGATATGGCTAAAACTCCATAAACACAAAAGCAACCTGAGGCCAACACTTTCTGAGTTCCCACAGGTGTCTTGTTTTTATAGTTTCTGTTTAATGGCCTCTAGGTTACAGACACTTACATTCATTATCCCCCAACTTGATGACCTTATAAAGGAAAAAAAATGCTTATAAAGCTTTTCATGTTGTCTACCTCCATCCACAGACACACCAACTGGTGATAAAGTAAAATAAAAACTTTGTCTAAAATCTCTCACTAATCACTCCAGATATAATTGCTTAAAATAATCAGAGCTGGGCTTGTTAACAGTTAATATTCTGTGGCTGGAGAGATGGCTCAGCGGTTGAGAGCACTGGCTGTTCTTCAGAGAACCTGAGTTCAATTCCCAGTCCCCACATGGCAGCTCAGACCTGTCTGTAACTTCAGTTCCATGGGATCTGACACCCTCAGCTGACAGGCTTAAGTGTAGTCAAAACACCAATACACATAAGCTGAAAATAAGTCTGTGTTACAAAGTTAATATTCCTTAACCAGGAGGAGATTAATACTATTCAACCAGGTGGCGATAGACCAGGTCATCGTATCTGCACTCGAGTGTCCAGTCACTCCTCCCAGAGAGTTGTGTGCAATCAGCCCTTAAATTGCATGAGGCCTCAAGGTTTGTTGGGAAAACTAGGGCGTGCAGGCTAAAAACTAAAAATAGAGAGAGAGCCCATCTACGCAGCAATGGGAAAGCTCTTCAGATATTGGCTGGATAAAGGCTTCAAATATTGTCTAACCGCCCTTTAGGAAAATTTTCTTACAACAAATGGTATATTTATTTGTTACTGTATGTCTTATGTTACTCAAATTTTTTTAATGAAAATTATATAACAATTAGGGTGGCTAAATGTAATTACAGATTTCTAGCTCTGACTTCTTCCCCTTTTCTTAGTTCTTGATACCAAAAAGGGGAAAGTTCCTGCATTCATGGTGATGGCTATTTGGAGCTCTTAGTAAACTGTAAACTTGGTTTCTCTCAGGATCTGTAGGACCCTTGGAGGGGGGCATGTAAAATTCCAAGCAAAAAATTACTTAATGATTAAGACTTTCAACTTTTTAAGGTTTTAAACGTCTACTCAGGTTAAGAGAAACTTAGAGATACATGTCTAGCCTCCTGGTCTTTAGTAACTTTGTTAAGCTAATATTTGGATAAATTGAGTCATATCAAAAACTATGATATACAAAGATAAAAGAAAGACAGAATTGAAAGTTATTCGAACAGGAAAAAGAAAAAAGAAGGCATGGAAGAGAATGGTTACAAAAGTCTGCTTTGTTGGTGATGGTTTTACAAGAAAACCACCTAAATATGAAAGGTTCATTAGGCCAATGGGTCTACGTTTCAAAAAAGCCCATGTCACACACCCTGAGCTGAAAGCTACCTTTTGCCTGCCTATACTCGGTGTGAAAAAGAACCCCTCCTCCCCGTTATATACAACCCTGGGTGTGATCACCAAAGGGACAGTCATTGAAGTGAATGTAAGCGAGCTGGGCCTTGTGACACAAGGAGGCAAGGTCATTTGGGGAAAGTATGCTCAAGTTACCAACAATCCTGAAAATGATGGGTGCATAAATGCAGTCTTGCTGGTTTGACAGTGACATCATACAAGTCACTCCACTCACTACGGAAGACTACAGTGTCAGGAAAACACCATCGCTGTGATCCTTCTGAACTACCAATCAGCCTTACCCCATGTGCAGTCATCAGGAAGTATTTATTAAACTGTAAAGGAAAATAAAACACTGCCCAATTTATAAAAAAAAAAAAAAAAAGAAAGACAGGAAGGAAGGAAGGAAGGGAGGGAGGGAGAGAAAGAAAAGCAAGGCTCCCAATCTCTCTGTAGATTGTATTTATGGTTTAAAGTTTTTATTTTAAAGCATTTTCAGTTAAATCTCTAATTCAAAAATTTTAAGGCTACAAGGATAAAACTATAAAATCTTGTAAAAGGCTGTTCAATTACTGTAAACTATTATAGATAATTAAGACATGCAAGTTAACAGTCAGTTGCCTCATAAATGATCAAGTTCTTTAATGTGCTCGGAACTATCTTTGTAGTCATGCTAAATGCAAGTGTAATTCCCTTACAGAGACAACTTTTATTCAGCCTTCTGTATGTTTTCAAGGTTAAGCCTAAAGTAACTAAAAGCTAAGTAAAGTTTGTTTAAAATCCGATACACCAAATAGGCTAGATGCTGGGCCTCAAATTCCTAAGATCTGCTAAAGACGTCATTTAAAATGTTTAATAAGAAGAAACTTCCCATAATTGAAAAAAAAATGTCAGCTCCTAAAAACAGCCCTAAGGTCCCCTCCAAAGACTATGATGGGGCACAGAGGAGTCTGCCTGGATTATGTGACGCTAACCACCCTGCTAATACTTGCTCCATGCCTTGCCTACCTCCGGGCCCCTGCCGGAACTGTGAGCAAGCAGGACACTGGAGAACTGACGCCCCTCTTTGCCTTGCCAAGGTAGGCCAATCTCTCATGCTCCTCCTCCACTGGAATGCATCTCAACCTTCTGAGCCTGGCCGCTGAAGGCTGATGCTGCCCAATGCGGAACCAGAGTTAATGCTGCCCTGTGCAATGGCCAAAGACATCTGCCTCTGTTTGAAACCTGTCTCTGACCTCTGCCGGAAATGAAACCATGGACATCACCATGGAGGAGCCCAGGGTAACCATCCAGGTTGTGGGTAAGTCTGTCATTTTAACTGATAGAGAGGCCATTTGGATTATACATCCTGCTCAAATTTAGCCTTATCAGATCTCTAATGATGGTGATGGCTAACTGTAGCTTTATCAGTTTGACAATAGCAAATACCCAGATCATACCCCTGCCCCGAGAGAGATAGACAGGCAGGCAGGCAGGCAGACAGATACACACACACACACACACACACACACACACACACACACACACACACACACACAGTTGCAACTGCCTAGTTCATGTAAAAATTAGGCCTTGCTTTTTTCTAGAACTTACTAAGTCTCCTGTTAAAACAAAGGCAAACTTCACACTCACAAAACAGGTTTCAATGTAACTTTTACTGTTCCTTTTTTCTTTTCATCTTCTCCAGACAGAGTTTCTCTGTGCAGCCCTGGCTGCCCTGGAACTCACTCTGCACACCAGGCTGGCCTTGAACTCAAAGATCCCCCTGCCTCTGAAGCTGTGTGCCAGTACCACCCAGCAAAACTTGCTTTTTCAATGACCGCTCTCAGCAACCAACCACCTATGATTCATGGTACATAACTGAATTAAACATTATTGGGGGGGCTGGAGAGATGGCTCAGTGGTTAAGAGCACTCACTGCTCTTCCAGAGGTCATGAGTTCAATTCCCAGCAACCACATGGTGGCTCACAGCCATCTGTAACGGAATCTGATGCCCTTTTCTGGTGTGTCTGAAGACAGCTATAGTGTACTCAAATAAATAAAAATAAATAAACTTTTAAAAAATTATTTGGAATTTATAAAAGTTTAGAGGATCTAGGGAAATTCAGGGTATATACATGCAATTTGTAAAGATCTAAAGATGCGAACGCTTGAATCAATTGTGTGGCTCTAAGAAATTAACTTCGAATATATAACAAAGTTTGTAAAATTTCAGACTTCTTTCCTTCTTGCTATGTTGTTGCTACTCTAAGACGTCAGAAGTAGTTTGAACATTAACCATGGGGTTCTGATAAGCTATTAATCTAGCTCTGGGAAGCACTGATAACCGTGACACAGTGTTTCTCATTGTACTGAAAACAGCACTGACCATACAATACGTCCTCAGCCAGAGCCTGAGGAAAGAGTGTTCATGCTTTTAACCCAGAATGAGTTTTTGGGTCCACAAGCTTTTGCAATGGCTCAGAGGCGTGGGTCGACTCCAGCTGTTTGCAGACACTGGATTTCAGTGCAGATCACAAAAAGCGGTGATGCTAACATATCTAAAACTTAATCTGTTTGTTAACTTTAAAACATTTCGGGGTTGGGGATTTAGCTCAGTGGTAGAGCGCTTGCCTAGCAAGCACAAGGCCCTGGGTTCGGTCCCCAGCTCCGAAAAAAAAGAAAAGAAGAAGAAGAAAAAAAAAATTTCATGTGAGCTTCGGGGAGCTGCGACTTGGATCCACCTGCCGGACAGACTCCAGATAAGTACTCCTGCCAGTCACTAGCCTAAGCTTCCCCACCTAAAGTCCCTATCTGTCCCAGCAGATTCCCAATCAACTGTAGACTGCAAACGGCTCCACAGTGACTGAAGCCCCTATACTTGTTGAAATCTGATGTTCACCAGATGCTTCTAACAAAATTTCCTACCAGCTTTAGGCCAGCATTCCAGACCTGCTCCTAAACTACCTGCACTCTGCTAGCTCCACCGTCCAGCAAAACCTGGACAGCAAACCAGAGGTACCAACCCCTCCCAGCCTTTGACCAACTTTGTAGCCTTCCTGCGCCCTGACAGCGAAGTCCCAGTGTTTAGCTGACCCGCAGTTACAAAAGAGAGTACTTTGTCCCTTATCATTAACTGAAGGCTGGAATGTTAGGTCCAAAGGAAACCAGTTCCTCTCCACCCAAAGGAGGCCACTTCCCCTCTCTGGCAAAATGGACAAATGCCTATCTATGATGCCTGTTAGCATAGCAAAGCTCATGCTGTCCCCTAGGACCCTCCAGTATTACAAACATTGATTAAAATTAGAGAGTTACAAAAAGGGTTACCCATCTGGGTGTGGTGGTGAAGGCCTTTAATCCCAGCACTTGGGAGGCAGAGGCAGGCAAATCTCCGAGTCTGAGGCCAGCCTGGTCTACACACTGATTTTCTTTTTTTTCTCTCTTTCTTTCTTTCTTTCTTTCTTTCTTTCTTTTTTTTTTTTTTTTTTTTTTTTTTTTTGGAGCTGGGGACTGAACTCAGGGCCTTGCGCTTGCTAGGCAAGTGCTCTACCACTGAGCTAAATCCCCAACCCCTTACACACTGATTTTCAAGACAGCCAGGGTTACACAGAGAAACCCCATCTCAAAAAACCAAGGCAAACCAAACCACCACTAAAACACAGAAGAGTCACTTCAGACACAGGCTGGGATCTAACAGAATGGCTTGCTTCATGGTTACCAGGTTTTACCTTGATGTTTGTTTTCTGTCTCTTTGCTTTACACATCCTAATTCTCATTTGTAGATATCGATGTCAAACACTATCAAAACCAGGAAAGTGTCGATTCCCCACCTCATCCTAATAGAGCCGTTAGGGAATATGATGGGAAAAAACCCTCCATTTTACACTAGGCATCCATCTTGGTGCCCACTAGCCGTTTGTCCCTGACTAGTCCCTGAAAGGTAAGTTCCCAGTCACCCTGCCTCAGTGACCCCTGCCGTGACCATCTACCTGTCATGACATGACTGCCTGCTTTTTTGGCTACTATAAGCTGCTTATGCAGACATTCAAGGACTAGTTTGAGGCCAGTCACCCTGACTACCTAACCTTGGCAAAGCCGCACAGCTCCTGGCTGGTGCAGACACTCAGGTCTTCTTGTGGGTTTTGCCATTACAAATTCTTCCCTCAACCCCTTCACACAGCAGTCTCTAGTTTGGCTCAGACATTGTTTTGCCAGCAGCTTCAATAAACTTAACTATACATCGAATTAAAGTCTTTTCTTAAGGGTCCTGAACTCCATAACACAAGCTCCTGGCCTGAGTGTTCCTGAGGCTGGGCCCTGAACCTGAGGAGTAGCCAGGTCGCCTACAGCTAGAATACCATGAAATGGAGACCCTGGGGGGTGGTGAGTGCCTGGAACAAATGGGGACAGGGTCAGCTTGGCCATAGGTGGCCACATTTTCCAAGGTATGCCTGAAGGCCAGGTGGACTGTCCTCCATCCTGTCGTGGGAGCCTGCCGCCATGGTGTCCCCTCACATAACTAGTTCTGGTGCTTTCTAACCATAGCATGTTCTCCCCTACCAGCCCTCACTGAAGAGGCTGAAATCTAATCTGGTTCTAGATTTGCAACACTCAACCAACCTTCAAAGTTGTAGCCAGTAAGCAGCCAGGTATGATTTCCACATAGGTAAGCCTTCTTCCTTCTAGTTGGTTAGACTGGCCTTGGCCAGTGTTGAAACCTCCTGACTGGAGCGGAGGGGTCCTGGCAGCACCTCCAGGCCATGGTAGGCTCAATGGTATAAATTCTCCTTGACAGCAGGCATGGCCACTGACCACTGAGAACAGGGGTGGAACTGGGCCAGAGTGCAGGGCAGGGCTGCAAGGCTTCTGGAAAGCAATGGACAGCCTCGGGAGCTGGGGTGGTTAGCAGCTGCAAGGTAGGCGCAGTCTTTGCTGACCAAGCCAGCTCAGTCAGTCAACAGGGTCTGAGGAGGGAGGGAGGAAGAATTAAAGAAAGGAAAGACAACGACAACAGTATTACATGACTCCACCCAGTGCTGAAGCTGGAGCGAGTTTATTTCCCCCAGTCTGCCTTTATAGTATTCTAGGTACATGCAAAGAATAGGGTCTGTTCTTAGATCAAAGCCAAAGTCATCAAGGAACCAACAAGGCAATAAACAAAGTCCTGTGGCCACTGTGTCGGGGGGTTATCAGGATGACCAAGATACACAGATTAAAATACATCCCTCCGCAGTATTTACCTTGAGACTTGTCCTAGCCCAATGGAAATATTCTTACCTGAGCCTACTCCCTTGTCCTCCTAGCCCAATATAAATGTTCTTACCACACTCACAGAGCTCTGCTTGCCTCTGCCTCCTGAGTGCTGGGATTAAAGGACATGCCCAGCTGTTCTCCATTTTCTTTGAGTTACTCATTCACCCACTGGTTCTTCCAGGCGGCTCCCAGATCCCTTCTTCCCCTGCCTCTAGTGCCACAGTTACCCATGCTCACCCATGCCTGATGTTTACGTAGGGACTAGGAATCGACCTACGTCCTCATGCTTGGTGAAAGGGATTCCCAACCTTATCACCCCTTCCTGATTATTGTTAGTATTTCTGCTGTTGTAGAGGCAGGGTCTCCTGTAGCCTGGGGTGGCCTAAAGGCCTCTCCTTTCCTCCTAAAGACTTTAAACTTTCTTCAGTTATTTTCATTATAATGAAGAGTATTTTGCCTACGTGTATCTATGTGTAGCACATTGTGCCTGGTGCACAAGAGGAGGGCATCAGATCCCATGAAACTGGATGGGATGTTGTAGACGTTTGTAAGCCGCTATGTGTGTGCTGGGAACTGAGCTCAGGTCCTCTACCAAGTAACAAGTAAGCCATCTCTCCTACTCCATCCTTTGATGTGTTGTGACAGTCTCATGCTGTAGCCCAGGCTGACCTTGAACTTAAGGTCCTCCGATCTCAGCCTCTTGAGTGTGGGAACCACGGGTGTGCACTGGAGTGCCAGCTCTGCTCATCTTCCCCTTAGGTGACTCGGGTGTGAGGGAGCATAGAAGAGTGAACAGGAGCTGGACAGGCCAACAGTCCGTGCCTGTGGTTTTGTTTTTACTGCCAGGCGACCCTATTCGCATGCATATCTACACAGCCTGGCATCATGGGACGATTTCTAGTGTGAACACTGCCTTTTTAGTGCAGGTTCTAAGCAGCCAGGCTTCTCCATGTACAGCCTGAGCTACTGGGCAGATGGCTCGGAGTTCTGCACTGACATGGCAGACTTCTGAAGCAGGGCAATCTCAGGGAGAAGCTGACTAAGGCCACCACAAGGGCCTCCCTGGGAACCTGAGCTTCTTGACGTTTGTGAACTTGAGGAGGCTCAAGAGAAGCCCTCAGAAGACGAGGAGACAATGTTCATTTGTGAGACAGTGCAGGACCCAGGGGCCACAGAATGCTGAGCCCAGGTTAGAGGTGGCTCTGAACTCAGTCCCCGTGGCAGATCAGCAAGGCCTATGGGAAGGGTGGCTTCATCAAACACCAGCACATGCACACAGTCAAGAAGCCATATGGGCACACCCAGTGCAATAAAGTCTTTAGCCAGCAGTCAGATGCCATTAAACACCAGGCCTGGATAGCTACAGGACATTCATCTACAGCGCCATTGTGGTCCACCACCAGCACATTGATCACATCCAGAGCCTGTACAAGTACCAGCCAGGTGCACACCGGAAGTGGCCTTCTACCTTGAGGATTATGGCTGTGCCTTGAGATGCAGCTCCTTCCTCAGCAGCTACACTGAGAGAAGCCCTACAAGTGCAGTCAGTCTGGCTGACCCTTCTGCACACGGTCCACTTTCTTCCAGCCTCAGCAAGGCCACACAGGCAAGAGAGAAACCGATCTGCTGCTCTGAGTGTGGCAGGGCCCTCTGCTGGTGCATTCATCCCTGCCAGCACCACTGGCTGCACAGTGCAGACCGAACTCTCTGGTGGTAGAGGGAAGCAGGCATGTGCAGGCGGTGGTGCCCAGCAGTGCTCTCACCTTGCAGTTGTGTGCTCTCATGTCACATAGAGAAGGACTAAGAGGAAGGGATAAATGGTCTGCCTCTGGAATCCTTAGGTGTCTGTCCTCGCTCTAGACTGTTGGAGGAGAGCAGAGACTGGACAAGAACATAGTAAGTGCCTACGACTTATGGTCTTACATAAGTGCAGCCTGCTATGGTCTTAGTCTGTTTCCTCTGTCATTAAAAGGCAGGAATAATCTCAGATATGCCAGGACAGCAACACACAAGGCACACAGAAAGACTCTCCACGAAGTGTCCGTGTGTGTCCGTGTGTGTCCGTGTGTGTCCGTGTGTGTGTGTGTGTGTGTGTGTGTGTGTGTGTGTGTGTGTGTCTAAGCCAAATTTTTTTCCTCCTGGGGTTTTAGGTGTTTTGGGAGGCTTCACATGGGTCCTCTTCCCCTCATTTTGGATTAGATAAAGAAAGGAGAGTTGAAAGGCCCACTGCTTCAGGCAAAAATGTCCCGTACCAGCTTGAACACGTCGGACCAGCCTGGACTGGTCAGTCAGGAGTCCTGCTGGTGGGAGAGAAAGCCTTCGTCTCGGGTCAGGAAGACAAAGAAGACGTTTGCCATCTTTACTATCCAGGGCCCCTTTCCCTGGTGATCTGTCAGGGATCTGTCTAGTCACTAGTCCCTCATTAGGACAAGACTGCATAGACAGAAACTGCTGGTTTCCCCAAGAAAAGGAGACCAGGGGGGGCTGCTGTGGCCTCTTCTCTGGCCAGTGAGCACCTTCAAGTATCTGTGTGAAGCAAGGCCGGTTCAGCTGTCTAAAGACTTCCTATTCATGGCTAATATAAGTCCATCAAAGAAAGAAAATTGTTTATAAACTTTGTCTTAGGGTTTTACTGTTGTGGACAGACACCATGACCAAGGCATCTCTTCTAAGGACAACGTTTAATTGGGGCTGGCTTAGAGGTTCAGTTCATTATCATCAAGGCTGGAGCATGGCAGCATCCAGGCAGGCACAGTGCAGAAGCCTAATTCCAGGGAACAAAGATCTTAAAACGATGCACATAGTGACACCTAATAGTGCCACTCCCTGGGCCAAGCTTATACAAACTTGAAGGAAACAAAACCAGAGTTCATAAACTCACTAGCGGGGCCAGTTTGGATGGTTCAAGCATGCACTCTGGTTACAGGAAGCTGGGGCAGAATGATCACTTAAGCCCAGGAGTTTGAAGTGAGCCTGAGTAGCAGAGAAACAGCTCTCAAAAAACAGGTGTGCGGCTGAAAGGAGCCATGCTGCTAAACACAGCATCTTATTCACTTTCTTCATTGAGCCCACTCTAGATTCCTTCCTTCCTCCCTCCCTTCCTTCCTTCCTTCTTTGAAGCCAAGTTCTCATTACGCTGTCTCTGGCCTCAGGCAATTCTCTACCTCAGCCTCAGGGGCAGCCCACAGGCAGGGGCCGCCACACCCATCAAAGAACAACTAAAACACAAGCGCTCTTGAGAATGGGAGGATAGCCCAAACTAAAATCAAAACGGGGGAAATTCTGTTACCAGACAGAGTGTGTGCAGCTCACCGCAGGATTTGCTCATTGTGTGCTGGGCCTTCTGTGAGGCCAAGCCTACATTGCTTTGGCTTCCTCCCCCAGCCCTGAGCCTGCACTGATGCCATTACCGACTACATCCAATGGTTCCTTTTTTCTTGCTGTCCAAGCACAGTAAGGCCCTAGCATGGTTGAGGGGGCTGGGCGAGGGATGTGGGCAGGCCACAGAGCAACTGTGGAAGAGCTGGATCCTGCCGACTGAGTCCTGTAACTGTGGCTGCTACTAGCACATACCAGCCATTGTGAGAGCATCCTAGGCACGGAGGGTCACCAGCAACCACACTTTACTGGAGTCCTCTGGGTTGGTCATGGGGCTTTCGTGGGAAGTCGGAACTTCACTTAAATTCATGCAGTCGGGTACAGAACCCCAGGGAGGACACTGGAGCAAAGAAGCAAAGAGCTGCAGGCTCACCAAGGCAACGGTGCCCAAAAAGACAATGGCCCCAGAGGACACAGAAACTCAAGGAGTGGGACAAGACCTGGAAGAACAGAAGGCTGCTAAGACAGAAAGACACGATTGAAAGCTAGAGATGGCTGGAGGTATGTCCCATGGTAACATGTGTGCTTGCCAGGTTTGAGTCCTGAATGCCATCTTAAGTTTGGCTGAGGCAGGAACTGAAAATTACCACTGGGAACTGTGATAAGGTACCCCTGTAACCTTGTGGAGAGCTAAGGTATATGGTGATGGGTCCCATGGGCCTCCCACCTCCAGGTACCCTCTCTCTCTTCTGCTCTCTCCTTGAACAGAAGCCCCCACCCTGGGGGCTGGAAGCAGCTGGTGGGAGATTCAGTGATGCTTCGTGTGCTTCCAAGGTCAGTGTGGTGGGGGCCTTTGTTCTAGGACAACGACAAACGCCTTCCCCCAGCATTTTATTATAGAAAACCACAATATTGCTTCACAGTAAGAAAGTTCCAGTGGCAAAGAGGCTACTTAAAATTCAAAGTCTTCACCTGCCTGGTTGAAGGCCCAAGCAAACCTCTCTCTCTGGGTCTTGTTGTAGATCTTCTCTACGGGCACACCAAATCTCTTACACCTGTAGGTAACAACAGATGCTCTGACTCCTGCCCTAGAGGCCAAGGTGTGGAAAGAGGTGGTGGCCTCGCACGTCAGGGTGACCAAGATACCCTGTGCCATCCAGACCTGCTCTCCAGGCACCACGACCAAATGTATCCCCTCCCCAGGTTATCAAGACATCCCTGGTATGGCCTAGATAGCCACTGATACCCCCAATCCCCAGTGTGCAGACCACACACTTCTATGATTTAGTGCCCACAGGATACTGACAGTCCCAGCCACCCCAAAGCTCAGAGGACAGAGGTCTAAAGACCAGAGGACTCAGACTCAGGAATGAGTCATCAGGGACATCCAGTTAGGTGGTCCCTGTCACAAGAAGTGGTGTCTAGCACAGGGCCAGGTACAGGACGGGCACCTATGGGACTGTACTTGGGCCCCCTAGAGCCCTCGGGTCACACACAGGCACAGTGGCCTCAGGCCTACACACCATGCAATGCTGATCCGGGGGTCCAGGTAGTTGAGCTTGGCGGTGCCCAGGGCCACTTGCTTATTCTCCTCCTTGTCTGTGGCCTTCGTGCACAGTCGAGCCAGCTGCTCCTCCAGCTTCAGCAGCCGCTGCTGCTTCTGAAGGAAACTGTTGGAAGAGGGATGCCTATGCCTGATCTGAGAGCAGGCCCTGGTCGCCACTCCTCTGCCCCACCTTCACCTCCCTCCTGCCAATGGCCTCGTTAGCCTTCTCTAGGCGTAAAGGGAGAAGTCCAGAGGGCGTCAGTGCCAAGGCCAATCCACACCATACCCAGGGAGGCTGCTGGCTCCACAGATGGAGGGAGCGGCAGGCAAGGCTAGGAACAGGCGACAGGAACTAGACTCTGTGACTAGAGAAGATGTTCAGCCCTTGTTTCTGTCTTCTTAAAGAAATAAATGGGGCTGGAGAGCTGGCTCAGCAGCTAAAAGCACTGGCTGCTCTTCCAGACAACCTGAGTTCAATCTCTAGCACCCACATGGCAATTCAGAACTGTGTAACTCCAGTCCCAGGGGATTCCATGCTCTCCTTTGACCTCCTCGGCCACCAGGCACTCACATGGTGCACAGACATACAAGCAGGTAAAACATAGACATAAAATGATAAACAAATAAATAAATAAAGACTTATTAAAGAAAATAAAATTTTAAAAAAGGTCCCCCTTACACCCTTCTTTTTTTTTTAAGATTTATTTATTTATTATATAAGTACACTGTCGCTGTCTTCAGACACACCAGAAGAGAGCATCAGATCTCATTACAGATGGTTATAAGCCACCATGTGGTTGCTGGGATTTGAACTCAGGACCTCTGGAAGAGCAGTCAGTGCTCTTAACCACTGAGCCATCTCTCCAGCCCTACCTAGACAGATTTCTTATTTCGGAGCTGAGGACGGAACCCAGGGCCTTGCGCTTGCTAGGCAAGTGCTCTACCACTGAGCTAAATCCCCAACCCCCGCTTACACTTCTTACCAGCCCATGGCAACCTGCTAATGATCCTGCCTCTGATCCCAACCCTAGGAACCGGTGCATCAAACACAACTGTGGAAGAATGGACATGCGTAGGAATGTGCTACACAAGACTGGAACACTCTGCACTTGCAGCAGGAGCCATGGCAACCACCTGCTCAGTGACAGCCACTCTCCAGCAGCCACCAAGTCACTGTCAAGAGCACAAGCAGAAAGGCCAGGAGGCCAAGTGTAACCTGTGGGCCACCATATGCAGGGAAGGAGGCAGGAAGACTCATGCCCTGCAGAACATTTCTGGTGACACATGGGACATTTCGTGGCAGCTGTGCTGTGACAGCTGCACGCCTCACTGAATGCCCTCTGGTCGGACATCTGCAGCAAGCCACTGTGAAAAGACAGAGCTCTGCACCTCAGGAAGCTTGTCGCAAGGAGAAAACTTCAGCCCTTAAGAACCACAGTCATGTGATCAGGAGTGCTCAAGGACAGTCCAGAAGCACAAAGGAGTGGGGGGTGCCATGGATATCTGGACACAAAGTCTTATCACTGACTGTACCCCCAGAAGAACAGAACCCACTGACTCGAGAAGGACACACAGATAGATGTCAAGCAGAGTCCAAACTGATCACTAAAAACTTCTCCCAAAGCAAAGGCCTCATAAGGGCACCGCCGGAGCAGCCCACCAAACGCCTACAGAACCACCACCAGGCCTCCAAGAGAGGAGGGAAACATGCCCCCCCCCCATTTTATGAAGCCAGCACTACTTGGATCGAACCAGAACAAAGACATCCTTCTGGAAACAGAAGAGAAGCTGCAACGGAACAGAAGCCAGATTCCACCCACATGAGATAAAGAGCAGAGATCACAGCCGCGGGAATGGTGCCGTGCATGGGTCTAAATGGACAAACCCCACCATCATCTCAGAAAGAACACTGGCCAATCCCCAGCACCCATCACGGTCGCACGTGTGCACACACACAACTCTGCAAATCCCGAGAGAAGCTATGAAAGCACACAGTGGCCATCATGCTGATGACGGAAACTGAAAGCTTTGCCTCTCAGGGTGGATGCAAGACAGTGACCACTGCCGGCTGTTAACTCTGCTCTGCGAGGTCTAGCCAAGTCAGGGAAAGGAAGCATGAGGCCTCCATGCCAGACAGGAATAACTGAGCAACTCTGCGTGCATGGGCGGTGACTAACCACTGCACACACTCCGGCCAAAGCAACCACTCACAAGAGCAGGGAACGAGGCAAACCGACCCCCAGCTGCTTCTGTAAGTGAGGGTGGTCACTCAGGGTGGTGAAAGTCACCACAGCTAGGCGTGGCTAGCTACCCCCAGGACAGCCCATTGGACAGGCTATTCTCTGGGAGGTGCCTGGAATTAGTCTCTCCCGAGGGTTCCTGCTATTCTTGCTCCTTAGGCTCAGCTCATTGCACAGACAGACAGCACAGTTCATGCCGAGCCTGGCTTTCCTTCCTAAAGTCTGGGCCTTGGCTTGTAGTGGGGGCTCAGAAACTTTCCAGACACAGGTGTCTCGCATATGCGGTCCCTCGAGTGTCACCCATTTGTGGTGCCAAGAATAAAGGGAATGAATCAACAAGGAGCCCGAGTAGTCAGACATTTTTCTGCCCCTGTGAAATTTTCCCCTCGCTGATCCCACCTCCTTTGCTGCATGCTTAGCTCCAGCATAGGCTGCACCCTCGGCCATCAACCCAGATGTGCCCCTGGGAAAATGACAGTGGTGACTCTGAAACACGATGGAAGTCCTACAGAAAAAGAAAGGACAGAGCATGGTGGCCCACGCTCCTCTGTGCCCCTGGAGCCTGGGTTCCAAGCATGAACACAGGGGAAAGGGGGCTACAGACAAGAGGAGCACGGGCTGCTCTTCCAGAAGCTCAGACTCTTCCCAGAGCACGTGAGGCAGCTCACGATCAGTCCCAGAGGAGCTAATGCCCCCTCTGGTCTCCTTGGGCATTCTGTGCACAGACATACATACATGAAGCAAAACTTCCATACACATAAAAATAAATACATAACTAAAAAAAAGTGTCAAGATCACCTGGGTTGGGGGGACCGGGTATGATGGCACATACCTTTCACCCCAGCACTCAGAAGGCAGAGGCAATCAGATCTCTGTGAGTTCAAAGCTGGCCTGGACCGCATAGCAAGTTCCAGGTCAGCCAGGGCTATACAGTTAGACTTTGTCTCAATATTCCCCAGCCCCCAACAAAACAAAACAAGTAAAAGGAGGGGTGAAAGACCCTACGTCTAGGCACACGAGTGAAACTGGTGCACGGCTGAACACTTGGTCTTCACAGTCATGAATACAGAGGGCTCAGCACCATAAAAGGTGCACAGATGGGTGGCGGGGGGCGGTGTTAAAGGCCATAGCTGCTTCTGTAGCGGGTGAGAGCATTGGAGTCCTGAGTGGTAAGGTCTGAAAGCCTTCCTAAGTGGCCTGACCATGGTTTTGCCTCCCGGAAGCTTTGGGAGGAGACAGACCAGGGGAGGATCCACCCAGGGCTCTGAAGGAGAGCTGGGTTGCTAGTGAGCTCTGGGGCTGGGCCCCCTGGCAACCAAAGGCTGGGGACTCTGGACTGATAGCCCTTTTCTGAGCAGGTCAAGTCTGACTCTAACACGTTGCGGTGCAAAAGGCCACCTCTCTGGGATCCTGAATTCACAGATCTCCGGATTGGTCCTGGTCCTGACCTCAACCTGGCACTGCCTACCCTGGCAGCTCTACCAACTTTGGGTACCCTTCTGGAGTCCTAAGCTGAGATGCTATGCTGCCTGCCGGCTGGGAGCCTAACGCTAGCCACCATGGGAAATCGGGAGTGGCAGCCTGTGTCCGTTCCTGGCACATGGGTCCTATAACTGCTGCCTCAGCACAAGGCACACCAGATGGGACTCAGCCCTGGAGGACTCAATGCTGATGTCAGCCCCCTGCAGGAGCAGTTTGCAGCCTGTGACAAAGAGCCTGATTACATCCTGCCTTCCCCTGGGGAGGCAGTGTGGTTGTCAGACACGATTTGCTCCAAATGGGACTGGCCATGGAGTGATCAGGAGTAACTCCCTGGCAGGGCAGCCCTCTTACACTTGGTTTCACCCAGGACACAGCCTGCCTGGGAGTTTAAGGTCCCATCTGTGAAAATGTTCCTGTCCAGATGTGGCCTCTGGATGGGAAACTGAGTATCTGCGGGGATGTGTTCACTGAATGTAAATGTGAATCCAGTATGGGGGTGGGGGATAGCAGTGTGGGGGCGACAGCTGTGAAATGTGGAAGGGACAGCACCAAGTGACAACCTCAAGGTACCATGGCAGCCTCAGAGAGGGGCTCCCACAGATGCTGGCCTCCACCCAGGTGCTCTGCCCACTCCGCTCCGCTGTGGTCAATCTCAGTCATGAGCACAGTGCACACTGAGCCTGCGGCCTGTTATCACAGGACCCAAGGTGGACCGGGGAACTCCTAACAGAACTAGCCATGAGTAATCCAAATATGAGCTAAGAAGCCTATTTACACCTGCATGAAAACACGATCCTTCGCTTTTCCTCGAAAAAATAGAAATGTTCGCTGAGAGGTTAAGGAAGACTCAGTTTAAATTACATGGATTTTTCTTTTAAACATAGACTCTCATGTAACCCAGGACGGCCCTGAGTTTGCTATATAGCTGAAATGATCCAGACTCCTGCCACTCCTGCTCCTCTACCCCCAGGGCTAGGATTAGAGGTGCTTAGATTGTGTTGCGATTCGGTACTTCGAATCAAACAAGCCAGCAAGCCCAACACCACCCCTAAGTGCGTGGGTAGGGGTGTGGATTTCAAGTGTCACCATGTAGCCAAAACAATCTTTAAGAGAAAGACAGAGTTAGGAGCTCGATGGTACATGCCTGTAATCCCAGTCCTCGGGAGGCTAAGGCAGGACTATGAGTTCAAGACCAGCCTAGGCACACTATGAGACTTTGTCTCAAACAGAAAAAGAAAAAAGTTGGAGGTCTCATCCCCACACTCAGCCAGCAGGATGGACTGGGGCTGACACAGGACCCAGATCAACAGACCAAACCAAAACCCATAAATGAACCCCACACCTGCAAACAACCAATTTCCAACACGGGTGCCGACTGCATTTGGTAAGGACAGAAAGGGGTTTTTTTTTTAGCACACAGTGCCAGAGAGTCTGGTAGGCACAAGAGTGAGGCTGGACCCTCAGACCCCAGACAAAAGTGAATTCAAGATGAACCGAGAACTAGTGTGGAGCCAAAGAAAGTGTTAGGCACAACACAGACAGAAGTGACAGAAGAGAAACAAGACCCAGTGGGCTCACCGGGCCAGGCAGCCGCGCCCACAAGCCCAGCACAGCTGCAGAGAAGCCTGAGGAGACATGAGGCAGGCCGAGGCTGAGGCTGGGGGATGGGAGGGGATGCTGCAGGATACAGGATCTCTCTATGAAACAGCCCACATATCTCTCAGAACCGTGTATTTGTTTTCTTTTCTTGTTTGCTTGGTTTTGATCGTTTTCTGAGACAGGGTCCCTCTATGTAGCCTGGGCTGGCTTGGAACCTACTATATAGACTACACTGGATTTGAACTCATAGAGATCTGCCTGTTTCTGCCTCCCTGAATACTTAAAGGGTGTCACTGTGCCCAGCAGAACTGGGCGCTTTGAAAGGGTAAAATGTGTGCCGTGAAAATTAGTTCAACCAACGGCTCAAAACGAAACCCAGAAAGAGCCATAGGAGCCTGGGAGCACTGCATCAGAGGCCACGGCTGCGCCTCGCATGGCTGCGCCTCGCACGGCTGCGCCTCGCATGGCTCTGTCATCATATTACTTCAGTGTATGAATAGTGAAGCTCTCAAAGATCACAACATTAGCTAAGGAGAATCTTAAGGCCAAGGCTGACCACACCCAGACGGACCCAGGCTGGGCCCCAGGCGTTCAGGGCAGCAGCCCCACACATACCTTTTGGACTTGCTGTCCCCTCTCATTCTAAGGTCGGTCTCTGCCTTCTGCAGCTCCACCTGTGCCTCAGCCACCTGTGCCTTCTTTGTCTCAATCTGTGAAGAAACAAACGCTTGCATGGCTGTTTCCATCCCCGCCCAGACTTGTCCTGAGGACTTCTGTCCGAAGCTGTTGGCCCAACATTCTCTTTTTTTTTGGGGGGGGGGGGGTGGTTAGCAGACTCCAGAGCCTCACAAATGCTAGGTGAACTATTCCACCCGTGTCCTGGCCTTATATTCTGAAACAACTCAGGTGACAGAGCAGTCTGGAAGAAGGCCCCATGAAATCTCATGGGGCTGACCAGGAACAGTTTCGAGCCATTGGTTGAGCTAATTTTCACAGAGTGAGAACAAGAGACATCTAGGGCCCAATGGTGCCACCCGCACCAGCCACAAACTGATCCAGCATCCCCACTGCTCCTTCGTAAACTAGAACACTGGCTGTGTCCTAGCAGGGAAATGAGAGGCAGTCAAGCTGGTTCCTCCCATGGCTGCCCAGGACATAGCCCCGTGTGATTCTAAGTCCCCAGCCTCAGCCTCCTAGAGCACTATACCCAGTCTGCATCCCTGCCCTCCATGAAATGCCCCAGAAGAGAGGGCAGCAGCCAGTAGGTGTCACTCACCGCAGGTAACATCCCACCTTTTTCTGCAGTGTCTGCATGGACTCCTCGAAGGTCTTAGGAATTGCTCTCTGATGGTTACAGAGGACCGCCACAGCCCGGTTTGCCCGGTTGTAAGCTAAGACTTTGCAGGTTAGGCTGTCTTCAGCTGAGCAAAGACAATGACAGCTGTCACTCTGCTGCCACCTGCTCTGAGCCTCCCTTTCTCCCTCCCATTCTTTGGTGACACTGGCAATGGAGATCAGGGCCTGGACATGCTAGGCAAGTGTTGTCGCTGGGCCACAGCCTTGGCCGTAAAAGGATTCTTTCTGAGCATGTTATAAATGTCCCTCCTATGACACAAAATCCCAAGGAAGAAGTCAATGACCTAAGATGTCTCACAAGCCAGGGCCAACTGGGTTTAGCCATAGTAAATGGTGGCACTGAGTCCTCACCATCCTGTGGGAGGCTTGACTACGTCCTATTGGGGCAGAGTCAGGGGCCCCAGAGCCATCCTAGGCCCAGCCATTTCCTTCTGGGATAGGATAATCTGGAAGCCCCAGAGCCCAAGGAAAGGCAAGGCAGTGCTGACTGAGCTCATGAAGTCCAGGATCCTCACAAGAACCCATGATTAACAACCCTGAGGCCCCGTATACCACAGCTTTACGGAGCAAGGCTCTCACCAGCTCACCCTGAGAGACTGAGGCTCAGTTTCAGGTTCCAGAGTCACCCATCTGCATGGTCACTGCTCTCAGACTAGCTCCCACCTAAAGACTTCTAAGGCCAGTTAGCCATTCTTACAAGATTTACAAAACCACACCTGGAAACAGGACCCTGCGGTTCTTTTCTTTTTTTTTTTTTTTTTTTTTTTTTTTGTTCTTTTTTTCGGAGCTGGGGACCGAACCCAGGGCCTTGCGCTTCCTAGGCAAGCGCTCTACCACTGAGCTAAATCCCCAACCCCCTGCGGTTCTTTTCTTAAAGGCTGGGCCTGAAGGATAGTCTACTAGCTGCCCCAGCTTCTGCCTTCCTATGGTAAGTTCCTCTAAAAAGGGCTCCCTCCCTGCAGGCCTGCCCTGATGCATGAGACGTCTTCAGAGCCACACAGCTCACTGGCCCCAGGTCAGCCGTATTGGCTGTATGAATTAAGTAGGGGAAAAGCCCGAAATCAACACTTAATGACGAGTCTTCACCCTGCCCCGACCAGAATTCCTGAGCCCATGTGTCACAATGTCTCCTTGAGAAAACCCTACTTAGGCAGCAGTGTGGCATAAGTGGTGGGCACTGGCCTTCATGCCTTTCTGCGCTGGGAGAAGTGAAGGAGCAGACGTTGGGCAGGTTCTGCCACCGCTGAGCATCTGAAGACAGTGGAGGGAGACAAAGGTCCTTGCATGGAAGTAAAGGAGAGGGTTTGGGGGTACAAAGAGGTCATGAGTGGTGGGGTGCAGAGGTCTGTTAGGAACCTCCAAAGTAACTGAGGAAGAGAGGCAAGGCCCTACCTAGAGGAGGAAGGGTAAAGACAGACTGCAGACCAGGGACAGCAGCTAGAAGGGGTGGAGCAGGAAACAGGGCACCTCCCAGCTGGGGGCCTGTGAGGTCACTCCCACTCTGGGATTGACCTTAAGCATTCTTCTACCAATAGGCAGCTGTGTCCAGTCTTACCTCAGCTCATGCCTAGGGCAAGCCAAGGTGCACCAGGGTCAAAGACCTACTCACCACGGGTCAGCACCCGCAGCTGCTCCTGCAGAGTGATGGAGGCATTGTAGGTCCGGAACACCTTGGCTGTCAGCCCCTCCATCAAGTCCTGCAAGTGCTTGTTCAGGCTGGAAGTCTGGGTACAGAGAGGAGAAAGGAGTCATGGAGACGCCAGTTTCACAGGGTAGCCTTGGCTTCTGGGGGAGAGGGTAAGGAAGGCTGCTTTAGCTGCTGGGTCAGAACAGAGAACACACTGGGGACCAAGACAAGCTAGACTTGAATCCCTACTCCTTTCCAGGACCCCTAGCACCCATGAGTGGTAGTCTGAATAGAAATGGACTGTAAAGGCCTTTAGCCAGTGGTGCGATTAGGAGGTGTGGCCTTGGTGGAGGAAGTGAGTCACTAGAGGGTGGGCTTTGAGGTCTGGAAGCTTGAGTCTAGGTTCAGTGGTTCACTGTTTACTTCCCGCTGGCCGTGAACCCAGATACAGAACATTCTGTTCCTTCTCCAGCACCATGTCTGCCTGCACGCTGCCATACTTCCTACCAGGACGATAATGAACTAAACAAACCTCTAAACTATAAGCCAGACACAGTTAAGTGTCGTCCTTTATAAGAGTAGCTGCGGTCATTGTGTCTCTTCACAGCATAGAAGCTCTAAGACACCATCACAGCTTTGAAAGTAGACCATGCTTACAGTCAGTGCATCGAAGAGGTCGTCCCTAGGGTCCTTGTCTTCCATGAAGTGCTGAAGGTTCTGGAACACCTGAAGAGGAGACGAGCATAACTCACAGCCACACTGAGACTCCTGGAAGGATGTCTCACGAGGACAGGAAAGACCACATCGTGCACATCAATAGGGACAGAGGGGTGCATACACCAAGTCCTGGAAAGAGGTGATACCAGGTCTACCCACTGGAACCTCATGCCTCCCAACACTGTCCTGCACGTGGTCACTCACTGCTAACATCCACTCGTGTGGTTAAAGCTGGAGCTGGCCATCTGTGCCTCTACAGAGCCACTCAGTGACCTTAGCAGGCAGCTGACCCCTAGCTCCCTCTTCTACCAGCAGCACTGACTTCTACCCAGATGACCCAGGGGGCTGTACTTGTGATCAAATCAGACGCACCTAGCATCACAGAGCCTCAGGAGACCAATCTCTCTCCTCTGCTCACTTTCAGGAGAAGCCTGGAAGTTCTTCCTGGTCAGGCCAACTTCCAGAGGTGGCCCAGACTGCACTGGCCTCTCCTTGGTTTTAGCTTGCCCATCCTGCCAAGGTGGGATCAAGTCCCCTTTGGAACCTTATAATGTGACCTTCTGTAGAAACAGGGCAGCCACAGGTGGAGCTGTCAGGATGGGGTCACACAGAGCACAGAGGCCCATCAGGATGGCACTGTGTAAGACGATGGGGCGGGGGCAGCTGTGTTCAGCAGAGGCAGAGCATAACCAGCAGCTGCATCAAGTCTCGTGGGGCAGAAGCCAGGCCAGCAGGGAAGAGGCAAAGCCAAGTCAGGCACACAACAGTGGAAGCAGGGACAGGCAAGAAACAGATTCTTCCCATGCTCCCAAAGAATCAGCACCCAAACCTTGGACTTCATATCTCCTAATCCAAACATTTATAATAGGTGTGTGTTTGTGTGTGAGTGTGTGTGAGTGAGTGTGTGTGTGTGAGAGTGTGTGAGTATGTGCAAGTGTGTGTGTGAGTGTGTCTGTGTGTGTGAGTGTGTGTGAGTGTGTGTGTCTGTGTGTGTGAGTGAGTGTGTGTGTGAGTGTGTGTGTATGTGAGTGTGTATATGTATGTGTGTGAGTGTGTGTGTGAGAGTGTGTGTATGTGTGTGTGAGTGTGCGTATGCGTGTGTGAGTGTGTGTGTGAGAGTGTGTGTGAGTGTGTGTGAGTATGTGCGAGTGTGTGTGTCTGTGTGTGTGAGTGTGTGTGAGTGTGTGTGTATGTGAGTGTGTGTATGTGTGTGAGTGTGTGTGAGAGAGTGTGTGTATGCGTGTGTGAGTGTGTGTGTGAGAGAGTGTGTGTGTGGTGTGTTTGTGTGTGTGTGAGTGAATGTGTGTGATTGTGTGTGTGAGTGAGTGTGTGTGAGTGTGTGTGTGAGTGTGTATGTGTGTGTGAGTGTGCGTATGCGTGTGAGTGTGTGTGTGAGTGTGTGTGTCTGTGTGTGTCTGTGTGTGTGAGTGTGTGTGTGTGAGTGTGTGAGAGTGTGTGTGTGTATGTGAGTGTGTGTATGTGTGTGAGTGTGTGTGTGAGAGAGTGTGCGTATGCGTGTGTGAGTGTGTATGTGTGAGTGTGTGTGTGTGAGTGTGAGTGTGTGAGTGAGAGAGAGTGTGAGTGTGTGTGTGTGTGTGTGTGTGTGTGTGTGTGCGGTCACTGAGGGAACTCACAAGCTTCTCCACCGTCACGTGATTCTTATAACGGATGGAATCCTTCCCCAAGAAGTCCAGCTCTACCACATGCTCCTGGCCATCTGCGGGCGTGTGCAGTCGGACGTGCTCCACTCGGAGCGAACAGCAGCCCACGGTGTCGGCCGTCTCACCCTCTTCCTTCTCATTTCCTGTTCGCAGTGCCAGCTAGACCAGGATAGACACAGGTCAAGGCTGGGGTCTGTGGCAGTGGAACACACTCACAGCACTCATGTATACAGTGACACACACACAGGAATGACCTCTCTCCCTACACACACACATACACACACACACACACACACACAGGAATGAACTCTCTCCCTACACACATGCACATGCACGTGCACGTGAGCGCGCGTGCACACACACACATATACATGCACACGTGTGCACACACACACACAATCAGACAAAGCACACATACACCTATTTGATAGGGGCTCCAGCCCCAGGGAGAAGCCACCATTGTCCTGGCTGCCCACCCTCGAGGTCTCCATACCATGATATACCTTATCAATAAAATAAAGGGCTACAGCCAGCTGCCTTTTCTTCATTTCTGGTGACTTCCAGTCAGCCTGATACTGAGCACGGATCTTGTCCACAACCCCCTTCAAACGTCGTGCTACCTCATACTTCTGCCAATCCATCTCTCCCTAAGCAAAGACAATACATGTTCCTATTGAGTATGGAGCAGGTGACTGGACATGTCCCCACCTCAGGCATCCCCAGGAAGGTTTAACTGGAGAGGGTCAGGGCAGCAGAGCCTGGCCTCAGAGAAAATGTGAAGTGACTGTCTTAGTCAGGGTCTACTGCTGCGACACCATGACTGAGGCAACTCTTACAAGAACAGCGTTTAATTGGGGCTGGCTTGTAGATTCAGAGGTTCAGTTCATTATCATCAAAGTGGGAACATGGCAGCATCCAGGCAGACATGGTGCAGGAGGAGCTGAGAGTTCTACATCTTCATCTGAAGGCTGCTAGAAGACTGGCTTCCAGGCAGCTAGGATGAGGGTCTTAAAGCCCACATCCAGCGACACACCTACTCCAACAGGGCCACACCTCCTGATAGTGCCACTCCCTGGGCCAAGCATATACAAACCATCACATGACTACGAGCCCCACTCAGATTCATATTAGACTGCAGCCACTGGGCCCAGTTGCTCTCAGCTTTGACGGCTCTAAAAGCTGAACTGAAGGGCTGAGGAGTCTCCCACACCTGCCACTCTGGAATAGCACAGAGGGGAGGGCCTGACCCATGTGCTCTGGGGCTCATGGCTTCCCAGGAAGGCCATGCTCTCACCTTCGGCTTGGAGCTGGGGTTCAGTATGATGTACTTGAAGGAGTTCTGGATGTTCTCCACCCAGGCAGCCAGCCACATGACTGTGTTATCCGAGCGGACCTCTTTCCACTGATGACCAGCCGGGGGCTCTGGGATCTTGGAATCTCTGCGGTAATACAGGGGTAGCTATAATTTCGAGTCTCTGGCCCTCAAATATAAGCGACTCTGGGTAACTTCCCTTCGTGTGGCCTGCGGTCACACTACTGTGCAGATATGGCCTCGGAGTTGGCTCTAAGCTCCCTAGACCAAGACAGCCAACGTGCACACTCACAGCACTGACAGAACTGATGCATAGAGAGTGGCCCATACACGGGCATGGACAGAGTGGCCACTCAGCACACTCTATGCAGAGAGCTCTGAAGCCTCAACTACACACCAGGTGGCTACTGCACAGATGTCACCCAGGGTCACTGAAGCTGGGAGGTTACACATGACAGACAATGGGTAACTGCAACACAGCACCAGCAGCATACAGCAAGCCCGCATGCAACATGCCAGCCATTTGGAAAGCCAAATGCTAAAATGTAGGGGACCCTCCTGGTAGGGGAACCTCAGCCCAGCTGAGAAGGCAAGAGGTTTTACTGATGGAGACACCAGCCCAGCTGACCCAGAGCTGTGACAAGACCCAGGACACAGACCTAATGTCTTCGGTCACCCACCCAGTGAAGGGTCCCACCCCAAAAGAGCTAAGGACAAAAGTCACTTCATTAGGCAGCCTGGGCTAGACCCAGCCAGAGTCCAATGCTTACCCAGGAGAGCCTAGCAGGCTGACCCCCACATACCTGCTACAGTTAATGACCACATCCTCTGGCATGACCCTCCTCTTCAACATCCCCATCTTGGGATGGTCGCCTCGGCCGCGGAACAAGCCGGGTGGTTCCGTCTTGAAATTGCCTATTTTCTCTCTGTGGCCATCTAAAATACAGTAGCCAAACTCCTGCTGAAGCTTCTCTGCCTCTTCTTTTAGTTTCTGAGTCAAAACAATATGTGGGCATTAGGAGAGAAGAAGCTAAAATGAACCCAGTCCCTGCACTGACCGGAGGTCCCTTCTGCTGCTACTGCTGCTGCTGCTGAAGGCCTCAAGCCCCTGGCTTTCCAGCAGGTGTGGAGGGCATAAGCACAGAGCTCTCCAGTTCAGCAGAAGGAGGAGTAGCCTTCAAGGTAGGAGGAAATGAGGCAGGTTCTGGACTCGCCTCAACCCCCCTGCAAAGATAGCCAAGAACTAGTCAACTGAAGAACTATGTGGCAGGCTCTCATTAAATAGAGGGGAGACATAGAAAGAGGCACAGTAGGGCCAGCTCACCCCCCACATTCCTGCCCTTGGGTCCTCTGACACCCCTGACCTTTCAAATGGAGTGACACTTTCAAACGTGCCTCCGGGAAAATGGGATTATATCCCAGACTCACTTAAAGGGGGTATTACTTGAAATTCCTCAGCACCTATTATGACAGCACGCAGAACCTGGTCCACCTCAGGGAGGAAGGCTCTGTGATGGGCTCCCACAGAGCGTGCACCTACCAGCTACCTCCAAGTTTCCCAGAACCCGCTGCCAACCTGCTTCTGCTCCCTGGGAAGGGTCCTGCGGGCCTCAGCTCTTTCCATGAAGTGCCTATGGATCTCCGAGAAGTCGCACTTGTCCAGGTGTGTGATGAGCTTCCTCTCCTCAGCTGTCATTTCCTGTGCCAAAACCAGCAACACATGCTCAGTGCTCCTCATGGCATAGGGAGACCACGCTTGGGGCCACTGCATAGGAGCACTGTAACATACCAAACACGGGATTCACCCTCAACACCCAACACTGTACTGGAGGCCCAGGTGTACAGTGGAACCCTGGGAATAAGTCACATGGCCTCAGCTGGAAACAGCCCTCTCCTGGCCACATGGTAAAGCATGAATAGGTGACAAGGTAGACCAGGGATGAACAGGGACAGCTTAGAGGAGAGCATGTGTAGTCTCAGCTTCTGGCTTGTGGCCTTGACTCACACCTTGAGCCTTACTCTGTCAGAAAACAACCGAATGAATCCCCAAGTGAGCCCCTAAATCCATATCCTTCCTCAAGGCCTCCCATGCCCCAGCCATCAGTGGCCAAAGAGTCTGCTGACAGAACGGCCCGCCCCAGACCGGCTCCCAGTAACAGAACCACACCAGCTCCAGTCTTCAGCCAACAGTAATGGACTCTACTAGAATGAACCCAGAGAGTGGTGCTGAGAGACAGCCAAGGATACCTCTTCCTAAATATAATTTAACATTTCAGTAATGAAAGAGGTTAAGTCTCTGACCCACTAGCTCCACTTGGAGAGCCCGTCCTATGCCCTATGCAAATTATCCACGTTGGTGCAATGACAATTGCACTCTAGGGACAATCAAAGAAGAAAGCAATAAAACATTGGATAAACGACAGCAGATTCACTCCACGGGATATTAAAACTTAAATTAAAGGCCTATAAATACTTCTCCAACAGGACACCTGAGGTTGCATCATTTTTCACTCCTGGAAGCTGGAGGTCAGCATTTCACTTGATCTGGCAGAAGGCCCGATCTCTGCTCTCACGGAGGGAGCAGACAGCCAGGTAACAGCCTGGCTAATCCCCTCCCACAAACACGGGACTCTCACAGGGCAGGAGCCCCACCTGACAGGCAGGGCCCACCACGGCCTGAACACCTCCAGGAGGCCCCACCTGGTTTATGAAGATTTATCTTTATCTTGAACTGGGGGTTAGGAGGTAGGTATGTGCATGTAATTCCTGCAGAATTCAGAAATCTAGCTGTAAGCAACCTGAACGTGGGTGCTAGGATCTTAACTCAGGGAAAGCTAGACCCTGAGCCATCTCTCCATCCCCCCAGTACCACCTCTAACCACTGATTCGAAAGTCGTTCCATCCCAGGGAAGAGTTTTTGAGAGAATGGTTGAAATCACAGCAGAACACAATTTGATGATTCCATTGCAATATTAAAAAAAACATACAGTAAGATGCTAAGTGAGAGAAACACATTGTTAGCATGCTGGTCGTGAGTGTGCAAAATCAAAGTGTGAAGAGACACGGATGCAGACACAGAAAGGGGGTGGGTGGGTAGGGGAATCTTGGCAGCTGGTTTTCTCCCTCCGATTCCTCACCACAGAAGCCACAGCCCTGCATCAGGTCCCAGCTCCCAGCCATCTGCAATGGGCGTGAGGACACAGTGAGGTCCAGCACAGGGACAACCCACCTCTTTTCTGCAAAGCAGAGCTCAGAGGAGAGCATCGAGAGACAGGACCCAGCCTGCACAGGCACAGCTATGATCTGTCAGCCATCCTCTGGTCGCCTGGATTGGGCCCTTCCCTGCCCGCTTGGAGACACTGAGAGCAGAACGGCCCACCTTTGCCCACTGTACTAATAACTAAGGAACGCCAGATGGGAAGGGAGCACGCACTGGAGGGCTAGCTCCACCGTGTCCCTGGATGCTTTTCAAGGCAGCAGGTGGTGAGACTCACAGTGAGAGACAGGATCAAGGACAGAGTCTTGCATCCGTCCCCACCCCTGGTGCTGGCCAGCCAGGGATCCAGGCCTGAGAACGTCAACTCAGCCTTAGCTTAAACCACAACCTGTAGGTCACCCTCAATGCTACACCTAAATGCATACACACGCTAAACGTAAAAACCAACAACAGTGAATATCCTAGGAAACACAAAGGAGAAATAGCTTTGTGACCTTTGGTGAGGCAAAGATTTCTCCGACATAACAGCAACAACACCATTCATTATGAAGAGTAAGCACCAGCTTTCCCGTCAAAACCCCCAAGAACACTAACAAAAATAAAAATGGAGGCTGGTGAGATGGCTCAGTGGTCAAGAGCACTGGTTGTACCTGCAGAGGACCCAAGTTTAATTCCCGGCACCTACACGATGACTCACAAACCATCTGTCACTCCGGTTCCAGGGAATCCTCAGGCACCGGGCATGGACATGGCACAAGCACTCGCGCACGTGCACACAACTGCACGCATGTACGCATATATGCACACCGGCAGGCAAAACACACATATGCAAAATACACACACAAATAAAAATAAACAGATCTTTAAAAAAATGAATCTAGAAGCCAAAATTTTGGCAAGTCATATTTCTGATTAAAACTGTAGTAGGGAGAAAGCTGTGACAGCTCGTGCCTATAGTCTTAGCTCTTGGGAAGCGGTGGAGGGCGGACTCTCATGGTCAGTCTCAGCTACATAACAAATAAACAGGACTAAAGAGCTAAGAGCTGGACCTGAGTCCCCAGCACCCATGGCAGGTGGCTCACAAATGCCTGTACCTCCAGCCTCGGCGTGACCAAAGCCCTCCTCTGGCCTCTTCAGACAGCAGACGCACACGTGGTGCACGGACATACATGCAAGCCAACCATCATATGTGATAATGTCTTTTTCTGAAAATCCCTCTTGCTTTCGAAGGTTTGAACCAAGTTAAGAACGTGCCCTGAAATCATTTAAGACATGTATGGACTCGGGGCTGGAGTGGTGGCTCAGTGGGTAAGAGCACTGGCTTCTCCTCTAGAGGATCTGGGTTCAAGTCCCAGCATCCACACAGCAGCCTACAACTGTCTCCATCTCCAGTTCCAGGGGACCTGCTAGGCAGGCGTGTGGTGCACACACCTGTGCATGAAGGCAAAATACCCACACACATTTTAAAACACATCTATGTACTTAGCCTGATGTCTTACCGTGTGCTCAGTCTGTTTGTTTAACCTGCCTTTAAAAGAATACCTTACCATGGATTTCTCAAACTTTAGCTTCTACAATCCAACGTATCGCTTTAACCTTAAGCTAAACATTCTGACATGCCTTGGCCTAGAATGATGTGTTTTGTTTGTAACTGCTCAATAAATACAGAACAAAGCACTCTGTTAAGGGACAGGCACAGGCACAGCAGACAGATCACATACCTCGAACTCCAGACAGGCAGAAGACATAGGGAAAGAAGTGGAGAACTCAAATTTGGGCTTGTTCTTGGTCAACCCACACAACGAGAAGTCTCTTTTATGCACTCACATACCAAAGAGACAAGACAGGTGGTGGTGCACGCCTTTAATTCCAGCACTCAGGAGGCAGAGGCAGGTGGGTCCCTGAGTTCAAGGCCAGCCTGGTCTACAAAGGGAGTTCTAGGACAGACAGGGCTACACAGAGAAACCCTGTCTTGGAAAAAAAAAAAGAGAGAAAGAAAAATCCAAATGACCAACAGTATAGGAAAAGATGCTGAATGCTGTGGGCCACTGGCGAGATGCTGCGGGCAGAGGCTCGGAGTTGCTAGAGAGCAAGATCTGGGCATCAAAGCAGGCTCACACAAACCATGTTTGTAAAAACAAAGGAAGAGAGAAACCTCACACAATACTCTCACCTCCATACTGTGTGCTTATACTCATAGGGCAGAAAACAGCCCCTAGACTGCTCCAGCCTTCCACTCTGAGACCTGGAGACTCTAATTGGAGCCCCCAGGGCACAGACTGCCATCTTGGATCCAGCCATGCTGGGCAAACACTGACCACTGAAAGGGCTGCTGCTGGGGCCGCTGAGAAACACACCTTCTGCCAGTCGCTGAAGAAGTTCCTCCGGAAGACTTCCTTGGTCGTACACTCGAGATGCAGCATTTTCCCATAGAAAGTAGCAACCTCCTCCGCTGCCAAGCTCAGCCTCACTGGCTTGCCTGTAGATAGCACACACTTTGAGGGAGGGACAGCCACAGGCCCCATCCAGGTGACACAACCTCCCACTTCAGTACACAGGACACTCTGTGCACACCCCAAGTTAAAAATGACCAGCCCCTGGATGAGGTAATGGCCACACAACCCCAGGAACGCCACTCTGGGTTTGTAGCAGCCCCAGCCATTCACTACTTTGCTACGGAGTTTGTATATGTGGAAAAGCAACACACACAGTTCATTGTTACACACCGCACACTGGGGTTAGGAGCACTACACACACCATGGCCTGCCTGTGGAAGTCAGATTTATGGAGTGCATTCTCTCCTTCCTTCTTTATGTGAGTCCCAGGGATCAGACGTGGTCACCAGGCTGAGGTGATAAGTGTCTTTCCTCACTGAACCATCTTGATGGTCCAAAAAACAAACCCCACATTAAAAAAAAAAAACATTTTTATTTTATTGCAGTTCTGGGGATGAGCCCAAGGCCTCGTGCAGCTATACCCTTGGCCCTAACATGTGCAATTCGAAAACACGAATTTCCACATAGAAAAGTACAGGGACAAAATAAAAGTCGACGTGCCACGGTGGGGGAAATGTGGACCCTATAGGTTAACCCCCTCCATGCTCAGTGATTTCATGTAAAGGTCACTGTGGCAGACAGTGCACGGGAGCCTAGACAGAACACCAGGTGCCTGCCAAAGCTGTTCCTGAGGGAAGTCTCTCAACGGAATGTCTGAGGAGTTTCAGGACAAGAATTTCAGAACTCGGGTGGGTAACGGGCTTGCCAGATGACAACCTGATCCTTCTGTTCTGGAACCCACATAGAATACATGGAAAAAAAGAAAACTGATTCCACAAAGATGTCCTCTGACCTCCACAGTGCACCATGGCACATGCGCCAGAGGCCGCATCATAGGTGTGTGTGGTGGGCATCTATGTACACAATAAGGCAAAGACAAGTAAGTTTGAGGCCAGCCTGGTCTACGCAATGAGTTCTGGGACAGCCAGGGCTACACAGAGAAACCCTGTCTCAAAAAATAAAAATTTAAAATTTAAAATGTAAAAAAAAGAGAAAGAAACAAACAAACAAACCAGGCCAGGTAGGGTAGCTCACACCTTTAACCCCAGCACTCGGGAGACAGAGGCAGGTGCATATCTATGAGTTCAAGGTCGGTGTGGACTGTATCAAGGGTTTCAGGCCAGTCAGGGCTACAGAGTGAGACCTCGTCTCAAAATGCCAAAAACGACGAACAAACAAACTGGCCCAGGACATAAACCTCACACACTGTACCTCCACCACCTCCCACCAGGAGTGGACAGGGGAGAGCCTGGGAGGCCAAAGCAGCTCACACAAACTTGGGCAAGTCTGGGTATAATCTGTGGCCCTGAAGCACAAATCCATGTCTCTCCTTCCTTGTAGCAGCTTGGTCAATGTGTGTAGATGTGTACACACCACACACACACACACACACACACACACACACCATACACACACATATACACGCTCACACACACACACGCACACATGCACATGCACACACACACATGCACACACACACACCGCACACACACATACACACACACATGATTCGGGTGTGCACACACACACATGCATATGCACACACACACATGCACACACACACATGCGGGTGTGCACACACACACACACACAGTTTCTGGGGGACTCCAGGGTTGACCCCTGCTATCAGCCAGTCTGCCAGGGACTTCTGAGCCCTAGGCAGGTAAGAGGACTTTGTACCCTATGCTGGGAAGATCAGCGATCTTCTCCACATACGGACTATGTAGAGAAAATCAGCCCAAAGCACGCAGGCAGCCCGATCGCAGGAGCACACCCCGCCCCCTCATCCTCACCATCATAGAAGAAACGTACTCCATCAGGAAGGGGCTCATAGGCTGGGGCGAAGCACGGACCCTTGTGCTCCAGTTGCTTCCACTTCACACTGCTCTTGCTCGTCTCTCCCCACCTGAAAAGACAGGAGAGCACCTACATGGAGCACGGCACTCACCACACCAGGCCACAGGCCCTCGAGTCTTCTGCTTGTGGGTTTCACCCTTGGCCTATGCTTTACCTAGGATGAAGGCAATGCCTGAAAAGGTGGGGGAGGGGGGGCAAAAGCTGCCATACTCCAGTGTGTTATCTGCCAGGGTACAGCCTCAGGGGTCCCAGATGAGTAGAAAGGGGGTGGTGCCCTTTTCTGAGGCTCAAGGAATCCCCAGCTTCATCCCTCTGAAATCTCTTCGCAGGTGTAGCCATCACACCTGGCAGCTAAGAGTGTGGATAGCATAGGTAGTCCTGCCTGTGAGGAACAGGGGGATGAGCAGCCAGAAAGATGGCAGTTATGACTAATGCACAGGAAAGCAGAGAGGCAGGGCACCTCAGGTGCTTCTGAAGAAGGGACTCCATTGGGTGTGGCATAACTCTCATGGCGCCAACACGGCAGGCCCTAGCTGGCTCCCTGCGAGGTCCCTGCAGTTTGTCTTCCAATCCTGCCAACACAGGGCACCCTTTCCCAGGCTAGCCCCACTCTGTACCCTGTAGGACACAGCCCAGCATGGGGCCACAACCTAACTGTACTGTCCTGTTCATCTGAGCCTGCCCCAGGCCAGCACTGCACCAGGTCCTGGGACACAGGCACTGAGGTAAGCTGGGTGCTGAGATGCTGGACAGGACAGGGCATGGGAGGAAGCAGTAAGGACTCGGGTATCAGAGCGGACACATGAGCAATCCCAGCAGAGCATCGGCCAGGAGGGAATGAGGCAGACTGAGATATGAATATTCCTAAAGCTTGGGTGGGTTTCCCAGGCAGCCATTGTGTTGGTCTTGGTTAGCTCAACTGTGTACCCAACCAGGGGCAAGAAGCCTGCTAGTTTGAGGAAGACAAGGATCAGGAAAGTGAAGAGCGTTTTGTTTTTGTTGTCGAGGCTGTATAGCCAAAACTAACCTCAAACTTGTATCACTCTTGCCTCAGCCTCCTAAGTGCTGGGATTATAAGTATATACTATCACATCTGCTTTGAAAATTTTTTCTTTTTTTTTTTAAAGATTTATTTATTATATATAAGTACACTGTAACTGTCTTCAAATGCACCAGAAGAGGGTATCAGATCTCATTACAAATGGTTGTGAGACACCATGTGGTTGCTGGGAATTGAACTCGGGACCTCTGGAAGAACAATCAGTGCTCTAACCACTGAGCCATCTCTCCAGCCTGACATTTTTTTTTAAGGGCCTTTCCCGCTGTTCCTGCAAAGAAGGGATCAGGTGCAATGAAGCTACAGCGACGGAAAGTGAGCATAGGTGAGGAGGTCAGGGGACAAGGGACCAGGTCCTGAGCCAGAAAGCAATTCCAGGTATGCCCTGAGAAAGTAAGGAGTGGGCTGGGCTTCATAAGCACAGCAACTCTGGCAAAGTAGCTTGTGGGGTGAGGGGTGTCCCATGAACCATGCAGGAGGGAAAGAGAGAAAGGTGGTGGTCAAAGGTTCCCCAGGGATAGGGGTTCAAATCCCATTCCACTTATTATATGGGTCGAGGTGGGGAACAGTTCAGTGGCAGGATGCGGAAGTGTTTCATGACATGTCTCAGGCAACTTTCCTCCAGCATTCAGTCCAGCCCGATGTCATAAAACGTGGACAAGCACCTCAGAACCTACACCGAGTGTCAAGCTCATCACCCAAACTGCTAGGCGGATCCTAAGGCCATCCCTATTTCACAGACAAGGACACTGAGATTGAGGCTGTTTATAGTGACATTCCTTTGTCCCACTGGAGAAGAGTGTCAGGCAAGTTACCCTGATGTCCTGCTGTGCATCTGCTATCAAAAGCAGGTCAGCAGGCCAGCTCTAAAGGCTGACCTGGAAGGTCTGTCTTCACTGTGAACCCACCCACCACTCTCGCGATCATACTAGGATACCCCCTCCCCAAGCGCTGTTACCAATAATCCCACAACCGAGAGCTCTGGCTGAGTGCTTCCGGGAACCTCAGTATACGGGGGGCGGGGGGGGGGTAGAAAAGCCAGAATCTCACACAGAATCCCAGCCTGGACAGCCATCCCAACCCCTAGGAAATCCAGCCTGGTAGGCTGGTGACCTGGGGTAGGTACTGAAAGCTAAGACCACGTGACAAAGAGTGTAGGAATCATGGAGTGGGCCTGAGACCAACCAGAGAATGTGGGAACCACACCCTAAGGGGAACCTCCTCCAAACCGAACACCGCAGCCTGGAGGCCCAGGCCCAATCCCATGGGTGACCGAATTTCCCAACGTGTCTGGTGTGACCCGGCGCAGGAGCAGGATTCGGCAGGTCACTGAGCCCTATCTCGCCTGAGTTCCGGCCCACCCGCCTTACCCGGCTCTGCTCGCCTTCGAGCCCCGGGACACTTGGCGGCTGGGGACGCGGCGGGGGACATGCTGGAAACGCCGGCACAGAGCTCTGAGCCATAGCAGCAGCATGCGTGTGCGTCGTGCGTGGGCTCAGCCCGCTTTCTGAAGCCACTCCCTTCTGGCAGAGCCCCGCCCCACTCTTCCCAGAGTCCCGCCCAGCCCTGCCCGCCTTGGGACCGCTTCCCCAGCCTAGGCCAAATAGTGCTACTCTCCCAGCGCTTCTACCTGCCCCGCAGCCTGAAGAAGTCATGAGTAGACCCACATAGTTAGAGGCCCCATCTACCCACCTAAGTGGCAAAACTTCAAGTGTCCGCACCTCCATGGGAACGTAGTTGCAGGCACCAGCTGCCCTGCCCAAAGCAACTAACCCTGGGCGACTGACCAACAGCACTGGAAGTCCTGTAAAGACTGCTGTTGCCTAGGCCCGCCGCCAAGAAACCAGCGTCATAAACCATAGGCTCCCCCTTTCAACAATCTCAAGACATTTGTACCAACAACAAAAACTCCTAATCAGTGGCCTGCTGCTCCCCAAACCAGCCGCAGGCAGCGTTCGTATTTCTATTAAAACCGCACACAGGCCTAAAAGAATGTGATGAACAGGAAAGGTAAGAATGAGGCGGAGACCGGCAGGAAAGAGCTAGCCTACCCTGTAGGTCCCGCCCACAGCTACCAACTCACTGGATTCCTACTGACATCTAGCGGCCCAAGGCAGGAACAGAGGCGGGGAGAGGCTAATGGGCCCCCTGCTGGACACAGCCAGCACTACAAAAAGTTTGCTAAGTATGACCAACAGACCAGCAAGACTCTGGGAAGTGTTTCAGGCATTCCAGGTCTGTAGCTGCCTTCCCTGGACCCTTGTCCCCTTGAAGACCAGGGTTGTCTCAGTTGGGGAGCATCCTTCATTGTGCAGGAGCCACAGTTCAGGATAAGTGGGGACATTTGACTTCAATACAAACTCAATGCAACCACTGTGAGGAACATACAAGCCTTTTCACATCACTCTCCTCAACTTGATGGGTTACGATGGCTCGTGTCTGTCTGTGGGAGGTCACCATCTGCTGTTTACTAGACAAGTTTAATTCTCTGAATCTAAGCCTCCTCCAGCACCTTCTCATAAAGTCTGATCAGGGAGAGGCAGACAGATACATGCTTGGAGACTTAACCACCTCTCTCCCTGGCAACCCTGAAACCCACAGCACAAAACTCCACTGCAACAGCTGGAGAGATGGCTCAGCCAGTAAGCACTTGCTGCACCAGCATGAGAGCCTGAGTTTGAACCCTAGCAACCATGTTGAAAAGTAAGATGGGGGCTGGAGGGTTCAGTGGTTGGGAGCACTGACTGCTCTTCCAGAGGTCCTGAGTTCAAATTCCACCAACCACATGGTGGCTCACCACTATCTTTAATGAGATCTGATGCCCTCTTCTGGTGTTTCTGAAGAAAGTTAGAGTGTACTTATATAGAATAAATAAATGGATAAATCTTTTTTTTTTTTAAGAAAAAGAAAAAAAAAGAGCAAGATGGGGTGACACACACTTGTAACTCCAGACAGGTAGATCCCTGGGTCTTGATGGCCAGTCAGCCTAGCCAATTAGAGAGTTCCAGTAGGTTGATTGACACCTGAGGTTGTCGTCTGGTCTTCATTTGCACATACACGCACGCGCACACACACACACACACACACACACCACACACACACACACACACACACACACGCTCTAATAGATACATGAGCACTCCTCCACCACACACACACATTATGTGCACGTGAATGCATACACATAGCTTCACTTCAAGCGAGGCTCTTCTGAATTTCCACTCAGACCTCTCCAACCATCCATGGAACAGAAAACTGCCCCCACCACTGTCTCGAAGTTGGCCATCTGCTCTTACTGCTTCCTCGACATCCACATCCCCCTCCCATGTTGCTTTTTCTCTGCTTCCCTTCAAAGCTCCCCAGCATCTCCTGGCTTGTGTATTCTGGCCAATCTCTTTGCCACTCTTCCCCTGCATTGCCTGTCTTACTGTAATCTCTTTAAGACTCTTAGCTGCACCTGTGCCATGGTTCCGTAAGCCGTGTGTTGGGCAGCCCCCAACAAGCTCACTCTCACAGCACATGTGTGCTGGGCAGGCTGTACATTCCCCTCCAGGGTTTGCTTTTCCAGTTCCCCCTCCTGTGGTCTTCCCCCACCACACCACCACCGTCCCTTTCTTCTCTCTCAACACTGACTCCAGTCTCCCAGCTCTGTGTTCCCACCTGACCTGCCATTTTCTTCTCTCCTGGCCTCTTCAGGTCACCCACATCAGGCACCTCCTCCCCAGTGGTTCCTGCTCCTCTCCAGACCCAGCCTTCCTGGCTCCTGGGTCTGGCCTAGAGGCACTGCTGTTCTTGAAGCCGGTGACTGACTGTTCCTGATGCGGCATCTTCTGAACTCCTTTATTCTCTTCCTCTTCAGATTTCTTCTCTTTATTTTTCTTCCTGTCCTTCTGGAGTTTCCACACAGCTCCCACCTCGGCTGTTGTCCCCAGGAGAGCACACAGCTGTTGTCTCTTTCATGCCCTGCTCTTGGGGTCTTGAGGTATGGCCTAACAGAGACCCCTCCCCATGTCCATTGAAGACCACCTTCACCTTGTCTGGTGTTTCCTGGGAACCTGGGGACTTAAGGGAAATAAACAGCGAGTGAACCACACCCTTAGGCAGCACCGGACTGAGACAATCTCAGGAAGATAGCTTTACCACGCCCCGGCTGCTTTGTTGTTTGTTTATACTGACAATTGATTTAGTAGCTAAAGGCTAGATGTCATCAAAATTAGAACATATTTGCCCAGTGTGTGTGTGTGTGTGTGTGTGTGTGTGTGTGTGTGTGTGTATGAAACATGTACAAGACATCATTGAACCATACATGCACACAGGGTCACCAACAGCTAAAGTTTTCTATGCCAACCAGCATCAATGACGGGATCCTCCCTCCCCTGCCTCGACACCTGAACAAGTACAGCCTGCACACTGTTCTCAGAGGTGGTTGGACAATCCCATTGGCCAAGTGCCAAAGCAAGCCCTTTCCACGTTACTAAAAGCCATCACAAGGGGGGCTGACAAGATGGCTGAGTGGGTGAAGCCTGATAACATGAGTTTCATCACAGAACCCTTCAATTCTGCAAAGTTGTCCTCTGGCCTCCATAAGCATACCATGGCATAAGCGCACACGCGCACACACACACGCACACACACACACACACACACACACACACACACACACATTAACTGATAAGTAATTTTTAAAAGCTACTTACACAGTGTTATTCTATTTCTACTGTACAATGTATCAAGTACTTCTACACTTGATCTTAGGCAATCGATACATCAGCCACTTCTAAATATCTAGGACTAGATATTTCATACAGAACCTGTCTACACCTCGCACAACACTGGTAAATAAACTGGTAAGGAATGGTTATAATCTGAGGATCCATTGGCCTCACTGCCACTGAGGACCACGCTTCTGCCACCGAGCCTCTGACGAACTGCTTTCATATACAGTGATGGACCTGTCTCTTTCCTACATGTCAGCCATTCCATTTTAACACACTGAGCCACATGTTCAGGAACATAGTGCTAAAGAGAACTGAATTCGCTATCCTGTCCCTTTATGGATGCAACTCTGTCACAGCCTGGAATAGCACAAGGCCCAAGGTGGACAGTACCTGTGGAGTCTGCAGGCAAACACCAGCTACTGAGCCCGGCACACACATGGCACACTCGAGTCGCTGGCTAGGCCATCCTTGAGACCTACCTTTACAGAACTGCACGCTCTAAAGAAGCAGAGGCAGGACAGTCCTCACAGGGTGTATAAAAGGCAAGCACCCAGAAAGGTATCTGGTATGGTCGCTGGGTGCAAGAGTCCAAGGTGACCAGCCTGATGCAGATCTCTGCAGCAGAAGCAAGCCCAGCCATAGAGAACTGGCCCGTCAGAGCTTTTCAAGCATGCACGCGCACACACACACACACACACACACACACACACACACACACGTTGTCACTGCAAGGTGTTACTCACACCCACATAGAGCAGAATCTCTTGGAGCCCCGGGCTGCACTCCCACACCGCTGGCTGGCACTTCAGCAGAAAGTTTGTCTCTGTTTTAAATTAAAGCACAGATACGTCTTGCATTAATTTGAGTAGTAAAGTTTAGCACCCACTCGGGGCTTTTATAAAATACACAGGAGCACGCTACACAGTTTTAGAACACAAAAGAGTGGGGGAGTTCACACTTGAAGCATCTGATAGAATCAGTCACCAGAGACATGGCAAAGTTCCACTCACGTCTCTTTTCCACAGTAAGTCCAATGGCTGGCACTGCTTCTAGAAAAATCTGAATCCCTTCAGACCCACGTGACATCTCAGCAGTAGCTATGCACAGAGAGCCTTGTCCTAGGGGCTGAGGTCACCCTGGGAGTGACCTCCTTTTCCTCAGTGGTCTGACTGACCCACTATGTCACACTATCCTGGCTGGAGACACAGGAGTGGGGACATGCCTTGCTTTGAGGCAAGTTTGCAGGGGAACATTGTTGTCTGTCACAGTGGATGAGAACTCATGTGAAGGTCACTTCTCAATCCCTGTGTGACCAAGGCTTTGCGGAGGGTCCCTTCAGCTCAGAGGTTCAACTTGAAGACCTCAGAAGGCCTGGAATTCCTTGCAGGACTTCCGAGGCCAGAGCCTTGATTGGTCATCTTTAGAGCAGAGATTGAAAACAGCCCACTGCACCAGAAGACACTAGGAATCAGGATTTTTGGACCAGGCTTTGCCTTCAAATCTACTTCAAATCAAAATTCTGGGAGACCATGGAATAGATTTTAAAAGCTAGAGCAGCAGAGAACTGGAAGAGCTCCAGAGGGAGGTGAGGGGATATTGCATGTTTCCTTTAGAGGTGAGAATTCTAACCAAGGTCTCGTGTAGCACAGGTGGGCCACAGACTCATATGTAGCTGGGGATAGCACTGAACTCCTGATCTCCCTGCTTCCACCTCCCAATCCCTGAGATTCCAGGGGCAAGTCTTCCAGGCAGTTTTTGAAACAGGCCCCCTTCCCCGCACCCCAGTCAAGGCTTGGAGGGGCCACCACTGGCCAGGCTGGACTCTCGGGACCCAAGTGTAAAGACAGATCATCCAAATCAAACCTCAGACTCCCCAAGGAGACTGAGAGCCCTGCTGCTGTCAGGTGGGTGGGAGCCTGCGGAAAGGGTAGGACAGTCCTTCTCCCTGTCTCAGGGGCCTCAGCAGCCCTCTATTTCAGGGAAGGACGAGACACCAGTGGCTCCACACCCAGCTTCCTATCTCTAAGTGCCTGTCACCAGCACAGTGACCAGAAAATGTGCCTGAGCATCTAGAAAGGACAAGAGAATAAAATCCTCAGGTTCAAGCAGAACTTCTAGCCTTGCCTTGTTGCCTTCTGCCACAGGCTCGTCCAGGCTCAGTCCTTGTAGCGTTTGTGGCCCTGTGGCCGTGTGGCCACTCTCACTGGGCAGACCCATTTCCCCGCTCTCCTTCAGACCCAGCTGTGGGGTATGCCACCACTGGAGTGCTAGTACGTGGTGTGGCAGGAGGGTTCTGAGCTAACAGGACCTTCACCCAGTCAGCTGTCAGTCATGCAGTCTGACAAAGGGAGGCCTCTCACAGGAGTCTTTGTAAAGCGCTTTCCTTCAGGCACTCAGAGTGCGCACCACACACACACACACACACACACACACACACACACACACACACACGCCACCTCCCCACCCCCCTGACTTTGAGGACGAAGGGTCTCAAGAAGGAACAGAGAAGGCCAGGCCAAGTGTCATCACAGCCATGAGGCTGACCATAGAGGAGAGTCCCGCCTGCCTTGTGCCTCTCAGCTGCTGGGGAGAGAACTGAGCTCCTGCCCTTTTGACTAAGGAACAAGGCTGACAAAGCAGAGGCACCGATGTGATGGATTCCCCTGACCCTCAACTGCTGCAAACCCACTGCCGTAATATAAACACGATCCCAGCCGTGCAGTTGCTCAGAGCGCTTCCTCGCTATCCACGGGAGTTCTGAGAAGCAACTCCACCCGGCACAGCACCTCACCCACAGACACCTCAGCGTCACCTCATATGTCGGGGCTGATCTGTTAAGCAACAGCCAGGAAAGTATTATCACGTTCTAAAAGCATCCCGTTTCCAGAGAGCTCTGGTTTTCTAGCTTTGGTTTCTACAGGACTGAACCCCAGGTCCTGACCGTGGTAGGTAACTAACCATTGGACCCACCGCCTCTGAACCCTGGCATAAATCAGAATCAGAAGTCCGCATGCATTCGGCTACACCTCCTGACTCTCTTTAATTAGTTTATGAAAGCCCTGGCTGGTCTGCCAGAGGACCCAGTTTGATGCTACATAGTTTTATGTCAACTTGACACGAATTGGAGTTATCTGAAAGGCCGGAACCTCAATTAAGAAAAATGTCTCCATAAGATTCAGCTGTGGGCAGGCCTGGAAGGCCTTTTCTTAATTAGTGATTAGTGGGAGAGGGGCCAGGCCACTGTGAGTGTTGCTATTCCGAGGCTAGAGGGCCAAGGTTCTATAAGAAAGCAGGCTGAGCAAGCCAAGGGAAGCAAGCCATGGGAAGCAAGCCAGTAAGCGGCACTCCTCCATGGCCTCTGCATCAGCTCCTGCCTCCAGGTTCCTCCCCCACTTGAGTTCCTTCCTGTCCTGACTTCTTTGACGATGGACAGTGTTATGGAAGTGTAGACCAAATAAACCCTTTTTGCCCTAACTGGCTTTGGTCATGGTGTTTCATCACAGCAAAAGTAACCCTAACAAGACAAATTCCCAGCACCCACACGGCAGCTCACAGCCATCTGGAGTTCTAGTTCCAGGGAACCTGATACCCTCTTTTGCCAGGCATGCATGTGGCACACAGACAGACATGCCACAGAAGAGCCATATGAAATAAAGGAAAATGAAAAGATGTACCTTGTTATTTTTATTTGTGTGTGTGAGGGTGTGTGTGTGAGTGTGTGTATGAATGTGTGTGTATGTGTGTATGTGTGTGAGTGTGTGTGTATGTGTGTGTGAGTGTGTATGTGTGTATGTGTGTGTGAGTGTGTGTATGTGTGTGTATGTGTGTGTATGTGTGTGTATGTGTGTGAGTGTGTGTCTATGTGTGTGTATGTGTGAGTGTGTATGTGTGTATGTGTGTGTATGTGTGCGTGAGTATGTATGTGTGTATGTGTGTGAGTGTGTGTGAGTGTGTGTGTATGTGTGTGTGAGTGTGTATGTGTGTATGTGTGTGAGTGTGTGAGTGTGTGTGTATGTGTGTGTGTATGTGTGTGAGTGTGTGTGTCTATGTGTGTGTATGTGTGAGTGTGTATGTGTGTATGTGTGTATGTGTGTATGTGTGTGTATGTGTGTGAGTGTGTATGTGTGTATGTGTGTGAGTGTGTGTATTGTGAGTGTGTATGTGTGTGTGTCTATGTGTGTGTATGTGTGAGTGTGTATGTGTGTGTATGTGTGCGTGAGTGTGTATGTGTGTATGTGTGTGAGTGTGTGTGAGTGTGTGAGTGTGTGTGAGTGTGTGTGAGTGTGTATGTGTGTATGTGTGTGAGTGTGTGTGTATGTGTGTATGTGTGTGTGAGTGTGTGTGTATGTGTGTGAGTGTGTGTGTCTATGTGTGTGTATGTGTGAGTGTGTATGTGTGTGTATGTGTGTATGTGTGTGTGAGTGTGTGTGTATGTGTGTGAGTGTGTGTGAGTGTGTGTGAGTGTGTGTGTATGTGTGTGAGTGTGTGTCTATGTGTGTGTATGTGTGAGTGTGTGTCTATGTGTGTGTATGTGTGAGTGTGTATGTGTGTGTATGTGTGTATGTGTGTGTATGTGTGTGAGTGTGTATGTGTGTATGTGTGTGTATGTGTAAGTGTGTATGTGTGTATGTGTGTGAGTGTGTGTGTCTATGTGTGTGTATGTGTGAGTGTGTATGTGTGTATGTGTGTGAGTGTGTGTGTCTATGTGTGTATGTGTGAGTGTGTATGTGTGTATGTGTGTGTGAGTGTGTGTATGTGTAAGTGTGTATGTGTGTGTATGTGTGTGAGTGTGTGTGTCTATGTGTGTGTATGTGTGAGTGTGTATGTGTGTATGTGTGTGAGTGTGTGTGTCTATGTGTGTGTATGTGTGAGTGTGTATGTGTGTATGTGTGTGTGAGTGTGTGTGTATGAGTGTGTGTGAGTGTGTATGTGTGTGAGTGTGTGTGTGAGTGTGTGTATGAGTGTGTGTGTGTGAGTGTGTATGTGTGTGTGTGTGTGTATTTACAGATGTATGTGCAGATGCATGCAGAGACCTGAGGAAGTGACAGAGGATGTTGGATGCCTTGGTGTTGGAGCTCCAGGTAGTTCTGAGTCACCTAACTGAGCACTGGGAGGCAAAGTCAGGAGCAGAGGCTCTCCTAACCACTGAGCCGGCTCTCCCCCTTCCTTTTTTATTTTAAATTTAACACTTTTTAAACTTTGGGAAAAAATTAACTTTAGGAAAGCTTAACCATGAGCCAAAGAAGAATTTAAAGGGGGGAGAGCTGGGCAGATGGCTCAATGGTCACTGACTGCTCTTCCAGAGGTCCTGAGTTCAAATCCCAGCAACCACACGGTGGCTAACAAGCATCTGTAATGGGATTTGTTGCCCTCTTCTGGTGTGTCTGAAGACAGCTACAGACTCATACATATAAATAAATCATTCTTTAAAAAATAAAAACGGTCTTGAGAACAAAGCTGTGCAAGCCTGGGAGCTGTGATGATCAAGACCTCATGGTGCTGGTGTGGGGTGGACACAGGTCACTGGGGCCTGAGGGTCGGAACGTGAACCTGAGTCTATCAGCAGCGACGTGAAGCAGTGACTACACCATCCGGCAGCAGGTGGTGCTGACTGCGGGCATGAAAAGAACCAAGTTCAAATCGCAAGGCCTAACGGCAACAGCCTGGACTATAAAGGCGCACATGTAAATCTCCAGGACGATAACAAAGGAGACAAGGACATCTTAATTATGTCACCACATGCAAATCAACCAGAAACAAAGCAGGTCAACCAGAATCACCATCATTACAAACTTCTGGGCTGGGGTCGTGGTGACTTAGGAGTAAAATAGAAGTGCCTACTGTGTGTAAGGCCCTGGGCCTGAGCATCAGCCCCCCGCCATTCACCAGAATCACCAGTATTAGAAAGTAGGGGCTGGAGAGATGGCTCAGCAGTTAAGAGCACTGATCGCTCTTCCAGAGGTCCTGAGTTCAAATCCCAACAACTACGTGATGCCTCACAACCATCTGTAATGGGATCCAATGCCCTCTTCTGGTGTGTCTGAAGACAGTGATAGTGTACTCATATACATACAATAAATAAATAAATCTTTAAAAAGATAAAAACAAAAAGGAAGGAGGAGGAGAAGGAGGAGGAGGGGGTGGGGAGAGAAGAAACTAGAAAGGACATTTGCTGCCAAGCCTGATGACCTGAGTTTGATCCCAGAGACAGACTCCTCCACAAGTTCTGCATGGCTCCCCTGCCCTCAAAAATGTTTAAAAAGATTTTTTTTAAAAACTACAATGAATTACCTCTTCACATCCAGTAGGACAACAACATGAAAACCAACAATTACAGGTTGAGTGTGGGGTGTTGGGTGTTGGGTGTTGGGTGTTGGGTGTAGGGGGTGGATATGTGGTGTGTTGGGTATGGTGTGTGGGGTGTGGGGTGTTGGGTGTTGGGGTGTAGGGGATGGGTATGTGGTGTGTTGGGTATGGTGTGTGGGGTGTGGGGTGTTGGGTGTTGGGGTGTAGAGGGTGGGATGTGGGGTGTTGAGTGTAGGGGGTGGGGATGTGGGGTGTTGGGTGTTGGGTGTAGGGGGTGGATATGTGGTGTGTTGCTATGGTGTGTGGGGTGTTGGGTGGGAGGGTGTAGAGGGTGGGGTATGTATGGGTTGTGAGGACACGATGCGCTGCTGAAGTGTCAGGCTGCTTGAGAAAAGCTTGGCTGTCCTTCGGTGTGATGGCTTTGTTAGTTTGACTGGGTCTGGAATCAGAGCCTAAGCCTCAGGCATGCGTGCCTGTGGGTGATTTTCTTGAATCCACTCATTGAAATGGGAAAACCCACCCTAAATGTGTGCGGAATCTTCCAGTGTTAGTCAAGATATAAGAAAGGTCAGTATTTCCATATTCCCTTCCTGCCTGCTTACTGTGTTAATTACCTTTCTGTTGTGATAAAACACCACGACCAGAAGCAACTTACAGAAAGAAGGGTGTGTTTCGGTGTAGGGTTTCAGGGGCACAAATGTTCATCGTGTCAGGGAATCGTGGCAGCAAGTACAGGGAGCTGAGGGCTCACGCCTTGACCACCATCAGGAAGCAGAAAGAGCAAATTGGAAGCTTTTAAACTCTGAGCCCTCCTCCAATGTTGTGCTTCCTATAGCAAGGCTGTGTCACCCAAACCTCCCCACACAGCGCTATCAGCTGGGAACCGAGTGTTCTGAACCGTGTGCCTGAGATCGGGGACTTTACTGTCACTCAACCCACACGCACGCGTGCCTTCACATCTCTGGGAGTTAATCTGCCCTGTGGTGCTGTCCTTCACCAACCTCAGAACCATTCATTCGGGCTGAAGATAGGTGCCTCCCTCTCCATGAACCTTCAGGCCTTCAGCACTGGGCTGGGAAGGCTCAGTCATCCAGCCTGGTGAGGGGGCAACTACTGGTCCTCAGTGCCTCTAGTGTGAGACAGCCATTGTGGACTGACGGCCCATATTGTGGAAGGCAATCTAATAAGTCCTCTTTGTGATGTACATTCATGTCTCGGTTCTGTACCTCAACAGAACAGTAACTGGATTTCCGGTGGTGTCTTCAGACACACCGGAAGAGGGCATCAGATCCCATTACAGATGGTTGTGGTTGCTGGGACTTGAACTCAGGACCTCTGAAAGAGCAGCCAGTGCTCTTAACTGCTAAGCCAGTTCTTCAGCCCATGAAAAGTCTTTTTGGTCATGTGTTGATGAAAACAGGTATTGAGTTCACAGCTGAAAAGAGAAAACAATGCAACTAGCCAAGAGAGGAAGCAGCATACAAAGGCATCTGTTCATACGACAGCTCCTAGCTTTGAGAGGGGCCGAAGTCCTAGCAGTTGCAAGGCAGACAGAACCTGGAAACATTGTAACAGGACAAACAGTGGCACAGGAGGACAGGTGCTGTAAGGCTCTGTTCATCTGAAATGTCCAAAGTACACCAACACACCGGAAGCAGAGCAGTGGCTGTGGTGGCTGCAGACAGAGGAGCTGGGGAGAAACTCCTGAAGAGCTGTTGGTCTCATTTTGGGATGATGGAGGTGATTTGCAATAGAGAGGGGTGAGGTCTGCCTGAGGCTGTGAATCCAATTCAAAGCCGCTTAGATACCTCAAAGTGACACCTCAAAGTGACAAAGATGAGGGGTTTATGATATATAGTTTTTAATCAATATTTAAGGTAAGACCATACGAGGGAAGCTTCAACACTGTCCTGATGCTTTCTGTGAGGAAACAGGGTGAGCTGGAGGGCAGCGCGGGTCACCAGAACTCACTTGGAAGCTGAGGATTCAGCCAGCCAACCCAGTGTTTACATTTCTGCAAAACTATAACAGCACTTGAAACTTGCGATGTTTCACTACAAAAAATGCAGTTTCTGTCTCTACTTAAGCAAGTCGATAGCCTAAGAAGCGTGGGTGTCAGGAGGGCACACATCCTTAGACTAGACTAGGACATGTAGCTCACACCAGGATTGCCCCTGTGGCCAGCGGAAGAGGGAACTTCTCATTATCCCCTGGGAAATCAGCAGCTCAGTTTGACAGTTGCAGATCAGACATGGAATTAAACTGCTTCCAAGTCCCAAGGTCAGGTGCATGGCTCTCAAGTGGTTCTCCTAAGACACCAACTCAAACTGTTTAAATCTGACTCCGTCCACCATAAGCCGAGATGTCACTGTGGCCAGCAGGCTGTGAGTTCCAGTACGGTATCCAACCATTCAAAACCAAAACCCTGTGTTTTTCCCCTCCAGACCTGCCCCTGTCTTTCTGTCCTCCAGTCACAGGAAAGCAGCTGGAAAAAAAAATAACAAAACAACCAGGAGGTGAAGGAACTCACAGTAAGCCTCGCCCTGGAAGTTAGGAATGCAGACCCTCAGCTCTCAGAGGAGCCAATGGCTGTAGGCACTGTCACCAAATGTTAGCTATTTCCAACAGGATCATCTATGTAAAACAAGACCAAACACGTACAAAGGGCCCACAGCACATGAGAGAGAGAGGACGGTCCCCTGAGGGCTATCACAGGGATCTTCAAGGACTGAATTTCCTCACGTGTCCAGCTCACATTACCAACCTGTTCCACCCTCTCTGGATTCCTATGTGACCAAAACAAAGACAACAGGCCTGAGTTCTACAACACGGCCAGGCTCTCAGAACAGAAGCCAGATCTCTCTTACCTTACTCTGCCCTGGCAGCCTTACTAACCACACAGGAAAGGGACAGGAAGACAAACCTCACTTAGTGACAAGGTCACCCTAGCCCGGAGTTTCTCTTCTTCTTTGGATATCAACTACAAGTCACAAGACAAAGGGTTCACACCCTTTGTGTTTATATGTCATGACCCAGAGTGGGAATGTCCGCATAACACAAGAGAGGCCACTGAGGTGTGTCCACAGGAGGCCAAAGTGACCTCCAGGGTGAGAGTCATGCCAAAGCCGCCCTATGAGTAGGACAGGTTGCCCACCCAGAGTTTGGAACCAGCTCTGATATACAGGAGCTATGAACACCCCCACAAAGCCTGAAAGTAGCAAGCTAAGACAATTGCAGTCCTCAGATTGAGAAATTCTCGTTGCCTAAACACTAAGGATGTGTTTTTGCAAATTACATTGATTTGCTAGGCTCACACAACCTCCAAGAGCACACGCCTGGAGATCCGAGGACAACGTGTAAAGCTTACTCCAAGTGTCTTCACACATTGAGCCATCCTACCGGCCCCCTGCATTTTCCAATTCATCAACATGTGATCAAAAAGACTTTTCATGGGCTGGAGAAATGGCTCACCAGTTTAAGAGTTCTGGCTGCTCTTCCAGAGGTCCCGAGTTCAAGTCCCAGCAACCACATGGTGGCTCACAACCATCTGTAATGGGATCTGGTGCCCTCAACTGGAATGCAGACATAAAATACATAAAGAAATAAATATTTCAGAACAAATACAAAGGAGTTACCAAAAGAAGAGACAAGGAGCTGTAGATACAAGCCTCACCAACAGAATTCAAGAGATGGAAGAGAGAATCTCAGGAGCAGAAGATTCCCTAGAAATCATTGACTCAACTGTCAAAGATAATGTAAAGCGGAAAAAGCTACTGGTCCAAAACATACAGGAAATCCAGGACTCAATGAGAAGATCAAACCTAAGGATAATAGGTATAGAAGAGAGTGAAGACTCCCAGCTCAAAGGACCAGTAAATATCTTCAACAAAATCATAGAAGAAAACTTCCCTAACCTAAAAAAAGAGATACCCATAGGCATACAAGATGCCTACAGAACTCCAAATAGATTGGACCAGAAAAGAAACACCTCCCGTCACATAATAGTCAAAACACCAAATGCACAAAATAAAGAAAGAATATTAAAAGCAGTAAGGGAAAAAGGTCAAGTAACATATAAAGGCAGACCTATCAGAATCACACCAGACTTCTCACCAGAAACTATGAAGGCCAGAAGATCCTGGACTGATGTCATACAGACCCTAAGAGAACACAAATGCCAGCCCAGGTTACTGTATCCTGCAAAACTCTCAATTAACATAGATGGAGAAACCAAGATATTCCATGACAAAACCAAATTTACACAATATCTTTCTACAAATCCAGCACTACAAAGGATAATAAAAGGTAAAGCCCAACATAAGGAGGCAAGCTATACCCTAGAAGAAGCAAGAAACTAATCGTCTTGGCAACAAAACAAAGAGAATGAAAGCACACAAACATAACCTCACATCCAAATATGAATATAACGGGAAGCAATAACCACTATTCCTTAATATCTCTCAACATCAATGGCCTCAACTCCCCAATAAAAAGAAATAGATTAACAAACTGGATACGCAACGAGGACCCTGCATTCTGCTGCCTACAGGAAACACACCTCAGAGACAAAGACAGACACTACCTCAGAGTGAAAGGCTGGAAAACAACTTTCCAAGCAAATGGTCAGAAGAAGCAAGCTGGAGTAGCCATTCTAATATCAAATAAAATCAATTTTCAACTAAAAGTCATCAAAAAAGATGAGGAAGGACACTACATATTCATCAAAGGAAAAATCCACCAAGATGAACTCTCAATCCTAAATATCTATGCCCCAAATACAAGGGCACCTACATATGTAAAAGAAACCTTACTAAAGCTCAAAACACACATTGCACCTCACACAATAATAGTGGGAGATTTCAACACCCCACTCTCATCAATGGACAGATCATGGAAACAGAAATTAAACAGAGATGTAGACAGACTAAGAGAAGTCATGAGCCAAATGGACCTAACGGATATTTATAGAACATTCTATCCTAAAGCAAAAGGATATACCTTCTTCTCAGCTCCTCATGGTACTTTCTCCAAAATTGACCATATAATTGGTCAAAAAACGGGCCTCAACAGGTACAGAAAGATAGAAATAATCCCATGTGTGCTATCGGACCACCACGGCCTAAAACTGGTCTTCAATAACAATAAGGGAAGAATGCCCACATATACGTGGAAATTGAACAATGCTCTACTCAATGATAACCTGGTCAAGGAAGAAATAAAGAAAGAAATTAAAAACTTTTTAGAATTTAATGAAAATGAAGGTACAACATACCCAAACTTATGGGACACAATGAAAGCTGTGCTAAGAGGAAAACTCATAGCGCTGAGTGCCTGCAGAAAGAAACAGGAAAGAGCATATGTCAGCAGCTTGACAGCACACCTAAAAGCTCTAGAACAAAAAGAAGCAAATACACCCAGGAGGAGTAGAAGGCAGGAAATAATCAAACTCAGAGCTGAAATCAACCAAGTAGAAACAAAAAGGACCATAGAAAGAATCAACAGAACCAAAAGTTGGTTCTTTGAGAAAATCAACAAGATAGATAAACCCTTAGCCAGACTAATGAGAGGACACAGAGAGTGCGTCCAAATTAACAAAATCAGAAATGAAAAGGGAGACATAACAACAGATTCAGAGGAAATTCAAAAAATCATCAGATCTTACTACAAAAACCTATATTCAACAAAACTTGAAAATCTTCAGGAAATGGACAATTTCCTAGACAGATACCAGGTACCGAAGTTAAATCAGGAACAGATAAACCAGTTAAACAACCCCATAACTCCTAAGGAAATAGAAGCAGTCATTAAAGGTCTCCCAACCAAAAAGAGCCCAGGTCCAGACGGGTTTAGTGCAGAATTCTATCAAACCTTCATAGAAGACCTCATACCAATATTATCCAAACTATTCCACAAAATTGAAACAGATGGATCACTACCGAATACCTTCTACGAAGCCACAATTACTCTTATACCTAAACCACACAAAGACACAACGAAGAAAGAGAACTTCAGACCAATTTCCCTTATGAATATCGACGCAAAAATACTCAACAAAATTCTGGCAAACCGAATCCAAGAGCACATCAAAACAATCATCCACCATGATCAAGTAGGCTTCATCCCAGGCATGCAGGGATGGTTTAATATACGGAAAACCATCAACGTGATCCATTATATAAACAAACTGAAAGAACAAAACCACATGATCATTTCATTAGATGCTGAGAAAGCATTTGACAAAATTCAACACCCCTTCATGATAAAAGTCCTGGAAAGAATAGGAATTCAAGGCCCATACCTGAACATGGTAAAAACCATATACAGCAAACCAGTTGCTAACATTAAACTAAATGGAGAGAAACTTGAAGCAATCCCACTAAAATCAGGGACTAGACAAGGCTGCCCACTCTCTCCCTACTTATTCAATATAGTTCTTGAAGTTCTAGCCAGAGCAATCAGACAACAAAAGGATGTCAAGGGGATACAGATCGGAAAAGAAGAAGTCAAAATATCACTATTTGCAGATGATATGATAGTATATTTAAGTGATCCCAAAAGTTCCACCAGAGAACTACTAAAGCTGATAAACAACTTCAGCAAAGTGGCTGGGTATAAAATTAACTCAAATAAATCAGTTGCCTTCCTCTATACAAAAGAGAAACAAGCCGAGAAAGAAATTAGGGAAACGACACCCTTCATAATAGACCCAAATAATATAAAGTACCTCGGAGTGACTTTAACAAAGCAAGTAAAAGATCTGTACAATAAGAACTTCAAGACACTGAAGAAGGAAATTGAAGAAGACCTCAGAAGATGGAAAGATCTCCCATGCTCATGGATTGGCAGGATTAATATAGTAAAAATGGCCATTTTACCAAAAGCAATCTACAGATTCAATGCAATCCCCATCAAAATACCAATCCAATTCTTCAAAGAGTTAGACAGAACAATTTGCAAATTCATCTGGAATAACAAAAAACCCAGGATAGCTAAAGCTATCCTCAACAATGAAAGGACTTCAGGGGGAATCACTATCCCTGAACTCAAGCAGTATTACAGAGCAATAGTGATAAAAACTGCATGGTATTGGTACAGAGACAGACAGATAGACCAATGGAATAGAATTGAAGACCCAGAAATGAACCCACACACATATGGTCACTTGATTTTTGACAAAGGAGCCAAAACCATCCAATGGAAAAAAGATAGCATTTTCAGCAAATGGTGCTGGTTCAACTGGAGGTCAACATGTAGAAGAATGCAGATCGATCCATGCTTATCACCCTGTACAAAGCTTAAGTCCAAGTGGATCAAGGACCTCCACATCAAAGCAGACACACTCAAACTAATAGAAGAAAAACTAGGGAAGCATCTGGAACACATGGGCACTGGAAAAAATTTCCTGAACAAAACACCAATGGCTTACGCTCTAAGATCAAGAATTGACAAATGGGATCTCATAAAACTGCAAAGCTTCTGTAAGGCAAAGGACACTGTGGTTAGGACAAAACGGCAACCAACAGATTGGGAAAAGATCTTTACCAATCCTACAACAGATAGAGGCCTTATATCCAAAATATACAAAGAACTCAAGAAGTTAGACCACAGGGAAACAAATAACCCTATTAAAAAATGGGGCTCAGAGCTAAACAAAGAATTCACAGCTGAGGGGCTGGGGATTTAGCTCAGTGGTAGAGCGCTTGCCTAGGAAGCGCAAGGCCCTGGGTTCGGTCCCCAGCTCCGAAAAAAAGAACCAAAAAAAAAAAAAAAAAAGAATTCACAGCTGAGGAATGCCGAATGGCGGAGAAACACCTAAAGAAATGTTCAACATCTTTAGTCATAAGGGAAATGCAAATCAAAACAACCCTGAGATTTCACCTCACACCAGTGAGAATGGCTAAGATCAAAAACTCAGGGGACAACAGATGCTGGCGAGGATGTGGAGAAAGAGGAACACTCCTCCATTGTTGGTGTGATTGCAAACTGGTACAACCATTCTGGAAATCAGTCTGGAGGATCCTCAGAAAATTGGACATTGAACTGCCTGAGGATCCAGCTATACCTCTCTTGGGCATATACCCAAAAGATGCCCCAACATATAAAAAAGACACGTGCTCCACTATGTTCATTGCAGCCTTATTTATAATAGCCAGAAGCTGGAAAGAACCCAGATGCCCTTCAACAGAGGAATGGATACAGAAAATGTGGTACATCTACACAATGGAATATTACTCAGCTATCAAAAACAACGACTTTATGAAATTCGTAGGCAAATGGCTGGAACTGGAAAATATCATCCTGAGTGAGCTAACCCAAACACAGAAAGACATACATGGTATGCACTCACTGATAAGTGGCTATTAGCCCAAATGCTTGAATTACCCTAAATGCCTAGAACAAATGAAACTCAAGACAGATGATCAAAATGTGAATGGTTCACTCCTTCTTTAAAAGGGGAACAAGAATACCCTGGGCAGGGAAGAGAGAGGGAAAGATTAAAACAGAGACTGAAGGAACACCCATTCAGAGTCTGCCCCACATGTGGCCCATGCATATACAGCCATCCAATTAGACAAGATGGATGAAGCAAAGAAGTGCAGACCGACAGGAGCCGGATGTAGATCGCTCCTGAGAGACACAGCCAGAATACAGCAAATACAGAGGCGAATACCAGCAGCAAACCACTGAACTGAGAATAGGACCCCCGTTGAAGGAATCAGAGAAAGAACTGGAAGAGCTTGAAGGGGCTCGAGACCCCATATGTACAACAATGCCAAGCAACCAGAGCTTCCAGGGACTAAGCCACTACCTAAAGACTATACATGGACTGACCCTGGACTCTGACCTCATAGGTAGCAATGAATATCCTAGTAAGAGCACCAGTGGAAGGGGAAGCCCTGGGTCCTGCTAAGACTGAACCCCCAGTGAACTAGACTGTTGGGGGGAGGGGGACAATGGGGGAGGGTGGGGAGGGGAACACCGATAAGAAAGGGGAGGGGAGAGGGGGATGTTTGCCCGGAAACTGGGAAAGGGAATAACACTCGAAATGTATATAAGAAATACTCAAGTTAATAAAAAAAATAAAATAAAATAAAATAAAATAAATACAAAGGAGTTTTCTCAACAGATAGATGAAACCAAAAGTGTTTTTTAATGCTTTTCACTTCAAAATACAGATTTAAGAGTCCGTGAATTAAAATTATGAACGTACTGAACAGCGTGAGTTTGGACTAAAACACTGAGAGTAAATAGCATTCAAACCCACAGGGCTGGGGACACAGCTCAGTGGTATGGTGCTTCCTCAGCGCTGAGAGGTCATGAGTTCCGGGCCAGCCTCCATGTTCCTTGTTTAGCTCCTCCTATATTTTCTGTTTTTTATGGTTTCTCATTTCATCTGCTCAGGATTCTTTCTTCCTTGAGACAAAGAAAGAAAGAAACAAAAACTAATCAGCGTGACTCCAAAGGGAAAACTCACAAAACTGGTGTCACCATGATGTCTCAGAAGAAACATAAGCCATCCCGGATGGCCGCCTCCTCCCTCCTCAGATCTCCTCCCTCCCTCCCTCCCTCAGCTCTCCTCAGTTTCTCTCCCAGGCCCCGACAGCCTGCCTGCCCCATACCTCTTCTCTTACCTGTCTGCACCATTTAGGGGTGAGGTCAAAGCAGAGCACGGTGATTCAGAAGTTGAGTCAGAAAGCACAGAGCCTGCCTGCCTGGCCTTCGCAACTCTCAGGCCAGCAAAGGCCAAAGCACGGTCGCTGGCAGGAGCCTCGTCCTTTCCTGAGAACTCCTTCACACTAGTTCCTGGCTGTTCCCCATTCCCCATCTCCCTTATGGGCTGGGAGGTGTTAAAGGGGCCCTAGGGGACATCCACAGGAGAATTCTGAGGGATAAGAGCAAGGACAGCCCTATGGCCTGCCTTTCCTGTGGCTGAGTCACATGGAGCACCGAGCTGTGGCTTTCTCCCATCAGCTCACCACCCTGAAAACAGTGAAGTCGTTTGGTTCTGACTGTCAGTAGGTATTATTTCCTATTGATCCCAATATACTTTAAGTGGTCTCTCGGAGAGTGTCAGTTAACTGGTCCCAAGCATGTTCTTGGGTCTGATGTATCATGTTCATATTCACGTGTCATGTTTCATATTAATCAAGTATTTAGAGGGCAAGCACGGAGTCCACTGAAAATGCGCAGCTCACCGCGTTTGCCTGAGTGCTAAGACTTTCAGACCAAAGGCAGGAAGAGGAGTGGTCAGTCTGAGTGTGGGGATATGGAGAGGGCCAGGAAAGAGCAGTGCGAAGGCCACAGAGACACAGAAGGTACAGCAGTCTCGGCCCCTAAGCCGAGTGGGAGAGGGACGTGGAGTCCAGGCAGGAAAGGCCTTCAGTGTAGGAGGAGGAGCCAAGGGACAATCCGGTGAGCTCCCTGGCCTGGGACAGCCCGATTCTCATGTCTTGTGACCAGGCCTTGTTTGATAGGGGCAGCCACAGCAGGGCAACTGGTCAAGGCCTGGGCCCAAGTTCCTGCATAGAAAGTGGTAGGCAATGGTAGTACACCAAAAGGAGAAGAGACACTGGGGGACGCCAAGGAAAGGGGAACACCAAGGCAAAGGTCGTCACCAAGAGCAGACTGGTCCCCGGGGAAGAGTGTCCTGAGGGCTGATAACCCTCACGTTCTCTGTGCCTCGGCCCCAGCACACTGGCTAGGTCCTATCTCCTCGACTTCAATCCCAGAACCTTTGTGACAAGGCAGGGTACAGCACCAACAAATGGTGAGCCACCCAGACAGATGTTGAAGGATCAGCAAACCCTACCGTGCATGTATACATGTGTACACACACACACACACACACACACACACACACACACACGTCTAGGCAGGGGTCTAGTTAATAGCTCCTATTACAGTCCCAGAAGCGCTACATACAGAGCATGCATGAAGCAGCAAGGCCCAAGTGAGTCCAGGGGCTGTGAACAGATGTTTGCTGCCCACTATGGTGGGCTGGCCTGCGAGGAATCACAGATGTAGTCTGGAGCATTCACAGCAAGCAAGCCAGATTGTTTGCTTTTCCATCACAGTGGCCAGAAGAAGACATCAGAGAAAGACAACATGTAACATCAGTAGATATGGCCACAGTGACAGAGCAGAGATCCCAAGTGAGGAGCACACGGCCCCTCCAAGTCCAGGGCAGAGCAGCCCGACAGCAGGGCCTTGTGCACATACGTAATTTCAGAGGTGGGTCCAACGAATGCTGGAAGTGAGGTCTCTTTCCCAGTCTTGAAACCTCTTGTTGCAGTCCCTGTGACACACTGTGATGATTCCCTCTGATCTGCATCCACAAATGGATGGAGCAGTTTATGGGGACATTAACCTTGGCAGTTCTGGTAAACTATGGGCCCTGGGTGTCTTTGGGCCTTGAGAGGAGCCCTAGAGGCCTTCAGGGATGGGCTAGCAAGGTTCTGAGAGCATTAGGCACACTGTGAGTGCTGTCATTGAGGAAGTGCTCCTGGCATGCCATCACCTGCCTTTTCGGGGAGCATCGATGGCTACTAGGGCCTTACATAGGGTGCCCTTCCACTGCTGGGTCTCAGACAGAGGGGTTGAACCACAGTAGGTCAGAGCCGGTTAAACATTGGTCTTGGGAGGAAGTGAGGACAGTATTTGGGCTCCGGTTTGCACAGCTTCAGGGAAAATGGACAGTCCGGGAAAGCGGCTGTCAAAAACAGGCTCGGTGCCTCTACACTGTGGCTGCTTTATAAATCGCAGCCCATGTTCGGGGTTATTAACGATGCTATCTTCCTGTCTTCTTTACAAATAGGTGTTAGGCAAAGAGCTGTTTTCCTGTGCTGGTGAGTGATGAGGACCAGACGTCACCGCAGAGATGGCTCGATGCCACGCTCTCGGAGCCTTTGCATAAAGAAAGCGTCTAAATGTGCATTTGTGCCCGGGTTCGCTGAAGTCACGTGGAGGCTGAGCTCATTTCACTCCCAATGCCACAGGAGCGATCGACAAAAAGGATCCTGTGAAGGCAGCATATGTCATACACCATCGCCAGCCAGTGACACAGCATCACTCAGTCACCGAGATTAAAAATTAGTCAGACGTGGAAAATAGAAACGGGGCTTCATAAGAAGGAGGGACGGTTGCGCTGAATGATGCGCCCTCTTTTGCGTAGTAAATAAATGATATGTATTTCCTGGTGACAAATACCTCCCGGGGCCAGCGATGTCTAGGTGGTCTCGTCGTCAGTTGACTCTCTAGACAAGTATCAAAAATACGTTACAAACTGTGTCCAAAATATGTCAGACAATACACAATAATGACATCAGAGTCACCTCCATCCAGGTCCAGTCTAGATTAGGCCACAAATGAGTAAGCGCCCTTGGAATTAGAATTTTGGGAGGACTAGATCTGGGGCCTGAACTGCAGAAGGCAAATGTTCTCCTGATCTACATCTTAGACCCCAGTACTCCTCCTCCCAAGTGTCACTGACTCCAAAAGCACAGCTCTCTCTCCCTCTCCCTCTCCCTCTCCCTCTCCCTCTCCCTCTCCCTCTCCCTCTCCCTCTCCCTCTCCCTCTCCCTCTGCCTCTCCCTCTCTCTCTGTATGTGTGGGGTATGTGGAGGCAGAAGGTGGGAGGTTGTGTGTGTGTGTGTGTGTGTGTGTGTGTGTGTGTGCGTGCGCGCGCGTGCATATGGGTGTGCACATGCACATGCACGCACACACATACAGGACTACAGGTTCCAGAAGAGAACATTAGAGGCCCCTGGGATGGGAGTTATAGGTAGTTAGTTGTAAGCTGTTCAGTGTGAGTTGCTGGAAATCGAACTCAGTCCTTTGCAAGAGCAGTGTGTGATCTTACACACTGAGCCATTGTTCCAGCCCCTTCTGTGACTTATACCCCTCACTCAGCCACTGTCAGAAAGGACAGAGAGTCCACAGGAGTACCCCGAGCCATCCAACATCAGAGGTACCCTGCCCAAGCCCTAATTCCACAGCTCTCCTTCTGCAGATTACCAGGCCCTAAGCCTTCCCCAGCCTGATAGCCAGGGCTCGTACCAACTCTGAGTTCAGTGTGTCCACCTCCATACCCCTGGCTCACTCAATCCTTCCCCAGCCTGATAGCCAGGGCTCGTACCAACTCTGAGTTCAGTGTGTCCACCTCCATACCCCTGGCTCACTCAATCCCAGCCAAAGCAGCCCGGTTCTCACTGGATAGCACCATAGCTTCTTCCTCTGCTTAAAGCACCCCCTCCCCTAGACTGTAGGTTCTGCTGCTTCCTGCTGCTACTGCCCCATGTCATACCTCCTTTTCTGAGGACTGTCACAAACTTTGTTCCCGGCACTATGTAACAAGAACAAGCCAATGTACCCTGAGCTCTAAGCTCAACATTTATGGGATATATCCACGGGTCCATCCAGCAGCCACCCCACTAAGTGCCTTAACCGGACTTCACATCTGGTGGCCACGCCATTAAATCCAAGGTTCACCCTTCACACTCTTCCCCGAAGCCACATCAGATTGCCAGCAAGTCTCTAGCTTTGTGGTTCCAGCTGGGCTAACCGGACACACTCATGGAGTCCTTGCGTGCTATTTGGGAGACAGGAGGCTTTGGGTAGCTTCAACTTGTAAGGTATGCTTCAGGCTAACCACCGTGCCCAGGATACAGCAAATGCCAATGCCCAACACAATACCAGTGTCCCAGGCCTTACCAAGGCACAATCCTAAAGGTGAAGACTCCCCACGCAAGTCATGTCACCCTGCCCCGCCATCCCTTTCCTGTTCTGTCCCCAGAAGACCTCAAGTAAACCACCTTCTTGCTCTAAAGGAAACTTTCCTGCCTTCTTCCCCTCTTCCCATACAGACCCTTGGGAGAGACTGTGTGCTGGGGCAAGTCCTCTCCGAGGCTCCCCTGCAGTGCCTCTTGGAGGGGGTTTTGGAAGGGGGGGTTCCCTGTGATGCCCGATGCAAGCTTATGCTCTCGGGGTGGGAGGGCACCATTTTGTTTTCGAAAGCGACTCAACTTGCTTTCTACTAGGAATAAGCATTCACGTGCTTCCCAGGGCTTGTGACGAGCCCTGCACTGCCCCATGATGTGGCAGTGATCGATGGCCCGTCTCACCCGGGAGCTAGGTACATCTTTTACTAAAGGTGGCCTCCGAATGACAAATGGTTTTCTCACAAACACGAAAGTGTTGATTGTATTTACAAACAGTTCATTTTTCACATACCGCCGGTCCTGGCCCTCACGCTTGGGACCCCTCCACATGATGCATGGGTGGCTATTACCAACATTGATTAAGGTTTCCTGTCCTCCTGCGGTACCCGTCTCTCCATTCATCACAGACCGGCACGCTCGCACGAATCGCGTATGGCTCTCCCCCGCCCCGCCCCGCCCTTGTCGGTGTCTGTTCTTCAGCTGTGTTGTTCTGTGAGCCCCCTGAATAAGGTGCATGCCACAGCTCTGACATCTTGATGTCCACAGTCGTGGACAAACAAATCCCTAATTAAATCCTTTGGCTTCTTCCAATCTTGGGCCTTCAAAGACTACCTCCTCTGCTCCTCATTCTGGAAAAATGCAAGTGTAAATAAGGTGTCAGCAGGACGAGCAATTGAGCCAGGAATCTTGACGCAAGTGTCACCACTGAAAGTGTCTGTTTGGACCTTCCATCCCTGTGACCTGGGGTAACTGGAAGGAGCAGGGGTTGATTTTGGCTTGCAATTCCAGAGGTTTCGCTCTATGGTCAGCGAGCCTGTTGCTTTAGGGATCTGTAGGGGGCGGGGCATCATGGTGAGAGCATAAAATGCACCTCCCCGGGAAGCAAAGAGAGACAGAGTCTCATTTGAGGGTACACCCTAGTGACCTTCTCCAACTGGGCCCCACCCTGAAAGTCTTCACACACGAGCCTTGGAAAACATTGTGCATCCAAACTATAGCAGGATTGATCCAAGAGACCCCAGAACCAAACTCAATACCCACTGAGGCAGGAGCAATCGCCAGAACGGCCCAATCCAGACCACACTATAATATTTAAGAATCAGCTCCTTTTTTCCACATTGCTCTCTCTAGCCCATCTCTTTTGGGTTGTAAGTTTGGGTCTTTGGTGGCATCCCCCCAAGACTAAACGGCAAGCCCAAGGGATAGGCTGCCATTTGTGGGAGGAACCAGGCAGAGCCAGGAGTCTCTCATCTTTTAGCACAGAGGCCAATAAAAGGAAGGCAAGTTGGTGATTTCTAGAACCTCCAGGCTTGCACATGCAGCTCAGAAAAGGGCCACTTTCTGCCCAACTCAGAAATCCAGTATTACCAATGACATCTAAACCCACCAGGAACTGGGGATCCAGCTGGATAGTGGGGTGTTTGCCCGGCATGCACACGGCCGTGGGTTCCCATTCCCGGCACCACACAGAGAGGGGGGAAGGGGGAGAGGGGAGAGGGAGGGGGAGGGGGAGGGGAGGAAGAGAAGAAGGGGGAGGGGAGGGAGTGAGGGAGGGGGGAGGGGGCAGGGGGAAGGGGAGGGGGGAGGGGGCAGGGGGAAGGGGAGGGGGAGAGGGAGAGGGAGAGGGAGAGGGAGAGGGAGAGGGAGAGCAGGTTACTTTCTACCTCCTGGTTGCAAAAAGCTTCTGCACGAAATCTTTTCGGCTACTGTCCTACACTCCGCCTTTCACAGTGAACTCATCTGCCCACTCATCTCTCTTCCTCCTCTCAGTTTCCCTTAAGAAAGAAGCCACTCTTGCTGTGACCAGCCCAGTGATGAATAAGCACTTAAAGGCAGTGCCCTTCTGCCCACCCTGAGGACCACAAGGGGACATGGATCACCTCACTAACAGGGGTGGTAGATTTTCCTTGTTATGAATGTCAATACAGGCCTCTCCCAACAGGGTGCATGTCAGGTTTGTTTTACTCTCTTGAATATATGACCTGTACTTCCTCCTAGCTCACTGCCTTCAGCTAAATCTGTATGCTTGCGCCCCACACATAGAGGTCAAAGCATAACCACCAAGAGTTTGTTTTCACTTCCTGCCTTCATGTGGGTTCTGGAGATCAATCGCAGGGTGTCACGCCAAGCGTAGCTTTCAACGGGACTGTGCTGCATGCTGTACCCTAAGGCACAGCCTGGCTAGCAAATCACTCTAATAGTTATTAGAAAGGTAACTTGGACCATGGTTGGTGCACACCTTTAATCCCAGCTCTCGGGAGGCAGAGGCAGGCGTGAACTGACATAGTTTCAGGCCAGCCAGGGCTGTATCATGAGATATTGTCTCAAAAAAGAAAAGGAGGAACCATCAAACCTCTGCTGCTGTGTTGATGGAGCTGTGTTAAGAACACTGGCATGGCATCAACATTTGTGTGGTTCGGGGGGCATTAGGTCTACTCTTAACCCTACATGTCTACTTCAGAGGTCCCCCTACCCACTTTGGTTTTTCAAGACAGGGTTTCTCCATTGTAGCTTTGGTTGTCTTGGCAATCACTCTGTAGACCAGGCTGGCCTCGAACTCAGAAATCTGCCTGTCTCTACTTCCTGAGTGCTGAGATGCACCACCATGCCCAGTTATAGATGAATTTCTTCCTTCCTTCCTTCCTTCCTTCCTTCCTTCCTTCCTCCCTTTTCATTATATGCATTGGTGTGAGGATCTCAGATCCCTTGGAACTGGAGTCACAGTTATGAACTGCCACGTGGGTGCCTGGAATCGAACCCAGGACCTTTGGAGTAGCCCTGAACCATCTCTCCAGCCCTATAGATGTATGTCTTATCCAATATCTTCCTAGACAGCTATAGTTATATCACATTTATGAATGAATATCCTTCTATTTCCATATATTTTTTTAAGCAATTGTGCTTCGTGCTGTATCAGTCTGGTCAGGCAGTAGTAACAAGCTCTGGCTCTGACAGGGAGGCAGGGAGGCGGGGAGGCGGGGAGGCGGGGAGGCATAAGCAGCAGGAACCTATTTCCCCAACAGCCTTGGAAAGTACCAGCTGACTCAACTCCTGGTGAGTGATCCTTCCGTGTGTGCATTCAACCTTTGGGGTGTGGCCTCCCCTGAGGATATAGGGAGCTGTCCTTTCTCTTAGGGGGCACTGGCCCAGCTGCACTTCCTCTAGCCCTCATTAACCCAGAAGGCTCCATCTCTATGACATCCCATGGGGGAGAGGAGATGGGTTGAACTTCTTAGGATCCCCCCAGGGTTAATACCTTGATAGGAGCTACAAAGTGCTTCGGCCCCATTCCCACCCTTTATCCTAGATCCCTGCAGGGAAGATTCCCCTGTACAGACAGTCACCAGTGTTCAACACGCCACCTTTATCAAGTTTAGCTGACTTAGCTCATTCAAGGAAGCTTGTGGGGATCGTTTCCTGCTCTAGGAGAACTGGAGGAGGAGCAAGCCCAGCGTGGACTTCCTGGAAGCCCATCTTCCCTACCACTCTCAGGACACTGTCCGAAGATACTGCACAGCTCTTGGCGTGGACCTGGTCATAGTGGAAGACACGGTCATCCTCTGCAAGCCTTTCTCTGCAGGAGCCCTGAGAGTCTCCTACAAAATGGACTTCTGTTGCATAAGCTGCCAGTTACTGATTACTTCTTATGGCAGGCTGAGTGGACTCGTTATACAAAGTTCAAGTGCTTAGAAAAGAAATGGAGGTTGAAGGATTTATTCGTTCATTCACAGCTATGGCAAAGATGTTCAAGGTGGGCTGGAGAGATGGCTCAGCGGTTAAGAGCACCCGACTGCTCTTCCAGAGGTCATGAGTTCAATTCCCAACAACCACATGGTGGCTCACAATCATCTGTAATGGGATCCGATGCCCTCTTCTGGTGTCTGAAGACAGTGACAATGAACTCACATACATAAAATAATAAATAATTCTTTAAGAATGGACTATGCAGCCCTTCGTTCCCAATGGTTACATTTTTAGTTGGTGATTTTGTGGTTGTTGTTGTTGTTGCTGCTGCTGCTGCTGTCAGTTCCTAGACATCCACTCTTGAAACAAAAACTAGAAAAGCAGGCCAATACGTGCTGGAGTAAACAAACTCCATGAAACAAGCAGTTCTGCAGAGCAGTTTAGCAGAACCAAACCCCAACCCTGACCGCCACCCTCTTAACCGCTCCGCTGAGGCTGATTTGGTATCCAAATGCACGTTGCTTCCCACCTTGCTTCTGCTTCACTTCCAGCGGTTTCTCCTGTTGCATTCTTGTGCCAGACACTGAACCTTGGACCTCCTGCTGTGCTCTGTGGGCCAACCATTCTACCCCTGCACTGCCTCTCCTGTCACATGTCACCTTTCCTTGCAACTCAATACTGGGGTCCAACCTAGGACCTCAGACACTCCGGACAAGACTGCCAGTGGATGCTTCCGACCACCCCCCTAGTTCTTTCATATTCCCTGGGATTCACAACCACCTTGCCTTTTCATATACCTTTCACGGGTTCAGCTCCAAGCTTTCTGCCAACTAAGACACTATCTAGTCTACTGATGTCAGCTTCCCAAAACAATGCTATTCTGTTCTGTAGTCCACAGGCCCCGTTGTTCCTTACTCCCAGGAACTCTCCTGTTGGGGATCTTCTCTGCCTGAGGTTTTATCTGGCTGAGTGCTAGCATGGCCTTCAGAACTTCTCTTCCTAGAGTGGGAGTAACCACCGAAGGCAAACAGCAAATGCTGGGGACAGCTTGTCCCCACGAAGGACCAGCTGTCGAATGCCTCTGCAGCTTTATTGGTTTGCTACCTCAGACATTGGTCTTTGTCTTCTATTGCCTTCCTTAGAAATGGGGACTGGGGAGCCTTTCTCTACCTGAAAATGGCTGTATTCTATTCTCCAAACCTGGTTGGTTGGTTGGTTGGTTGGTTGGTTTGTTTGTTTGTTTGTTTGTTTCCAGACTTGGAGATTCCAGGCTAGCCTCAAACTCACTGTGACCTTGAACATCTGGTGCTCCTGCTTCTAGATCCTATAGACTGGGATTCATGGTGTTTTATTCAGTGCTGGTGACTGAACCTAAGGCTTTGTGCATGCTAGGAAAGCATTTGACCAACCCACTCCCTTCAACCTGATTTGCTGACTGAGTCTAGGGTTCTCATTTGAAAACTCCTGGAGTTCTTAGGACCCTCAACCATGGAGAGTCTCTCTCATCACCTAAGAGACTTGCCTGCTGAGTCAAGATGCCCTGCAGGACTACTGGGAATGGGACCTGGGCACTGCAGCAGGACATCCCTAAGAGCCCTGAGTGGGAACTTAGGGGGAAAGTGTTCCTGAAACTGTGGATTCCAGCAGTTGTCCTTCATGAGCTGGGGAGGGGTGGACTTTCCTAATGAAAAGGACAATCCTGCGGAGAAAAGAATAGTTAAGAGCAGATCTGGGAGGACTGGAGAGGTGATCCAGTGGCTAAGGATGTAGACCAGTCTCATGCAGGACCAATGTTAGGTTTCCAGACCCTATATCCAATAGCTCACAACTGCCTGTAACTCTTGTTGCAGGGGATCTAGCTCCCTTTTCTGGATTCTGCAGGCACTGTGCTCATATGCAGAAACACACACAAATTAAAATAAATCTTTAAGAGATACACTTGCTTTAGTCACACATGCTTTGCTGGGTGGATGTAGGTCTATGTACACAGGATTCTGAAGACACAAAGAAGTCTGAATTCCAGGCTGCCTAAATAGGAGAGCGGCAGGTGTGCTAGGTGACAGTTCCTGTGGTCTCTGGGAAGTTCTAAGGTGTTGGCTACACCTAGGGGGCATAATAAGAGTCCCAGAGATGGAGGAGGCTAGGCATGAAGACATCAGTGGAGGGTGAAGTGAAATTAAGTGAAGCTCATCAGGAAGATGCTAGAAGAAAGAAAAGATAAGAAAAGAATGCCTTGGGCTTAAAAAAGCTATTGGGGAAGGCCAGGAATGTTTGGAGAGGCTGGCGGGGTGGATGAGAGGAGTATTTCTGGGGGTGCCCACTGCAAAAGTCCAGGGATGTTCAAGGGCTTAGCCGACAAGATTTAGATCTGGGGATGACAGAGCCAGGTCTGTGTGAGGGGGATGGGGCGAAGAGATTGAGTCGCTGACTCAGTCAGGGCAAGCAGCGACCAGGGTGAAGGGCAGCGTGGAGGAGGCTGACCTTTGGAGCAGCTTGACAAAAGGCTAGCCACTCATTTCTAGGATGTGTTCTCAGCTCAACTAGTGTGAACCAGCCCACATGGAATCCGAGAAGTGCTTCGGGGTAAGCCCTGCAAGGAGCTCAAGTTCTGGAAAAAGCCCAATTCTCAAAACAGGAGTTCTGGGAGGCGATCCGGTTCTGGAAGCACAAGGAGGTCATGGAGAACGTAGGTTCTGGAAACAAATGCATAACCAGGTCCCGGAGGCGAGGTTTCTGGAGGCGGTTCTGGAAGCAAGCGGACCGACCACAGCGGAGCTCTGCTTCGCGGTGCCGGGAAGAAAGCTGGCATTGTTTAAGAATCAGCACAAGCACTTGTCTCTAACAAACCGTTTAAAAACCCCATTGTAAACATTTTTGGAGCAGTCCTGGAGGGTCCCGTTGCCGGGGTGACGAGATAAAGCCCTGAAGTCCCTGCAGAGGCCGCAGCCGCTCCCGGTCGCCGCCCCCAGTTCTGCTAGTCTTTTCCTAACTTTCTCCGCACGCCCAGCAGCTAGCGTGGCGCATGCGTAGCCTCTCCGGCGAGCGGCCCCGGTTGCTAAGAGTAACCAGATCCCTTACCAGGAGCCCGCCTTTCTCTTACTCTGGTTGGTAGTAGTTTCTATCCATCGAAGCAGCTTTCACCTCTGATTGGACAACACCAAGTTTTTGCAGGCGTGGCCTCCGCTCCGCTGCACCGGTCAGTCGGACCCTCCAGGAGGGGACAGTCCGAGCAGCGCGCTGGTCCTCCCTGTAGCGCGAGGGACCTGCTGCTCGCAGCTTCTCGGGGTCAGCGTCCGAGTGGGCAGCAATGATCCTCGAGGAGAGGCCAGATGGCCAGGGCACTGGCGAGGACAGCCCTCGTCAGCAGAACGACGGCAGCATCCGTAAGGTGGGGATTGAAGAGGGGTGTGGGTCTCCAACCTCCCGCGTTGTGCAGTGCGGCCTTCACGGCCTTTCCTTCTTGGGACCCGCTCCTCTGAAAGTCAGCTGGGGAAACTGAGGCCCCTAGGAAAGGCCGGAGCCTGTGTTCCAGGCAAGTGAGAATAACAGTGGCGCAGTAAAGATCTAGATGGTTTCCCTGAATGAGCCAAGAAGTTGCTTCTGATGGATGACAACCCCCACTCCCTCACCTCCACCACCAAGCACGTGCTTTTTCTGACATCTGGAAAGCCACCTTTCCTAACAGTGTCGTCTGCGTGCACAGCAGACGGTGTCCTTTAGATGTTAGATTGTGGCAGCAGGCAGCAGAAATCTGGACTTCACGGGGCAGCCTGACTACTTTTCCCGAACATACATCCCCTCCAAAGCTCCTGACTCTGGAGATGAGGGTGCCTGGGCTTCCAGGAACACAGGGGTGGAACGGAGACTTGTTTGCTCTTTGCCTAAGTGATCTTACATTATTTTCCTCTGCTTCTCCAATCTGGGTATTTCCTAGGGGTCAGGAGTGTTTTGAGTTTCTTAGTGTGTGTGTGTGTGTGTGTGTGTGTGTGTGTGTGTGTGTGTGTGTGTGTGTGTGTGTAGGCTCTGGGGTGTACTCCTGCCCCATTCCCCAGGACTGCTAAGCAGAAGCTCCTGTTACTACTCCCGGGTGTCTGCCATGACACTTTGCCTTCCCTCCTTCCTGATGTCTGATTGTACTTTGTTGCTGGCTGATTCTAATCCACCTTGTGTATCAGGTCTCCTGGGGGAGCGGGAGAGGAGGGAGGCACTGGGACTTGGACAGATCCCTCAAGGGCTCCATCTTACCTGGGTCTGCCTGATACCATAGTGACTAGCTGGCACAGGGGCAGGAGTAGATTGGGGAGAGGGAAGGAGGGAGGGAGGGAGACAGAGACAGCCAGCAACCTGTTCTCCATGAACTCTACTTCCTAGGGTGGCCAGGCGGGACTCAGTAAAGAGCTGACTCAGTAAGAGAAACTTGAGAGGGCTTAGGGCTACTCTGTTCCTTCTTTCTATTCCCAGTCATGTGTGGGGATAACTGTCTCCTCCCTTTCGCTAATCCTTGAGAACTAGCCCAGTTCAGGCCACTGGGTCTTTGAGTGGGAGGTTTTGTTTCTCTGGTCCCTCCCATCCCTTTTCTCTCTGGTCATAGCCGGATCCTCTTCTGGTTTGGTCACTGCTATCACGATGTCAAAAGTGATGGCAGACTCTCCCAGAGTTAGACAAGAGTAGCCACCATGGAAATCAGCCATGGTTAGATAGCCTTTGTTTCCAGAGGGTGGGGAGATCACGGCAGGAGGGAGATGGTTACTGGGCATATGTGCCCGCCCTGCTGGGCACTTCCCTCAACCCAGTGTGGAAAACTGGGTGTGGGCTATCAGCTTCCAGAATCCATCCAGCCCAGCTTATCTTGCCTTTCCACCAAAACAGGGTAGGAAGCTGGTTTGGGCTCCGTAAGTAACAAAGGTTAAGAAGGGCAAGAACTAGCCCAGGATCTGGACCTGGTAAAAACTCAAATTGACTGGCTGCTGCAGCTCCCCAGCAGGTGGGGGAGGGGCTGAGGCTATAGGCCGTCCATGAGCCAGAGCCTTGAAGTAGGATCTTTGGGGGGAAAAGATGATTGTAGTTTTCTTCGAAGACAGGAGACTACTGTGGCCTCAGTTTCCTTCCTGCACAGGCAGGGATGGGCCCTGAGAAGGAGACAGAACAATGTGGGTCCACTCTGCCCCTATGCTATCTTGTACCAGCTATCCAGAGAGTGAGTCACCTATCTGTGGTCACCCAAGGATGACTTAATGGCTTCCTTCTTTCAGAGTGAGTCCAGGTGCCACTTTTGTGGGTGCTCTTCAGTGATATGGGCCTCTCATGGAAAGCTGGCTTCATGGTAAGGGCTTGGGCCACAGTCAAAGTGATTGCATTTAGGAGCTCCATCCATGCCAAGGCGTAAGCCTCGCTTAAAGCCATGTAAGGTGCCGTTCTTCGAGTGAGAGCAAGCCACACTTTGAATGCATGACCAGTGTCAGCACTGCCAGGATTCACACACACACACACACACACACACACACACACACACACACACACACTGTGTCATTTGGACTAGAGCCTTTAAGTTTCTGTGACCTCCTCTGTCATATGTGATCACGAGTGAGGGTGTTCCCCCGGGAGAGAGCCATCTGCAAAATCGTTACCACTAAGTCTTAGTCTGGTGGATTAACCCAGACAGGATCTGAACATGACGTGGCTTGGAGGACTTCATGCTGTGTACAGCACCACTCCTTGGCAGCTCTGGGAGGAAGCCTGTAGGCCGTGACTGAGCCTGTAGTTGGAGAGACGGGATGTCAGATAACACAGGTCACTGCTCTCACCTTACACAGGAAGAGCTTTCATCCTACTGGAGCTGGCAGAGGGACACTGGAACCCAACGCCTTGTTTACTGTATCACAGACCAGGTACCCACTGCCTGAGCAGCACAGGCCCAGGACCCATAGCTGCATGGTTCTCAGTGCCTGTCTGTGGCTACATTACTTCAAAAGCCTTATGGGCAGCTCCTACGTAGGCCAAGTCCTGGTGTCAGACCCCGAGGCTAATTGTACTACATGCTCAGTTGATCTGGTGAATCCTCAGAGCATATGACATTGATTTCAGCAAGGACAATTAGAAAGGGCTTCTACTTTCTTGGAGAACTACAACACATTTTATTTATTTTTATTTTACGTGCATTGGTGTTTTGCCTGCATACATGTCTGTGTGAGGGTGTCGGATCCCCCTGGAACTGGACTTGCAGCTTTGAGTTGCCGTGTGGATGCTAGGAATTGAACCTAGGTCCTCCGGAAGAGCAGCCTGTGGTCTTAACCACAGAGCCATCTCTCAAGACCTGGGTCCAGGGCTCCATTCCATCGTATTTGAAACTGTGAGGCCACAGAGTGCCAAGCGTTAGGAGAGTGGGTTATTTGGAGAGGCCTCGACGTATGGGCCAATTTGTTGGTTGGGATGTGACTGAGCCTATGGCATCTGTGAACCAATGAGGAGGATCATCTCACCCTTGTTCCCCAACCAGGCCTGCCAAGGCGCCTCCCTGTGACACCAGCTCAGGTTCTAGCCCACAGTGACTACTTCTTTCCCCAAAGACAGGCCAAGGCCCTCTGAGCTTGGCAGAGGCTGTGCTGATGGGGGCTCTGCAGGCATAACCATTTGCATCCTCCCGCAGGGCCATGACTCCTTCGTGCAAAACCAGCCTGGCCAGCTGCATAGTCACAGGGCTCGGCTCCACCAGCAGATCAGCAAGGAGCTGCGCATGCGGACCGGTGCTGAAAACCTCTACAGGTCAGCTGCTGCCGCCTGGCCCTGGACAGGGTGGTGATCCTGTTATCAGTCAGAAAGAGGAACGCATGCAGATGGCCATGTCACAGCTACCATTCCGGTCGTCCAGTAGCCACACCATTCAGCCTAGACCCTCACAGACAAACCAGACCCATTCCTACCTCTGGGCCTCCCCTTATATTCTTGCCCAGAGGACCAAAAGCCCCGTTAGGAGGCCCAACAGTGAACCTTAGAGGCTGCTCCGAAGAGGCTGTGTATGGTAGGTGGCTGGGCACTCTAAGGTTGGAAATCTTGCAAATGATGGATCATCTGACCCAGGCTACTTCCTCTGAGCACAGTAGCATTCAGTATATTCTCATCTTCCCACGGTATTTACAACCCACACTATACCAGAGCCCCAGGCCCATATCCCCTCAGCATCTTCCTCTTCCCTCTCATCAGAGACCTCCAGGTCTGTGTAGGTGCCCATTACAGATATAGGGAGGGCTGGCTGTGCCCACAGTCCAGTTGGAATCAGTGGCAATGGAAAATGAGCTACAAGAGGAGGCATCCTAGAAGGGAGGGCACCTCTGGGCCAGCCCTACCTAGCTCTACTCCAGCAAGGGGAGCCAGCCCAGCAGCACTGAGCCTCGAGTGGGTCCCGGAGAGCTGCTGTGAGTCTGGGTCACTGGAGCTGCCTCAGGCTTGGGTCTTCTCACCTTCCCCGGCCCCTCCCAGAGCCACGAGCAACACCTGGGTCCGGGAGACGGTCGCTCTGGAGCTGAGCTACGTCAATTCCAACCTACAACTGCTGAAAGAGGAGCTGGCAGAGCTGAGCTGCAACGCGGATGTGGACCAGCCAGAGGGGTGTGAGAGGCCAGGCGGGGCACGTGCACACACGGGTGGAGGGCACACCTGGGCGGCGGGAACCTCGGGATAGGACTCCAGGTCTACAGCCCATTCTTCTGGTTCTAGTGAGAGTGTTACTATTCCCATGATCCCCCTGGGCCTGAAGGAAACCAAGGAGTTGGACTGGGCCACACCGCTGAAGGTAACTGCTAGCCCGTGAACTTCGAGGAACATGGCCCTGAAGTGGGCCGAGGGAGGGTTTAGATGCTTCCTAATCTTGTCATCTCATTGAACAAGTGAGGAAGCTGAGGCACAGTGGGGAGGAAGAGCTACCACAGGGCTCCTGCCCCCCTGCTACCTAATTCTTCTGATCCCCACAACCTGGGCTAAAGGTTATATGAAGGATTGGTGTGGGGTCCTGCCCCAGAATGGCTGCGAAGGGGCCTCATCATTCTGGAAGCCTCAGTACGACCACCAAGTTCTAGGATTCCCTATACAGGGTCCCCGTGGTTCAAGAATGTCCACCTATCTGGTACCTACTCTTTAAGAACACGTGGCTCCTGAATGACCTAGATGTGGTTCAGACCCTAGAACAGGCCATGATCCTTCATCCGGGGCCTACAGGGCCTCATGGGAAAGAGACATGACCTTTGATTTAGTGTCTGAGTCTCCAAGGTGGCAGATGAGCAAATACGTGTCAAGATGGTACCACAAGAACCCTGGCCCAGTTGTGTCTTAGGAACCCAAGCCCCAGGGACCAGAACACCAGCATCCAATGTTCCAGCCCCCAGGACTTCAGCCCTCTCCTTGGCCCCAAGTACAAAGTCAACCTGTTCTACCATGGCCCCTCCCACTCCCAGAGCAGGCTGTCAGGCATGGAGTGCCCCAAGGGCAATACCTGGTCTTCCTTCAGGAGCTGATCTCTGAGCACTTTGGAGAGGACGGTGCCTCCTATGAGACAGAGATCCAGGAACTAGAAGACCTGCGGCAGGTAGGTGGGCTGCTCCCCCTCTTGCTGCTCCAGAGACGGACAGAAGAGGAAGGCAGGAAAGAAGGTTGGATCCAACTGTAGAGGTTCACATGGATTCCCTACATGATGGGAGGAAATCTGGGTGATAGTCAGTGTTCGTGGAAGGACCTGGGACCAATAGCTTATTCTGTTGCTCTTGGAAGGAGCAGTGCATGGCTGTTCCTCAGGGCCCTCCTCAGCCTCTTGTGCCAGGCTGCCTTCAAAGTCCCTAGAGTGTCAAGTGCTCCTTGGGGATGATGCCCAGGGATTCCCTAGGGTGGGGTCATGATGGTGGGTCTTGGAACTGGGCCCACCCGGGCTCTCCCTTCTAGGCTACGAGGACTCCCAGCAGGGACGAGGTGGGCCTGGATCTGCTTGCAGCCTACTATAGCCAGCTCTGCTTCCTGGACGCACGTTTCTTCAGTCCCGCCAGGAGCCCAGGGCTACTCTTTCACTGGTAGGGGCTAGCAACAGAGGCAGAGGCCCAGGGATGGGAGGCCAGGTCGTTGTGGGAACCGTACCCATCCTGACACCATGCTACAGGTACGACTCGCTCACGGGGGTCCCGGCACAGCAGCGGGCTCTGGCCTTCGAGAAGGGCAGTGTACTGTTTAACATTGGGGCACTCCACACGCAGATCGGAGCACGGCAGGATTGCTCCTGCACCGAGGGCACCAGCCAGGCCGCCGAGGCTTTCCAGAGGGCCGCCGGTGAGGGCTGTAGACCATAATAAGAGGGGTATGGTGCCCATCTCTGTGGCAGGAAGTAGGGTTGATGGATACGGCCTCCCTGTGTGAAAAACTTAGCACATTAAGCCCTTGGATGCAAAAGTTTGAAGGTAGTCCCGGCGGGCATGGGGAATCCCTGCCCGAGTGAGTGCCCTATCCCTCCTCAGGGGCCTTCAGACTCCTGAGAGAGAACTTCTCCCATGCGCCAAGCCCGGACATGAGCGCCGCCTCTCTCTCCATGCTGGAGGAGCTCATGGTTGCTCAGGCCCAGGAATGCATCTTCAGGGGCCTCTTGCTGAGGGCCTCGGCCACACCTGACATCTGTCCAGATCAACTGCAGCTGGCTCAGGAAGCTACCCAGGTGAGCTCAAGGAGCCCCAGCAAACTGGCCAAGCAGTGGCCACTCAAAGAGTGAAGAGCAGAGCTCAGGGGGACAGAAGGGGGTTGGGTTTGAGCCAGGTCAGGGAAGGCTGGGAAGCCGCCAATGAGGCATCTTCATTGTGTTTCACGTCAATCCCTAAAGCCAGTTGCTGTCCCAGTTTTTGTGAGGTTCTGAGAATGGGAACCGAGCCCCCAGACGCCCAGGTCTGGGCCAGCTCGGAGTCTAGGGAGAGGCTGCTGGAACGGGAAGCGGAATAGATGGAGATCGAGCCTAGGGTGCAGAGGCAGGAAACTTAAGCTGTCTTCCCCGGGTTGACTGGCCCTATCTCTTGAGCTCCGTGGGCCGGGGGGAAGGCAGAGGCTCCATTTGTACCTGCATGCCTGTTGGTAGGTGGCGACCGAGTATGGGCTTGTGCACCGGGCCATGGCCCAGCCCCCCGTCCGAGACTACCTGCCTGCCTCCTGGACTAACCTGGCACGTGTCAAGGCTGAGCACTTCTGCGCCCTGGCCCACTATCACGCAGCCATGGCCCTCTGCGAAAGCACCTGTGAGTGTGGCACTCCACATGCCCGTGTGTACCCACAGAGGTTCCCTGCTCAGGCTCATGGCCTTTCTGAACCCCAGCAGCAGCCAAGGGTGAACTCTCAAGGCAGGAGGACATCTTCCAGCCCTCAGCTACCTGTGAGCCCCAAGGTCCCACACTGCCGCAGCACCCAGAAGAGCGCAGGAAGCTTGGTGAGGCATCACAGACAGGGCCCTGGGCTAAACATAGCACAGGCCCCATCGTCCTCGGCAACCCTCATCCCTGAGTTGGCGGGAACTGATAAGAGCAGGGTTGTTGAACGGGGCAGGCGGGGACATAACTGGGGAAATAGCTCTTTCTCGACTTGCTCGACTGTTTGGCCTGGCAGAACTTTCCTAGTTTGGCCAACACTGTCTGACCCTGTGGCCCATTCCACTTTCTGATGCATCCTGAGACAGAGGGTCTGGAACTCAGCCTGGAAGGGCCAACTTGCATGCATGGTGTGCGTGCGCATGTGTGTATGACAGTGTCCTGCCTGTGCCCAGCCAAGGCCCACCTGAAGCGTGCCATCCTGGGCCAGGAGGAGGCGCTGCGGCTTCACACCTTGTGCAGAGTCCCGCGCAAGGTGGACCTGCTACAGGTTGTGGTGACTCAGGCACTGAGGCGCTCCCTGACCAAGTACTCAGAGCTCGAGCGTGAGGATGACTTCTTCGAGGCTATGGAGGCCCCCGACATCCAGCGTGAGCATCGGGGGCCCTTTGGGATGGGTATACCAGTCCGAGGGCCAAGCTGAGCCCCTGCAAGCTACAGCTGAGAGGCAGCCAGCCAGCCAGGTGTGGTAACACGTGTCTGTGATCCCAGCCTAGCACCAGATACCCTGAGTCAGGAGGAAAGAGTTGAAGGTCAGGCAGGCTGTGTTGAGGAACGGAGCCTGAGAGGCTATCTGGCCAGCATCCCGTGCCACCTCCTTTCCTGCTTGACTCTTGCAAGGCAAGAGGGGACAGAGGCGCAGTGCCAGCTCCTGGAATCCTCCTGGAAACCTCTACATATATTCAGGGAAATAGTACAGCCCCAGCTGACAGTAGGGACAGCTAGGCTTTGAGGTCCTAGGACAGTCCCATGTGAAGTTGTGGGCCACACACTCCTCTGAGCTGAGCCAAATCTCACTGGGGGTTCTGGTTCTGGGAGGGCCAAGGGCCTAGGGCTCGACTCCAATTCCCCTTTCCCTCCTGTCTGGTCAGCCAAGACTCACCAGGCCCCAGAGGTGAGCATACCTAGCCTGTCGCAGGTGAAGGTGACTGACTTCTTCCACAGGCTGGTGAGCAGGCCAGTTCCCCACCTGTCCCTCTTCCCCTTCAGGCCCCTCCCCGGTTCCCGCTCCAGGGTGTGTGGGCTAAGATGGGGTGCCAGACAGATCAGGGCTCTGTGACTGCCACTCAGCCGGCCCTCTACCACTTGTCCCCTCCCAGGGACCCCTATCCGTGTTCTCAACCAAGAATCGATGGCAGTTGGTCGGGCCGGTGCACATGACTCGAGGAGAGGGAGGTTTCGGGTTCACGCTGCGGGGAGACTCGCCAGTCCTCATCGCTGCCGTTGTCCCTGGGGGTCAGGCTGAGGTAAAGGCCCTCTAGCCCCTGATGCTGGGATCTTAGAGGACCATAATGTACTGCCACCGCCTCACTGGTCCACATTCTCCATAGTCTGCTGGCCTGAAGGAGGGTGACTACATCGTGTCTGTGAATGGGCAGCCTTGCAAGTGGTGGAAACACGTAGAAGTGGTCACGCAGCTGAGGAGCATGGGCGAGGAAGGCGTGAGCCTGCAGGTCGTGTCCTTGCTGCCCGGCCCCGAACCACGTGGCACGGTGAGCGCTTGGCCTGGGAAAAAATCCCCAACCCTCAGTCCTATCCAGCCCTGGCCGCGCCCCAACTCTGCCCCGTGGTACCCAGAGAGACAGTGGCCAAGCAACCTTCACTAGGGTTGACTTTCTGGGTACCTCTGACAGGGCCTTCATAGTGTGGCTTCTGTCCTGCTCCAAATGAAGCCCCCAGACCACCTCAGTGGGATTTTGACCCCAGGGTAGAGGTTATCCCAAAGGTCACATCTGTCCAGCATGGCCACTCCAGGGTTGGGTAGCAAGCAGCAAGCAAGGAGCCTCACATGGCCACCCCAAATGCCCCTAACATATCCCTAACACACCTATGGCTCCTAGAGGCCTCTAATCTCTTCTCAGGGTGGCCACAGGTAGGTCAGGCAGTGATGGCTGACTACATCCACTGCTGTTATGACCGTAGGGACCCCGACGGCCAGCACTGCTGTGGAACCAGAGAGAATGTGGTTTTGAGACTCCGACGCCTGCACACACCCGACCCTGGCCCATCCTCGGCTGGAGCCGCAAGAATAAACAAAGCAAGAGTGGGAGCCACCCTGACCCCTGCACCAACAGGAACTGTGTCACCTGCCCCTGAGCTGGACACCCCGTACCCCTGTGTGCCCAGGGTGGCCGTGGGGGCCATACTCCTGTGTACACCATCCTGTAGCCAGCCCCAGCTAGCCAGGTGTGCCTAGCGCATTGCCCTCTACTCTGGGGGACCATCAGGCTGCCCCTGCCTGGCTTAGAGATGTCTATTAAAAATGCTGGTCAGATGAGGCAAGTCTGAGTCAGCTACCAGAGCCGTGGCCACTTTACCCCACCAGAGATCTTCTCAGTGTAATCCAGACGCAGTGCTTACACTATCCTCCTGCAGCAGGCCTCTAGGCCCCTGCCATGCCCCATCTACTCTTCGGCTGCCTGACTATCCTCACATCCAGTTTCTCTGGGCACGTACCCTTATGGTCCTATCCTGACTGCGCCTGGTTCATAGTAGCCCTTCTGGTCACCACCCTCCCTTGCTGGTTAGTCAGTTTCTCTGTATGTAAGATCCCAGCAAAGACATTTTCTCTCCAGTCCCCTTATACTCCCCCCAACTTTCAAGCCCCCCTGTCTCCCATTCCACCTGCACCCATGCAGGTCCTGGCAGGTTCCTCAGTAAGGTAGGCCCTGGACTCCAGAGGCACAGGATGGGGGCACCATGTAAGAAGCAGTCCTAAACTGTGCATGGCTGAAGCCATGGAGATGCTCTCCCTCAAAGGCCCTGGAGGTTCAGCATGGAAACAGAAAGGCTGTATGTATCTCTCTGTGGTAGAGAATGCAAGAAACTCTGGGCTCAGTCCCTGGAACTAGAAAAAACAGAAACAAAAAAATTAGAGGGGGAGATTGCTCTCTGTGACCACCAGGGGGCAGTGTCACTCATTCATGCAGCCCTAGGAGGCTGCAGCTCTTCCAACCCCCACGAATCTGAGAATCCGTGGACAGCCCAGGAAAGAGAAGCATCCAGCTCGGTACTCAGCAACCCACCCACACTCATCATCCAGCTTCTGCCCAGGGGCTCCCAGGTGAGAGCACCTAGAGTCTGTGCTCCAGATTGGCCTACACAGTCCAGGGCTCTGCCGCCCATCACCCTGTGCAGACATCTGTGTCAAGGTCCAGCGGGTAAATGTAGTGTTTAAGCACGTGAGTCCGGAAGATCCAGGTACAGCTTTCTTCTGACGTAGGAGAGGCTCCCAGGGGATCCAGGAGTGTCCCTTATCACTCACCTGGGACAATCTCCAACTCAGCAGAATGACCAAGGCCACTCAGGCTCAACACTTGCTAATTTTATTAATAAAACTGTACGTCAAGGAAGCCATTACATGATAATCAGGGATGACAAGGTGGGCAGATCTTGTGGAGGACAGTGAGTGTGGGACACCACACACACACACACACACACACACACACACACACACACACACACACACACACACACCTTGGGTGATCTGTCAAGATGAACATGGGAGCTGCCTCACCTCCTCCACAGTGAGTGGCCAGGCTACTAGGGCCTGTCTCCACACTCTCTGCTAACCTTTCTGGGCCTGGGCCTCTGCTCCTGGGCCTCTGCTAACTGGGCTTTAACTCTTAAGTCCCCGGCTCAAAAGTTTCCCCACTTCGGGGGCCTCTCTTAAGGCTGTCCCGGTGCTGTGGTGACTCCTCCCGGAAGGAATCTGGTACAGTTCTGTGTCACTGTGTCTGAGTGGCTCAGCCCTGCCCTCCCGCAGGGTGAGACGAGTGCCCAGAACACACTGTCCCTGGGCAGGACAGAGGTCCTTGACTCAGGCCCAGGTTGAGAAAACCCCTGAGACCAGGGTCCCCTGAGTCTAGAATTCTGTCTGGGCTGGGACGGAGTGTCCAGGAAAGCCCTACCTCTGCGTGAACTTGCTTAGACAGGAAAATAGGTGTATGTAACCAGCATGTAGACGGTTCTGGCCCATGTACCCTGGCATATGTCTTCCTACCACCCAGCCCCACACAGTTCCCCAAACCCTCCTACCTAGCTGGCACCTCGTCAGCCTTCAGAGTCAATGTCGCCTCCTTGGGCTGCTTTCGCGTGGCCACACCCCTGCTCTGGACTGCACCCCCTTCTGGCCCAGTCACATAGTGCTTACTCTTGTGGATCATAGGTGGACCCTAGGGTCGTGAACAAGGCTCGGGCCAGCTGGTCAGTGAGGGCTCCGAGTACCTGAGGAAGACGGGACAGATGTCATACACATGTGCTGCCTGGGAAGAACAAGGGACCTGCCTGTCTCCTCACAGCCAGTGCAGAGCCAGGGTCCAGAGCCAGCAGGGAAAACATAAGGCCCAAAGAAGTGAGGTGTCTGTGCACTCGCCGTCACACCACGGAGGGGTGCTTCATTTTCACAGTGGCTCCCTGGGCAGGAGGCTGAGGCGCGGGCGCGTATGCTGCGATTCCTTTCTGCTTTGCCAACAAAATCTGCCGAGAGGGGAAAAGGCAAACTCTGTTTTGCTTGAATCAGCAGTGAGAGGCCTGGAGATTAATGTGGGAGAGGGAGGCGCAGAAGAGAGAGAGTGGGGGTGGGGATGGAGTGAGGGCGGGGTACATGTGGAGTGGGGGGATTGGTGATGGATACTCAAATAGAGATGACCAGGCGGAAGGACCCTGCTACCTGCCTCAGCCTCAGGGGCCTCAGGGCAACTGTCTCCCAGGCCCCTCCTTTTGCATGTGTGCTTTGGGTCTGAGGCCCAGCCCAGAACCTCCACCTACCACACACCACCCCCCTATGCTCATCAATATTTTATTTTGTTCATCATTGTTCCCAATGGCCAGGGATTTGTGGGTTCAGCTGCGGGCATGGGAGAAATCGGTGCACCAAGCTCCCAGGCCAGGGAGGTGGTCCCTGAAACCCCGTCATCCCTGAGTAAATGGAACACTACACATCGGGGTGTCCAAGGAAGAGAGGTGAGGGTGCAAACCAGATGTGTGTCCTGCCTGATGGGGCACCTGAGTCAGGACCCCGTAGTAGGGGTTTTCTGGCTGGGTACTGGCTTTGAGTGGGGAGAGGCAACTGATGTGTGACAGACGCAGGGACTTGGCCAGAGGGGATGGGCCGCTTAGAGCTGTAGCCCAGGGGAGAGAAAACAATGCCCAAGCCACAGAGTTACAGAGGCTGAGTCGAGGGTGCCTCAGTTTCTCAGAATAAGGGAGAGAGGGTGAAGACCTGCCGTTAGCCTTGGAGGAGCTCGATCCTACCAGATCACACTAGCCTGGCCAGAAAGCTAACATTAGGACTCCGAAAAGCCTCAGTCACAGAGCGGCCACCTGCCACAGCTCTCCATGAAGAGCACAGACCCGCATCTCTGGTGAATGGGGCAACACAACACTTGGGACATTGGGGGCTCAAAACCCTGGCTCCCTCAAGGGGAGAGGGGTTCTTGGCCTTGTTCTGAGAGCAGAGGGCACTAGCCAGGCCCACCAAGGTCCTGCTCTGGCTCAAGAGAATGTGCTCTGGGCCACTCTACCCATACAAGCCACTGAGACTCTAGTCACCAGTCCTAAAGTTCCAGGAGGTCAGTGAGCTGTGGCCACAGTCCAACACCTCATCCCGAATCAATGTCCTCCACTTGCTGCTCTCCTGTGTCAGGTAGAACAGGGCCAGAAAGGCCCCAATCCTGTCCCTATCCACTCCTGAGACCTGTGTCCCATTCTCCCCTATAGGCTGTGGTAGTGCCTTCCCTACACCCCCTATCCCGGAGGCCCCAGAGCTGCTCTGCTAGGCACACCCCCTTCACTCCCCTCTTCTGTGTTCCCAACTTCACAACCCTCACACTCCCCTTCTCCCTCTCCAACTCTACTTCTCTCTCCTCCTCTCCCTCTTCTTTCTCCTCCTCCCCCTCTTCTCTCTCTGCCTCCCACTCTTTTCTCTCCTCTTCCCCCTCTTCTCTCTCCTCTTCTTTTTCCCTCTCCTCTCCTCTTTTCTTCTCTCTCTTCTCTCTTCCTCCTCCTCCCCCTCTTCTCTCTCTGCCTCCCACTCTTTTCTCTCCTCCTCCCCCTCTTCTCTTTTCGAAACAACTTTTCATCCCATCTCCATCCCCACCAACACAAGTCCACTTCACCGCCCAACCTCCATCTCCCCATTCAACCACGGCTTATGTCAAAATCACCTTCCCTGCCACCATCACTGAAGTCCCTGGCACTGTGGCCATGCTAATTCAGTTATGTCAGTTTGACACAAATTAGGGTCACCTGGGGGAAAGGATCTTAAAGGGGGGGTGACCTCCCTCAGCTGGACCTGTGGGCAAGTCTGGAGGGACATCTTCTTGATTGATGATTGATGTGGGAGGGCCCAGCTCACTGTGGGTGGTACCATCCCTGGGCTGGTGGTCCTGGGACAGTTATAAGGAACATCTGCAGCCCACATATAAGAAAGCATGCTGAGCAGACCGTGTGGAGCAAACCAGGAAGCACCAGTCTCCCTCCGCCCTGGCTCCTGTCAGCCTGACCTCACCTTCTATTCTGGCATCAACACCTTTATGCATCACTCTGTTCTTCGCCATCCCTGACACTTAAGTGTTCAGTCTGGGCCCAGGCAGCCATGAGGATGTGACTCGTGGGAAGCGGGGTAGCATTAGGAACGGTGGACAGCTCTAGCGGGATCTCTTGGTGCTGGCATTCGAGTGGACACCAAGGCAATGAAGGAGATGCCGGGTGTACTCTTTGGCTGGACGGAAAGGCCAGTGTCACCTGAAGCTCCAGTGTCACCTGTAGAGAAGAAGGAAGGACAGCCTAGGAACCCGGGATGGAGTGTGGGAGCATCTAGAGGAGGAAGTCAAGGAGAGCTGGAAAATGGGAAAATAGCTCTGCCCGGCCCAGGCTGGTCCAGCTGCTGATGGCTAGAGCTGGACACAGAGCCTTGGCTAGGATTGAAATGGCAGCCCCCTGTTGTGAGAATCCAGACTGGATTGCGGACTTTAGGCTGGAGCTGTGGTGGGGGAGCGGGGGAGTGAGCAAGAGGCCTTACAAATCTTAGGTCCCATCCTTCATGGAGGGGTCTCTGCTTCAGGTCTCCTCACAATGACGTCCTGTAACTTGCTGTCATCCCAAAAGCCCTAGGAGGCCTGTGGCCAAGGCCTAACCCACAGAAACGGTCCACAGCAGCCTGGACTAGCTGCTGCTCTGTGTGTCCACCTCGGGGTGGGCCAGGCTCCATCCCCATGCATAATGCAGTATTTACCTGGGGGGTGATTGGCAGCTGCTCTGACTTCCCCTCCCCCCCCCGCAGCCCCAGACGTTGAGCCAGACGTGCATTAAGGCGGGAGTGACTTATCGAGCTGTCAGGGGGAGCGTTTTAAGACAGAATTATAGGGGAGAGGAAAAAGATTTTTACCAAATTAATGAAAAATCAATCTGGCCTCAAAAATCCATTAGCCTTCATAATGCGCCTGTTCCAGGCTGAGCCGCACAGTCCGATATTGGCTGTTAAATACCGCAGTGGCTCCCCCGCGGCCCACCATTCATTATAAGCGGGCGGTGTTTACTTCTAAGAGTGACACCTGCCCCTGTTGTCAGCCCAGAGCCTCTGGCTCCATGACCCCCAAGAGGCCCCAGGCCTGGACCCCCATCCGGGAAGTGAGCCATTGGCTCCCTGACACACGGCCAAATGGGCAGGACCAGCCTGGGAAGCTACAGGGTGAAAGGGCAGACCTCCATGAATGGTAGTTAGGCAGACTGAGATGGGCTGCTGGTGGCAAACGGTGGTATCTGTGAGGAGAAAACGCCCATGAGGACAAGGCCACCATGGAACGAGGTCACCGTGGAGGTAAAGTGACCACAGAGTGAGGTGACCATGGGTTGAGCTGGGTGACCACTGAGCAAGGTGACTGTTTTAAGGATGAAGTGATAGTGAGATGAGGTGACCATGGTGGGAAGTGACTCTGAGGAGGGACGACCACAAAGATAAGGTGACTATGAAAGTAGTCATAGGAGCATCACCCGGTCCGTGGTACCTGTCAGGATGTGGCTGTGCAAACACAGAGTGGGTGATTGGGCCAAGGCTGGTGGACCTTAGCTAGTAGCTGTCATAACAACGCTGTTAGCTGTTAATGGGAGAAGGCCATTGGGCTATAAAGGTGACCACAGGGTGGCTAGGCACCCTGAGGAATTGGGCAGCTCTCACTTGGGGACAAATGAAGGTGGCTTTCCTATCCCTTTCTATGCAAACAGGAGGACAGCTGGGACCCAGGACCTCATACCTAGGCCATATGACAGATGGACAATCTAGGGATTGTCCAGCAAGAGGACTGTGGAAGCTAGAAAGGTCCAAGGTGACTGAGGGAGGAGCCTAAAACAGCCAAAGGAGGCTAAGGAAGCTTAGGGATGTTGGGGGTGGGAGGGAGGCTGAGGAGGCCAGAGATGCATGGGACAAGCTTGCTGCTGAAGAGGTCAGAAGCCAAACGATCTCTTCAGGAGGCCTAAGGAAGCCCACAGACAGGCTTGCCTGGGGTGGGGCGGGGGCTTCTTTCCCACATCTACATTTTGAGTCACAAGCTGAGCCAGGCTGAAGCCGGGTGTCTGAGATCGCTCTTGCCCTATGTCAGTCAGGCACATGGCTAAGAGACTGGATAGATTTTTCTCATTAAATTGACAAGCCCCTTTCCCTCTCTATGGAGTACTGTCTTGAGATACTCGCTGCCATCCTAACAGCAGCCAGGGGACCCTACCAGGAAGGCAGAGCAGACACCTATGCTAGTTTCCTTGGGGTTCATGGCCCTGGGCAGGACATTTCTGGGGAAAGCCCATGATGATAAAACTTACCTGGCATTCAGTGTCCCTCAGGAGCCATGAGGGCCACCCATACCCAAGACCTGTTCCTCACAGTCCCCTTGACTAACTCTGCTCTGGCAGGGGTCACGTGATCTGTAGACCATACCTTGTAAATATACTCTCGTTCCGGAAAACCCAGCTCCCAAAGCTGCTGAAGGAATTGTCTGGTTTCTTTTCTCACTCTATCACTTTACCAACAGAGCCCCGACTGTGAGAGATGTGTCATGTGCTGTCAACTGCCCACTGAGGCTTAGTCCTGGCTCCTGCCCCAAAGAGCAGGTGGGTGGTAACAGGCTATCAGGAGAACCTAACCACCTGCTCACTCCTCACCAAGTGCCCCCTGGAGTCAGACTTCCTGCCAAAGTCTCTTAGATTAAATCCCAATTCATTAGTGGTAGTGGCTGGGTGGGAAGTGTGGGCAGCCCGAGGCCCTGTCTGCAGTCTAGAGAGACTCCACAGGCTGTCAGAGCTCACCAAGTAAACCAGCTTCCTACTATTGATCTGCGGCTGTGCACACCAGCTGCAAGTCACGCAGACAGACAGACAGAGGGCTGCAGTAGCCCCACCTGAGCATGGGCCCATTCTGAAGGTTTCCCAGGGCCAGTAGCAAAATCCAAGTCACCATCAACAAAGTTCCTCACTTCTGGCAGATCTGCTATCCTGCCTGTCAGGGTCTCCTCTTGCGTCTCCCTCATGGCTGTCTTCAGGGTTCAAGAGGACATTTGGGGACCCCTGCCCTCCTCTCTATGCCTGTGCCAGCTTCCCTTTCTGGCCTGTAGATCTCATGCTGCCTGTAACCACACTACTCTCTCACTAGCATCATGGTCTCTGCAGGAGTGTCTGTGTCCTGGGGCACCCAAAGCCAACCAGTCAGCAAGACAGCCACAGCCTGGTTGTCAGGGATGGAGCTGGGGGCCAGGTGTCCTCTGTATGTAGGTGGCCTTTGGAGTCATTGCTTAAGCACTGGGAAACATCACACACTCATGATGGAGAAACAGTCCTGCTCCCAAGACTGTGTCTGAACGGACTAACCCCCAAGAGCCCAATCCAGCCTGTGTCTATTGGATCAATAGCTAGGCACATCCTGTGCATAGCGGATCTGCTGACCCAGGCCGGGCCTGTTCCCTCCCGCTCTCCTCATCAATAGTAGATCATCCGGACCCCTGCTGGTCTCAGCCCCTTGGGGAGAGGCAATGCTGACCAGTGCTGACCTGGCCCCATAGCCATACCAGGGCGCCATCCTGTCATAGAGGCCAGACGATCTGTTGGTGGCATCCAGCTCTCCCCCATTCTGCTGTCTCCTCTGGGGACCCAAGTGAGGGGGACTCATGGAGACAGTGTAGGACTTGATCCAGTCTCTACTCCCAGGACTCTCATACAAAACCTAGGGCACTGACCTGACCCCAGAGACTTTGCCTGTCAGGTGTCATGGCTAGAACAACTTTCCAATGGAGATGTCCCCCTCCTGTTTCAGCAACATCTGGCCTCTGTTTCCTTACCAGCAGTGGTCGGGGCAAAACAGACACATGCACAGATTCAATGTATAAACCTCTGTGTTTTATAACGCACATGATCTCAGCTCACTTGACCCAAGTCTTTGTTCACCATGGAGGAGCTGGACCCAATGAATCCCTTGGCAAACACTCAATGGGCCAGGAAGTAACAGGGACCTCCCATGGACAAAGACAGCATCTGCTACTGGGTGCTCAGGTACCAGAACACAGTAACCCAAAGTGGGAAAGAAGAGGGTTTTGAAGAATACTTAGGAGTCCCCCAGGCGGGCTGAGGAGGCTTTAGTCGCGCTGTGTGGGAAGGGGAGGGGCTAAGCAGGCAGTTCACTTGATACAGAAGAGGATCTATAGACAAAACGTCACCTGGTTATTGTGAAGAAGTGGTTAGAGGGACAGAGGGGAGGTGCCTGGGACTCTGATTTACTTCACAAGTTCTGGGCTAGTCTTGGGCTCCTGTTTTAGCACCAAAGAGGCTCAGAGACCTGCCAGGATCACACAGCATACAGAGTAAGGTTTGTTCCTTTTATCTCCTGGAAATGTTCAGGGTAGGCAGTAGCATCTATGTGAAGGCAGTCCCCACCCTCCTACCACCAGCATTTCCCCCCTGTTCCGTAGCTGTTCCTGTCAGGAGCAGGGACTCTGTGCTTGGGAGAGGCTATGGGTTGCGTCCTGTGTTCCCCACCTCATGACTGGCTTGACTAGGGCCTGGGACTCGCCTGTTCTTGGAACTGAGCTGTATGAATATTCTTAAAGAGGAGGACCAATCAATTACCCAGAGCAAGGCCGCTTTTTTTTTTCCTGACCAGGACAAGCAGCATCATACACCTCAGAAGAGCCTCCTGGCCGATCAATGGTGAGTGAGCAGCCCTCTGGACTGGCGGCGCCCGTCTCGGCCTCAGTGGCAGCCTGCCCTCTGCCCCTGCCAGGTCAGCAACCTTGGCTCGGTGTACTGGGAAGCTGGGGATGCAGCAACTCAGGTCACGAAGAACAAAATGGCTCCCTTAACTCAGCCATGATCCCTGCCACATCAACACCCTGTCTTCTGCCCCACCTTCCAGAGATCCCAGGGCACCATAAAGGTTGGTGAGAGCAGGGTCCCAGTGATCCTGCTTGCCTGGCCCGTTCCCTCCCACCTAGGGGCGTTTTCAGGTTCTCTTACAGACTGGGCACAGCATGGGCAGGAGGGACTAAATCCCACACTGCCACCATGAAGTGCTCTTCCCACAGTGAATTGTCTTCCATGCCCAGCCCTGCTTTGTTCCCTTGGAAGTGCCTCTCTGGGTGGCAATGGCATGTCCCCCTAGCCCTAAGACTCCTAAGTCAGGCCTGGGATGGTTACCCCTCCATGGTTACACAGAACGTTCACAGCAGCCTCCCAGGAAGTTCCTGGCTTGCTGTCCCTCTGCTGTTCCTCCTTGGATCAGTGAATGGGACCCAGGGGCCACACTTGCTGCCCGGGCCCAGCCACCTCTGTCATCGTCTCTTCAATCCCAGGGTCCTCGGATGGGCAGCTGGACCCTACCCAAGCTTGAGAAATAGACAACTACCCCAGATCCTGCCCAGACAGGCTGGAACTGGACCTCCACAGCCTATTAGAAAATACTCCAAAGTTTCCTCTCAGCCATTTTCAGCAAAGGTCAGTGACATTAAGCATAGTGCCACTAGGGCCATCCCCGCTGTCACCTCCAGCTTCCCATCTTCCCATGCTGGTCCTCTGACGCACTGATGGCACCTCCCTAGCTGGACACCCCCTTCTCCTGTACAGCTTCCTGAGAGTGGGACCCCCAGAATGTTCCCCAGGGTAGCCCTCAGCAGCGTGTAGCCTGAGGCTGTGGGGATAGGCATCTCTGGAGTGGCAGGGCAGAGGGACCCTCATCTAGGAGGATAGGAGCTGAGAGAGGCCAAAGCGAAGCTGGAGAGCCGAGGCTCTGGAAGGAGCTCGGGGGAGGTAAAAGCAGCTGTGTCCAGCACAGATTGATGTCTCTGGCGGCCGGCAGCCCAGAATGTTTTTAATGGTCCCTAAAGCCCTGGGTCAGCCAGCGCTGAGCTCAGCAGTTGCTTTGGCCAGTCAGTAGGGTGTGGGCCACTTGAAGCCCACCTCAGGCCCCAGCCCCCACCCGTTTGCTTCTGTCCATGCTGGGGATCGGGGAAACTGCACCCCCCACCCCGGAACCAAGGAAATGGACACAGCCCTCTCCAGGGCTTCCCCAGACTCACATAATGACTCCTGAGTTTGGGGCTGGAAATAGCCACTCTTGGAGCCTTTCTGGGGGCAGGCGAGGAGAGGTAGCTACCACTGAATCCCACCCCATTTGTCACAGGCCCATTAGGTGCTGACAGCTACTTCCCATCTGCCCAGTCAGGGCAGGCCACCCCCCACTCCCCACCCCCGACCAGTGCCCATCCATCATGGACTCTACCTTGCTCTCTTCATAAAGCAGCCTTCCCACAGAGGAAGCCAAAATGAGGAGAGCCTGGGGGGGAGTTGGATCTTTTTCCTGAAGCAGGAACAGTAGCACCTCACATTCCACCATCCTTACCTGGAAGAAGACCACAGTCTATGGGCAACTGCCTATGTCATTGGCAGTCTATCTATTGAGTGGCCTTCCATGCCTCACAGCCCAGCCAGGGAGCTCTGGGCCTCAGTTTTCCTAAGGCCTAGACACAAGACATGGGAAGCCAGCCGAATACAACTGGTCGCGAGTGCCAAAAGACAAAAGCAAAAAGGTCATCGGCTCTTCTAGACTCCCTTGGTGTGTTCTCTGAACCTCTCTGGCTTACTGTCCAGATTCTGGGGGCTTCCAAGAACTTTCTCTGAGCCTTCAGGAATAGCTGTTGGCCCCTTTGCTCTTCTGGGAGATGTGAGGCAGCTTTGAATGCAGGATATTGCCTGGCCTGGCTCAGCGACTGCCCAAGGTCCAGGCCTGCACTCAGGACATGGTTATAGATGCGCTTTATAATTTTTGGAGACTTCTGGGGAGATGCTACAGCAACCCAGGTCCCCGAGATACCAGAGGCCACACTGCAGAGGGCAGAGCAGGGCTCTGAGCCACAGCCTGGGCCACTCCGAGTAAGTAGCACCTCCAGCCTCATTTTAGTGACTTTTCTGCTGCTGTGACAAAACACCATGACCAAGGCAACCTCAAAAGACACCTAATGTGCTGGGCAGTGGCGGCACACACCTTTAATACCCACCCTGGGAAGGCAGAGACAGGCAAATCTCTGTGAGTTCAAAGCCAGAGTTCTGGGGCCTGAAGAGATGGCTCAGTGGACTGCTCTTCCAGAGGTCCTGAGTTCAACTCCCAGCAACCACATGGAGGCTCACAACCATCTGTAAAGGGATCTGATGCCCTCTTCTGGTGTGTCTGAAGAAAGTGACAGTGTATTCATATAAAATAAATAAATAAATAAATAAATAAATAAATAAATAAATAAATAAATCAATCAAGAGAAAAGGTGAATTAAAAAAAAAAAGCTAGAGTTTTGGTCTACAGAGTGAGTTCCAGGTCAGCCAAGGCTACACAGAGAAATTCTGCTTCAAGCAAACAACACTTAATTTGAGGCATATGGTTTCAGAGGGTTAAAGGCAGAACAAAGGCCTGGCAGCAGGAGCAGCCGAGCAGTCACATCTTGATTCATAAGTTGTAGGCAGAGAAAGAGAACAGTCTGAATCTTTTGAAGCCTCAAAACCCCCAGTGACACACCTCCTCCAACAAGGCCACACCTCCTAATCCTTCCCAAACAGTTCCACCAACTGTGGGCCAAGTATAGGAGCCTACAGGAGCCATTCTCATTCAAACCACCACAAGGCTTGAATTACCACATGGGAAACCACGGGGGCCATTGAGTTACCTGAGGGTAGTGACAACCACATTTATTGAGCATGCAGCATTCTTCACAGATCTGTGATCCTACTTCAGAAAGTGGGGGTGGCCAGCACAGGCTGGATAAGTCTACTCTTAGCACTAGGGTCTCCAGAAAACAGACACTCCAAGCCATGTGTTTACACAGCAGTGAACCCTTTGTCAGCTAAACATATCTCAAGTGACACCAGGGTGAGGGAAGCAGAGAGACACACCTAGGCTCCGGCTGTTCTGCCACGTCCCTTTGTGATTCTGCATTAGGGAAGCAGATACCTGCCTCGGAGCACACTTACTGAGGGGCGAAAGGTGCATTCTGCCTTCTCACAGGGGTGTGTTAGAAGGTTGAGAAACTCCCAGAGATGCTCCTGTCCTCAGACCTCCTATATTTCAGCTTCCCACTTTCCCAGGCCCACCCCCATAGCCTGGATTAATTTGGGAAGGACAATGTTTATATTAACCGTTCATTTATCGACGTCTGCTTGCTGGGTCAATGGCCAAATTTATTGTCTCACGAGATGGGCTCTATCGAGCCAAGCAGCCTTCTCCCTCCCCTCCTCCCCCACCGACAGCCTAGGGTGAAGAGACATTGTCAATATGAAGTCCACTGACCTTGGGCCTACTAGTCTCTGCTGGGAACTGGAGAAGGAGAGAGGGGAATAGGCAGTAGGATGACCTCTGCATACACACACCCACTGTGCAACCCTCATAGCTCAGGTGTCACTGACCCAGGCAGAGGACAAGACAAAGAAGTTGGGCCAGAGAGGCAGTTGACCATGCACACACAACGTGCCTACCATGCCTAATCCAGGCTACCAATAGGGCGGCAGAGGCAGTCACCGGATGACCAACTGGTTCAGAAGTCAGTGTGGATAAATAGTATATTAGACGAGGTTCCAGGGGCCCCAGCCCCTGCAGTATTAATGCTCAGAGAGCCCAGGGGCATCTGAGGTAGGGTGGGATGAGGGAGCCAGGGAGGCTCCTCACCTTTTAGCTGTGCCAGCCCTTCTACCAGAAGGATGAGGAGCTAGGAGGGTGAACGAGGTCTCTGATCTCTGCCTCTCCAGACTAGCCACACAGTTCCGCATATTAGAGAAGGAAGGGGTAGCGAGGTGGGGCTGAGCTTCCTCACAGCCCCAGAATTTGCTTGTGTTCCTAGGATTCATGTGGGTTGGGTGCCTTTATGCTGTCTGCCAAAAGCCCACCATGCTGCCTCCTTCAGGAAGGACCCAACCTCAGCGGATGGCTCTGGACATTCCTCGGGTGAGAGGCTAAACTCTGATGAGGACAGGAGGACAGGAGCTGGTGTCAGCATCCTGCAGGGGACTCCAAACTCACGTCGGTGACCACCAGGCTTTCCTGCCCCTGCTCTTACCTGGTTATTTCATCCGTTCAATCAACAGTGGACATACTATGTACCAAGCTCTGAGGACAGCTATCAGCCAGTTCCGCCTTCTGGAACAGCCCAAAGCTGGGGTGGAGGCTGCAAGGCTGAGTGCAGGCTGCAAGGCTGGGGTGCAGGCTACAAGACTGGGGTACAGGCTGCAAGTCTGGGGTGCAGGCTGCAAGGCCGGGGCGCAGGCTGCAAGGCTGGGGTGTAGGTTGGGTGGGGTGGGTTTGGTCACAAGCATTGGAGCTCACAGACATGATGAAAAGTGTCTGCCTACAGACATGCACATGTGAAAGCCCTGAGGCAGGCACTGTGGGCAGCAGGGTGGTCTGGAACACAAGGGAGACAAGCACGGGACCAGCCAGGGGGACTGTGGGACTGTGGTGTTACTAGAGTTAGAGAATAGGAACAGGGAGAGTGCTCTGCCCATGTTGGAAATGGTATGTTCTGGTGTCTGTTTTTTTGTTTGTTTGTTTGTTTGTTTTTTCTTTTCCTTTCTTTTCTTTTCTTTTCTTTTCTTCTCTTCTCTTCTCTTTTCTTTTCGGAGCTGGGGACCGAACCCAGGGCCTTGTGCTTGCTAAGCAAGCGCTCTACCACTGAGCTAAATCCCCAACCCCTCTGGTGTCTTATGGAACTTCTTGTTTGTTTGTTTGTTTGTTTGTTTGTTTGTTTGTTTGTTTGTTTGTCACCTTGTATCTCTGAATGGCCTAAAACTAGCTAGAGACCAGGCTGGCCTTGAACTCACAAAGAACCACACGCCTCGGCCCCCAAGAATTGGGATTAAAGTGTGCAGCACTGCCCCATTCTGGTGTCTCATAAAGAAAGGTGTCTTGTGCAGGGTGTGACTGGAGAGGGTCAGGAACCAGAGCCCACACAGAGTGGACTTCCGCTGTGCCACTTGCAGGTTGCCCACCGAGATCCGAGATCCGTCTCCTCCCTCACCCTACCTTCCACTCCTCCCATAGCTTTCTAGGCTGTGTTTCCCCCCATGGCCACTAGAAGGCACATGGAACCCAGGTAGGCTCCAGGAGGCCAGGGGCTGGTCAAAGGGCTCATTTGTCCACAAGCAGCTCATTGATGGCTTGGGACGGCAGCCGTGTTGATTGAGATGCCACACTTGAGTTAGATTCTCCACAAAATGGTGATGAGCATTGATCAGCTCATCAGGGGAGCTGGCCCTGGCGATGGAGAGGGGAGGGGGAAATAGGAAGGAGAACGGGGAAGGGGGAGGAGTGCCGAGGGGAGGGGGAGGCAAAGGAGGCTCAGACACAGCTCCACCCTCCTGGGACAGGTAGACTCCCAAGCCTGTGTTCCCTCCCCCAGAGGCGGGAGCCATGCCAGACCCAAATGCCTGTTCGCAGCAGTTTCCTCTCATACACGTAATTAACCGCATTATTTCCTTGAGCTGCCTTAGACTGTAGACGAATGATGGAGGATTTCCTCGTCCCCTTGGTCTCCCCTGTCAGCCGCAGCTTGCACTACAGTGATTGAGTGGTTCTAGCTTGCGGTCGTGTGGTGACTGGTCACAACCCCAAAGCCACGTTCCACCTTAGACTTGGTCCCTGTGACTCTGCCAAGGACCAGGACGCATCGCCACACCCGACTCGGTGAGGTTGATCTGCCCTTGGTTGGCAGAGGAGTGTCCCTGTGTGCTCCAGCTTTGCAGGGTACCTCTCCTCAGGGCTGGATCGTTTTTCTGAGGTTCGGATGGGCTGTGGTTCATTCTTGTATCACTTGCTGAAGAACACCTTGGCTACTTCAGTTTGGGACGCCCCAGACAAAGCTGCTGGGAACACTGTGTGACTTTGGTGGCGATTTTTTTTTTACCAGCCGGCAAAAGCCACGGTGCACCACCGTTGCTGAGGCCTGTAGCTCCCTTGGCAGGAAACCACCTGCCCTTCCATAGAGGCTCTGGGCTACAAGGGACCTGTGTGCTCCTGCCTAATAGGGTCTGTACCACCTAGGGGCACGGGGGTGCACACCACTGCCCAACACAAGCCTCCGTCCCCTTACCCTTATGGACTCCTTGTCACCTCTGGCTCTAGTTACCAGACCAGTTGGTCACATAGAGAACCATCCTGCAAGTCAGAGTTGAACCGCCTCCCCCCCTCCCCTCGCTCTCTCTCTCGCTCTCTCTCCTCTCTCCTCTCTCCTCTCTCCTCTCTCCTCCTCTCCCTCCCTTTCCTGTATCCTCCCCTACCCTCCCCTCCTCTCTCATGCTTTCAGCCTTGGGTCCTGCCTACATGTGGTCTGACCCCTCACAACTGTCATCCTGTCCTTTCTGAGCCTTCTCTCCTGTACGCCTATCACCTGGATGGTGTGGTGACTCTCCTGGCTGCTTCACTCGGCTCCTGCTTAGTTCCCTCTCATTTCTGGGTACCCTGACCTCCAGCAGGCAAACTTTTGAGGCTCAGAACACTTCAGAGGTCCCTATCCTGCAGTCATGAGTCTGGTAATTACATGCGGGAGGAGGGTGCACGCCCGATGAGGCACCTTACCTTTCTGATTTCCTTCTTTGTATATGCCCCTACTCTACCCTGATGGAACCTTCCAGTATCTTCTCTGCTCTCAGCACTGTCAAATTTTATGGTTGTCTGGGTCTCTTTCTACCAGGCAGCAAAGTTGAGCCCATTTACTGGGGTTGGGAGGGGCCGTCTTCCTGTCTTTAGCACAGCCTGCTCGGTCCTGTCCAATCTTAAGTGCTTTGGGTGACAACCAAAGACCTTTGGTCTCACCGAAGGAAGACCAACCCTGCCCAGCCCAGGCCACAACTACTGTGCCCTTCTTCCACACACACCCTATGGAGAACCCAACAGAGGAACATGAGGCGGGTGGTAATGGTGTTCCGGGCAGCAGACAGGAAGCCTTCGGAGGCCTAAGGACAGCCTCTGGAGTTAAGCCCACCTTTAGTATTGATCATTTGTTTTGCTCATAGTTTGGCAGAGTGACCTGGAACCCAACCCAGTAAGTTCCCTTTGGCCCACCAAGGAGGTTAGGCTGGTTTGGGGTGTCTCCTAAGCCCCCCGTCAGTGAAGAAGACATAGTAGAGGTCCAGATAAGCAGTAACCAGAGAAGACAGCATGGACTGTGGTCACCGAGCTAGGGATCTGCTCACCCTAGCTCTGGCCTCTGCCTAGCATAGGTTCCACAGCAGGAGCTGTGTCCCCCACGAAGTCCTTCCACTCTGCTAGCTGCATGTCAATCTGGCCCCTGAGTACCAGTCCCAAGCCTGGTGGGCAAATTCTGGACAGTCCTATCTCTAACCCGCTGCTATCACCCGGGAATTAGGATTCCCCATCCCATATAGACGGTCACCCTGCCTTCCCCGGAAGATCACAGCTCTTTGTCTCCCATTCCATCCTGCTCATTGCCCCCTGCATGCCTGACCCATGTTGTGTCCTCGTGGAGCAGGTGACAACATTGCAAGGGTGTTTGTCATAATGCAGACTCTCATTCCCCATGTGCTCCTAGATTCCCATGGTGGAAGCAAGAAAGGTGCCCAGGGGAGTTCCTGTGCTCTGGGCCTGCCTGTGGGTACCTTTGATGAAGTCTGTCACAAGAGATGTCCCAGAATCCTCCTGGAGGGACTGGAATATCTGAGTGAAAAGACTTTACCTCCCTGACTTTTCATATCCTGAGACATGAGGAGCTCCTTCCTCTACAACATGCCCTGGGGGTTTGATGGATAAACTGTCTAGCTTGTCTCCTCACTGTGAGGAAACACACTGAGAACCAGGCATCGTTAATTTTTCTGTTTAATAAAGAAAGCATGTAGAACCAGGTATAGTGGAACCAGGAGTAATGGCACTTTGAATCCCAGGACTCAGGAAGAGGCACAAGGAGGCACATTTCTGTGAGTTCAAGACCAGTTTTGACTACATGGCAAGTTGCATGAGAGCCATGACTACATAAAGAGGTCTCCATCACAAAATAAAATAAAATTGTGTGTGTGTATATATATATATATATATATATATATATATATATATATATATATATATATATATATCATATGGCCCCAAAGCCACCCCAGGCCATTGCCCTGTAGTCAAGAGCCTGGCTCTACCTACTGCTTTGATGCTCCTGCCCCATGGTTTCCAGTTGGCTCTTTACTCTGTTGGGGCTCCTTAGAGGCAGGACTGTGTAAGAAGTCCTGTGGCAGCCCAGGGCAGCACAATGTCTGCCTAGCAGTAGAGACATGTCTAAGCTTCCGGGTTCTTCTGCAACCTGATCCAATGACTTTGCCTCCCCACCCCCACCCCCCACCTCGGGGCTTTTGCAGTGACATTAGGACCTGACCCCACAGTATTCTCCAGCTCACCAACATGGATGTCACTAGCACCCCTAGCCTGGCTTGGTGGGATGCTTGCCTCTGGGAGGATTCTCTACCCAGCCCCCCTCCCAGTCCCACTGCCTCTGTCCTAGTGGGGCTGCCCCCCACCCCCGCAGCTTCGGCTAAATAGGGATAACTCCACATATGCCCTTGAGCTCCACCGTGAGCTCTTTATGATAGGAGAGAGTGCTGTCTTCATAGACTTTTGCCCGGAAGCCCCTGTCCTCCGTGTGGAGGGGGATGGGCAGAAGAAAGAAACTGCAGGGTCTCTCCTCAAGCTCTGCTGGTCTACAACACTGTTGCATGCTGCCACCTTGATTCTGAGCCCTGGATCTGAGGTCCCTTGCTCTCTTTCCTGGAGTCCAGCCATGAAGGCCATTGTCCATCCTCCTTGGAACTTCGAGGATTGAAGACAATTGTTCAGCTAGCTCTAACAGTCATAGCTGAGCCCCCTCAGGGCTTAGAACCACCAACTCAAGGACAACTCCACGGTTGGCTCCACACCATGCAATGGCTCCCTGTGCTGAGTCCTGTGCTTTGTGCCCTAGTCCCACCTCCACCAGGTGCTCTATTTGCTCTACAAGAAATAAGATTTGCCCTTCTGTTGGGGGCAGGGGGTGGAGTCCAGCACCTAGGATTTTAGGGAGACATGGCACTACCTGCACATCTGGTCAAGTCTTAGTACTGTGCCCTGGCCTGAGTGAAGGGGGGTCTCTGAAATTGTCCAGTTGTCCCATCCGACATGCCTCAAGGGATCCCCTGCAGAGAGATTCACTGCTGCAGGGGGATTCAATGCTGCGCCAAACCCAATCTTCAGGAAGCTCCTGCCTGGATTATACAGAGCTCACTCTGCACTGTGCCAGCTAGGCTGTGCCCTCAGCTTGCTGTTCAAACCTAGCACTTCTGCAGGATACCTAGTGAGGAGCTTCTGGCACCAGACTCACCCGAGAAGGAATTGTTTCTCGATTTCTAGCAAGAGGCAAAATCATAGCAGCTGGGTTAGGTACTCTAAGCTCAGATCAGAGAGAGCTCCGGAGGGACGGGAATTTGTCCCCACGCCTCTATCTCTGCTACTGAGATTACTTCCCCCAACCCCCAATCTCCTGGGACCAATCTATACTCCATCCAGATTGTACTAGTGTTCAAGTCACAGGTCACAAGGTCAGCTGCGAGCAGGTAACTGGGCTGTAAACAGTGAGATGGGAGATCTGTGAACACGATGGTCCGCATCCGCGAACCGGTTCTGTACTTCAGCTCCCCCAGTACCCACCCCCTCGCGCGCGCATAGGTCTGAGCGCGTGCGCAAGAGTTGTCTTCCAAAGGCGCACAGCTGCGTGCAGACAGCTGTGTGATCCGCGGTTCCCACCTTATCCCACTTGCCCGGGTTGGGACAGCCCGGGGCACTGGCGGTGGCAGTTCATCGTGTCACCTCCCGTGCCACCCGCGCGGCGCAGCGGGCACGCAGCCCCTCCAGATGCGCAGAGCCCATGGCCGCTGCGCTTCCTCGGGCGGCGCCATCTGACACCCCTCTCTGCTGCTCCCGGACCCCCTCACATGCTGCCATCTGTCGGCGATGGAACCGCGCCAGGCCATGAACTGGGCCAAGCCTGTGCTCCCATCCTGTCCCTAGAGCCCCAAGTCCCCGAGCTCAGGCTATGATGTGGGCCCCTTCTTTCTCGAAGTACAGTCTCTGGGCAGAGGATAGACCAGTGCCGGGGATTGGGGGAGGGCAAGGGACAGCAAGTGCCAGGGCCCCGTGTTCCAACACGAGACCTTTCGCCTTGGTCCTCCCAATCTCCAGGGATTGGACCTTCACCTGCTGCTAAAATCCGGTCCTAGCACCAGTCTGCCCCAGCCCAGCTGACCCCTGCTGGGTGTGAGTACTCCCTAATCCCCACTGCTTAGCTGCTCCTCAAACACTGTCCTGAGGCCCAAGATGCTCCCCTCAGAGGCCAGCTGAGGGCATTCTCCAAGCTCATTCCTCCCAACTTTCCCAGGACTCCCCACTCTCTCCCTGCCTCCCTCCCCTAGCTGCCAACCTTACAGGGTTCTATGTAGGATCACACTGAGCTTCTCTGGCAACTCTTGTCAATTCTTAGAGAGGTAGTGATGCGACCAGCCTATGCGAGCCCAGAAAAGAAGAAGTGTGACCTGCCAGGACCCTCGTTGACACTAAGATGGGCAGAGTAGACCCATTGGTTGTGGGCTGGATGAGAACAGGGGTGGGGTTTAGCCAACTCCAACCCCTGGCTCCTCCCCAATCAGCGGCCTTTCCTGCCCTTCGGTCCCTCCAGGCATTCCTGGAGCCAGTCAGGGAGAGACTGCTTAAAGAACAGTCAAGTTGTAAAGCCACTGTTAGCTGCTGGTCACTGGGGCCACTTGTGGGAGCTCTGAGAGACACAAGCGGACCTGATGTTTAAGAAACAGAGAGGACATGTTCTGAGACCCAGAACCGGAACCATGAAGAAGCAAAAAGACTAGGGCTGGGATGGGGGTGGGGCTCTGGGGGTGGGAGTGGGTCCCAAGGGGTGGCAGGAGCTGGGGCTGGCACTGGAGCTTTTGGGGAAACTTCAAGAGCAAAGCCGCCAGACAGGGGGTGTTCAATGCCAAGGTTGCCCTTCACCCTCCTCCAGTCTCAATAAAGACGATAATTAGTATCCTGACCACTCAATTAATTAGGCATCATGAGCTTAATTATGACAGAGGGGGCAGTGCCATCAGCCTCCTCCGGGAGCTGAGGGTTATTGACCAGAACAGGCACATGAGAAGAGCTGTCATCACAGACCGTGGGCTGGCAGGGCTGGTGGAGGAGGGCAGGCAGCAGGAAGGAGCTCCTCAACCCAGTGTGTGTGTGTGTTTCTGTGTGTGTGTGTCTGTGCGTGTGTGTGTGTGTCTGTGCGTGTGTCTGTGTCTCTCTGTCAGGGTTTGTTTGTCTCTCTGTGTGTGTGTGTCTGTGCGTGTGTCTGTGTCTCTCTGTCAGGGTTTGTTTGTCTCTCTGTGTGTGTGTGTCTGTGTTTGTGTTTGTCTATGTGTATGTGTGTATCTATGTGTGTATGTCTATGTATGTGTGTGTGTTTGTGTCTGTCTGTCTGTGTGTATGTTTGTCTGTGTATCTGTGTGTGTTTGTGTTTGTTTATGTGTGTGTGTCTATGTGTGTGTGTTTTTATGTGTTTGTGTCTGTCTGTGTTTGTCTCTGTGTGTGTCTGTCACTGTGTGTGTGTGTGTGTGCATGTGTGTGTCCCCAGTCATTCCCTACATGACCCACCAGCCTCTTCTGCCTAGGGAAGCCCTCCAAAATCTGAGAACCACCTCTAGACTCCACCTATTAAAGGCCCCGGCATCTTTCATGCAACTTCGCTGAAGAGCAAGCTTCTAGCACACGAATCCTTGTGGGGTACAGTAGCGTGGTACATCCCACCTTCCCTACCACAATCATATTTTCTTTTGGAGGAAACCTAGATGTTAGCCCTTCATGTCCACAGGGTAGTAGATAGGGAGGCTGCTTCTGCGGTCGGGGTTGCTACCTCATAGTTATCTGAGTCCCATGCCCCTTCCTTGCCTTGTCATTACATCATGCATAGGACTCCATGGAAGGAGCAGGTGTGGGTACCGTCTTACGGCCAGCTTTGCTCTTCTTTGAGTGTGGAGAGGGGATTGGCTGATGACTGAACCCAAGGCCTTGACATGCAGTGGTGATGGTGATGGTGGTGGTGGTGGGGAGAGTAAAGGACATGATGATAGTGGTAGTTACGGTGATGGTGGTGGTGATGGTGGTGGTGGTGATGGTGGTGATGGTGGTGATGGTGGTGGTGGTGATGCCCGAGTGGTGGTGCTAATGTAAGAGCAGAGGCAAGAGGCTTTGGGGACTGTGCACCTGAGGCTGAGAATGATGCCTATGTAACCCAACCTTGCCCACCCTGCCCTCCCAGGCTCTGCCTATCAACGCCTGGGGACTCTAGCAGTCTGTGTCTTGAACACGGGCTCAGGGTGTCGAGGCCTCCCCTTGTCCAGAGAGAAGGTAGGACCCCAGTGTTCTTAGAGGATGTTTGAGAGTCAAGGTCCTGGTTAGAGGCTAGATAGGACACACACACACACACACACACACACACACACACACACACACACATGGCTGGGAAACCTCACAACAAGACTCTGGCTCACCATGGAGGTCTACTTGAGCTGGCAAGTTGGCACATGGGAGGTGCCAATCATTGGTCACCTGTCGGTGATCAGACCTGGAGAGACCACCACAGGCTGGCAAAGAGAGTGGCAGTGCTCACTGAAGAGGCAGGGTGCTCGCTTCAGCAGCACTTATACTAAAATCGGAACGATACAGGGAAGATTAGCACGGCCCCTGTGCAAGGATGACAGGCAAATTCGTGAAGCGTTCCGTACTTAAAAAGAAAAAAAAAAAAAAAAGAGGCAGGAGCCTGGGAGAGGGCAGAAACCAACCTCCAAAACCCAGTAAGAGGCTAAGGTACAAAATCACCCTCCATACAGGAGGCCTGGAAAGAAAGTCCTCCCATGACTCCTGCTGTGCCTAGAACTCTCACCCGGGAGACCTTCTTCCCCAAAGGCAAGCTCAGGCACTGGGCAGGTGTCAGTGCTTTCGTAGCTAGACTGGACACACTCCTGCATTCCTGCAAACAGGCTAGCCAGGGTACCCCTCCTGGCTTTTCAAGGAGAAATCCCTGGGAGGAAGCTGCTTTTCCAGGTCTATAGCTCTGCCCAACTTGGGGCATAGGGGTTGAGAAGGTGCAGAGGCTGAAACCTCAGCAGAGCCAAGGGGCCAGGGCTGCGGGTGGTGGCAGGCCAGGAGTGTGGAGGCCTATAGACCTCCCTTGCCCATGGTGGGTGCTCAGAGTCACATACAATTACTCACTCAGTGTATCATAATTACCACAAATAGCCCATTAAAAGAAATTATCATCAAGATGATATTAGCAGACAGCAGGGGAAATGAAGAAGGGAAAGTGCTTATTCTCTATTGTCCCTTAATGGGGACAGGGGATGGCCAGTAGGCAGCAGCCAGAGCCTTAACACCACAGCCCGCTGGGCTGCCCCAGAGTGAGGTGAAGGCTGGCTTGCCTCAGGCCTATTATGGGCAGATGCTACAGCCCGTTCCTCAGTCCCATATCCAGAACTCCCACATCTGGAACCCCACAGCCTTCACAAAACCCTCTCCTGAGATCATAGAACAGTGTTCATGGCCTGCAAATCTCAAGAACTTAAACATCCTCTAGACAGTGTCCTGAGCTCAGGCCCTGACGTCTCCCAAATGCCACCAAAAAGGTAGAGTCTGGAGAGAGCTGTAGTCTGAGGAATACGGGTAAGCTGGAGGGTGAAGGGACAGGGAACTGGTGGATCTCTGTGGTTTCAGCCACCAGAGACTAAGGACAGGCAGGAGGTCCTCACTGACAAGGGCTTTAGTGGCATTACAAACCGTCTCTCTTCCTTTTATCAAGGACACCAAGAGTCCTTCACCTGGGAAGAAGGGTGGATAAGCCTCCTCTGAAAGATTCCCACAGCCATAGAGAAACGACCAGCCACTGGCAACAGTGATTTCCAAGAAGCTGCCAGACCATGGGCTGGCACCTGTGGGGAGGCCCTGCCTCCCCAACACCTGGCCTCCTCCAGGAAGGAATGCTGTGTCTTACTTGTAACTAATTCAGGACAGCTAACCCCGAGTAGGGAACAGGCAGGTGATAAAATGTCCAGGACATGGGGCTGGAAAACAGCTCCGCAGTTAGGAGCGTGCATAGACCGGTCTTTGAGAGGATCTGAGTTTGGTTTCCAGAACCCATGTTAGGAACTGTCAGGTGGCTCACGACCATCAGGAACTCCAACCTCAGAGGGTCTGCAGGACACCTGCATGTATGTGCACATACCCCACACACAGACATACGTGTATGTACATAATTTAAAGAGTAATGAATAAGAAAGTAAAAAATGTCCCCTACATGGAGCAGACCAAATAGTCAGAGAAATGGAGTCTGAACAAACACAATGACAGCACGGGCCCTGAGACCCAGGCCCTGAGAAAGGGAAGGATGCTCAGCCCCTCCTGTGCGACCCCAGAGGTCAGCAGCACTCTTATAAAAGGCTTGAGGCTGAATGAGGTCACAGACATCTCCCCAAAGTCGAAGAATCTAGAAGTGGTCGAGTTAGCAATAGGGGAAGGGAGATATGCAGTCATAGAGCCAGAGAAAGGTTAACGGGGAAATGGACTCACCAGCAGGATTAGAAGATGAATGATAGACAGACAAAAGTGGGAGTGTCTTTAACGTGTAGGGATGACCCTGGAGGCCCAACTTGCTGCCCCTGCAGTAAAAACATGAGTGTCAGGGTCTTCAAAGGGGCCCTGGTGACGGATGGTGCCAGGGCTTTGCAAGAGTGGACGAGTGGGTGAGCCTCCTCCATACAGATAGGCTCACCCAAATCCAATGTGGCTAGGGAGAAAGCCCCTTTTCTCCTTGTCTTCAAGAATTGGAGCTCTAAGCAGAAGGGCCCCGAAGCCTTCCTGCATGGCTCTCTACCCCGGGACTCAGCCTGTGGGCCGCAAATGATTCTAAGAACGGTCTTTTCTCCAAATGCCTTTCTAGGTAAGAATAAGCAATGTTTGCTTGCTTGCCACCAGGTGATGCATTTCAAAGGTTGTTTAATGTGTGGGTATGGGTTTGATGTTGAAAATATGCCAGATAGTGGGGTCTGTGAATAACTCAAGGCTTTTCTTGTGAATTCCTGTAGAGTAACTCTCTCTGGGTTCTAAAGATCAGGCCTCCTTGGATTCTGACTTCCATCTGATCCCAAGTGCAGGGCTCCAGAGTGTCTTCAAACCAGCTATCTCCCACCAACCAGAAACCCCTAAGAGGTTAGGGTAGATAGACTGTCTCCAGAACACTACTCCCAGACCGGTCAGGGCTGGGCTTTGCCTGCTGGAGAGGACCCACAGGGGACAGGCTCATATTGGACATAGCAGCTCCTGAAGAGGGCAGGAAGATGCTTATTGTGTGGACAGAGCTCAGCTAAGCGCCATCCCTACTGACAGGCCAGAAGTCAGGCTACCCTCAGGAGAAGCTATGCTCCAAGCTCTCCAAGTACCCCATAAACATGGCCGATAAATTTCTCGCCATGGATGGGGGGGCCATCCTGGCACAGCAGTTTTGTGTCCCCCTTTGTCAAAGCTTTTCAGAGTGCCTACGGACTGTGAAGAGACCTTCTGCAGGATCTTACTTTGGCCCCCTGTAAAAGAGTGAGTGGGGACAGCTCAGTGTCATTGCGGATGGGATGTGGCAGGGCTAGAAGTGGGCTTAGCCTGACTGTCCAGTAGGTGAAGGTTGTATGTCCTCTCCTGCCGAGACCATCGCCTCCTTGGCCCATTCAGTCCCCAAGGACACAGGGAGAAGTGGATTCAACTATAGTGACTTCCACCATAGAGGGCTTACGATGACTGGAACTACCCAGTGGATGGCTAGAAGTTGCTGTGAGTGCTAAGCCTGCAGCCCTTTTTCTTGCAGCTCTGGCTGCCTTCCTAAAACTGACCGCACAGAAGCAGGTGCCCTGCGGATGCCCAGTGAGTCACCTGAGCTGAATCCTCCTTCCTGGTCAGGCTCCCCTTTCTTCCCTCTGGCTCTGTTCTTCCCTGCCCCTCCCCCCTCCTCCGCCCTCCCAGCCACCTTTCCTCTGCCTTCTCCCTCCTAGCCTTTCATCCCTCTTCTCTCTCAGATCCCTTGCTTTCTCTTCTCTGGGCCCTCCCTTGTCCCTCTTTTCTTTCCTTTTTTACCTCCTCTCTCCCTTCCTCCATCTTCTACCCCTCCTTCCCTTCCTTCTCCATCCTCTTCCCCCACCCCAATCGACCCTCTTCTTTTTCTTCCTCCCCCATGTCTCCCCCAATCCTTCTTTCTCTCTCCCACCCTCCACACTCCTCCTCACTCTTTTTGCCTCACCTCCGCATCGTCGATCCTGTCCTCTGAACCGAGCCATCCCCTCGCACTGCCCCCTGTTGGCTGCAACACTTACCCGCCACTCTGACATAACATCCTATGGATACTGCTGGGTTCCAGGTCCTGGGGTAGCCCAGTCTGCTCTCACACACCAACCTACACAAGGTATGCATGTGTCTGCACGTGACCTCTCTCAACACATCTGCCAAAGTCACATCCAGCCTTGGCAAAGCATAGCCTCCTCCACTCTACCTCTGCTCCAACTGTAGCAGAGGAGTGGGAAATGCCAATCAGGCAAGACCAAGACAACAGGCAGGGCAGTGGGCAAGGCAAAGAGAACAACTCCTCACTACTCAGACTGCAGCAATGATGGTCTTGCTTTAAGAAACTTGGTGATGGCCTCCACCTGGGTATAGCCAGCCTATCTTGGGTTAAAGAGGTCTTGCCAGAGAATCAGGAAAATCTGGGGTGTAGCCTGGGGCAGCTGTACCACCAAAAGGGGCCCCTAAGGGGTGCCTTGGAGCTACCTCGGCAGCACACCAGTCAGGTGGCATGGAGTTGCCTCAGCAGCCCCATCAGTATAGTCAGTGCCCGCCATCCCAGACCACTCCAGTGTCCAAGCAGATCATGCTTGTCTGGCACACTCAGAGTCCTCTAGTCTACAGCTCACCTCTGAGGACAGGTTTGAAGTAAAAGAGCTGGCTGTTCTTGTGAACCAGGACAAAGCTGCTATTGGGTGGCGCTGGGGAGGTAGGTCAGGTCTCTGGTGACTTGCACCTGATCACTGGACAACCTTGAGGGACATAGGACAGAGGGTGACAGCGTTGAGTCCCTCAGCTCCTTCAGAGGTGATGGGGAGGAGTCACCCCAGGCTAGAGCTGATTCTAATTGTCTTCTTGACATCAGACCTCGGTGTCAGTGGACAAGAGCACTGGAGTCACAGCAGTCAGCACAGAGGTGACTGCACTGGAGGAGCCAGGCTGAGTGGAGGGGTATTAAAGTTAGTGACTTAATGCTCGCATCAAGGATCAGGTCTCCAGCCTTGGCTATGGTTTCAGGTCCCCCACAACCCACCCCAGCACGTATCTCCCCAGCTCCAGGCTAATTGGCTGTGACAGCTCAAGCCCTCAGCAGCTGAGCAGTGTCGCTGTGAATTAGGCAGGCGCTGAGCCCGCCAGTCGCAAATTACTCTGCCTCTGCTGTGCTACATACAGGGCTGGTGAGCTGCTGTAGGCTCCTGGGTATGCCTGCACCTGGGCAGGGCGGTAGTGCACTGGGCCAGAGAGTGCAGACACTTGTCTCCTTCCTTTCTGCTCATGTCGACCAAGGGTCTTACCTTCCCACAGCTCTTTGACCCCTGACACCTCATATCTTTCGGGGGGGACCCTGATCTGCCTTGCCCCCTCTTCCCTGCACCCCAGCCTCAGGTTGGGTCTCACCAGCTAGTGATGGCCGAGATGCATTTCTGGTTTCCAACACCCCTCAGTGAGCCCTAGAGGATACCTGGGGCTCCTAGAGTAGCCACTGGCCCCTACCACAGGACACCCTAAGACCTGGGGTATACCCACTTCTGCTCAGAAAGCCAGCGCTCCTTTCCCACGGTCACTGACACAGTGTCTGTCCCCCGTTCCTCCTCTGGCTTCTGAACCTGAAGCATTTCTGGGTTCATACACACACTAGGGTGTCACACAATGAAAGTGGGGCTCATCTTCATCTATTCCTCCGAGACTGCCCATTAATCTATACATCCGCCAGTTTTTGCTGCACCCCAGTTCCCTCTGCATGGGAAGTTCTTCCCTGGCCACGCCATCCTAGTTCTGACTCTCTGTATATTCCCCTCCCCCCATCACTCCATCCTGCACATCTGCCTCTCAAAGAAGGAGACCTCTGGGTTGGCTCTGTCATGTCCAGAATGGTCCACCTTCTAAGAGCCTGCATCACACTGTAGATGCTCGATCAATGCTCTCCAGGCCCTCTCACTTTTTCCAGGACATACCTGGCAGGAGGCAGGGGCACGATTGTGATGGTGGGTCATAGTATGCCCCACCATCTTACCTTGGCCTGGGCTGGGCTTGAGTCTGGGAGAGCGGGTGGCAAAGACTCAGTCCCTCCACCTAACAGGGCTCCCCTGGCTTCTAGCCTGACTCCATGGCCTCTGGAACTGCTGACTGGGCAGCTCAGATCTGAGGACAGGGCTGGAGCGGGGTGAGCAAGAGAGCTGTAGGTCCTGAAGGACTGGTGTCCCTTCACCATGGCTTCCATGGCTGAAAGAAATCCCTACCTTGAGGCCTGGGTCAGCTTCTTCCTTGCACTTGCCCCATCCAAGCAGCAACTACATGCTCAGGGCCAGGCACCGGGGGACCATCACACATGAAACCCCTGCTCTTCCCCCTTGGCTACTGTGTGAGGCTCGTGGGCCTCATCTGCTGGTGTGTACTCAAGGACCTAGGCCCTTGCTTGGAGTCAGCCTCCTGCATGTGCTGGGATGGGAGGTATCTGTATGCACATTTTCTGCACCCATATGTGTGGCTCTCTGCATGCACATACATAGTCATGTGTGCTGGGGCAATGTCCATGTATGTACACAGCGTCATGTCGTGGTGTGCCTCTTTGTGGGGTGGTGGGGACACTTGGGTCTTGTCTTGCCCCAGCCTTAGAGCCATCTATAGATAAGAGACAGGGGACAGGCTTCAGGGCTTCAGTATGCAGAGGCGGGAGTGGAGGAGGATAGAGCAGTGCCCAGCTGCAGCAGAGATGAGATGAGGGGAGTCCCCAAGTGGCAGCTCTGGAGCTTGTAAATGGGGGGCCCAGAATTATCCAGGATCCAGGGTCAAGATAGAGCTACCTAAAGCACAGTAAGTCTGCTGGATCCAGGTTTACAGACTTTTCTGTGAGGTTAGTCTTCTGGGGTCCACGCTGGGTTGTGAGATCTTTGCAGACCACAGGAAAAGGCTAGGCAGCCCCAAACCTTCCTCTAGGTCACTGCTGTGCTCTCATGCTAGGCTTGCTGTCAGTCATTTTAGTCCCCGTTGGTCCAGAGGAGGCAGGTGGAAGGATGTGGGGTGGGGGGTGTTGCTTAGGTGCAGGGTGTGAGTATAGACTGAGCAGATCTTGTCTTCAGGCAGCCTTGTCAGTGAGCTATCTCCCCACCCCAACCCACGCCTTGTCCTCAGACTAGAATGGCTGATGGGAGAGGACTGGGGGCCTGATCTGCTCTGAGGCTCAAGAGAACCAGGCTCATGACTGCGTCTTAGAGCATCTACAGCACAGGCGAGACTCTGGATGAACAGTGAACAAAGTTGAATGAAGGCTAATCCCATTGCCTACACTATGGTCACCTTTGCCTTAGTCCCGTAACCACATTGTCCTCTAGCCCAAGCGGTCCAGATAGGTCCTGGTACAGCTATTGCCCTGACACACCAACACAGAATGGGCAAGCGCACACACAGGCACAAGCATGCACGAGTGTGTATGCATGTGTGCGCGCACACACACACACACACACACACAGGGCACCTGCAGGACTCTCAAGCCCATCTTAAATAGAGCTATAAGGCTCCCTGATGTCCCTGACAGCCCACCCCAACCTCCAAGCTAGGAAATAGGATGTCTGAAACCCTTCCATCCTCAGCAAGCTCCTCAAAAACACACTGAGACTTCCAGAGAAAATGGAAGCCCTAAGCTTGGTATGGTGGCTCCTTCCCTTAATCCCAGCACTTGGGAGGCAAAGGCAGGTGGGTCTCTATTTCAGGACAGCTTGGTCTACAAAATGAGTTCCAGGACAGCCAAGGCTACACAGAGAAACCCTGTCTTAGAAGATGAAAAAGAAAAAGGTGGCAGCGGGAGGGCTTTGTGTGAGAGTACCCATGTTCTTGTCACAGGCCAGGACTTCCTTCCCTGTGCAAGACAAGGGAAAGCCAAAGGAAACTTCCCACACGTGGGGTTTTTGCCCCGGGTTTCAGAACTCCTCAAAAAACTTCTAGAAAAAACCATGTCTGAACTCCATATTCATTTGTATGCCTCATTAGTCCTAGAGAAAAAGCAGGGTAAAGAGAGAGAGGTAGAGAAGGTAAGTGAACTCAGATCTAGTCCCTCACAAATGAGGCAGGATCATGGGGCAACCCTAAGCCCACAACAGCATCCTGTGGCCCCTGAGTACCACACCCAGCAGCGCTACAGCAGAGTCCCAGATGCTCAAATGGGACAGAGGAAGCCTTGGAGTACTGGACGCTGAGAGGCCAACAGGCCAGTGTGCTGAGCAGGTAGGGTGGAAACAGCTATTGCAATCTTTCCCCAAAAGAAATCCAGTGGAGGTCACTCGTGCTGGACCTGTCTCCGTGTGTCCTCTAAGAGAGAATGGTTCTGTAACAGCTCTGTGGGTCTATGTAATGACTCTTCTGTTCTTAAACAGGACCTGTCTTTGGGCCCTAGCAGCCAAGTTGCCCTCAACTTAGATCCCTTCTCAGGGAGACAATTTTTGTGAACTTCTGCAGCAAGGCTGGCTGGAACCTGCTCTGAATTAGTTCTTATAGCTCAGCCCCCAGGTTCCTTCCCTCTCCAACATTTTCTGCCCACAAAAAACTGCAGTTGCTTGAGCAACTGATGTGGACCTTCCGACTTCCGACTGAGAACTGAGATCGAGGCAGGAGCCTGGCTGGCTCCAAACTTGCCAAATTCAGAACTTTACACTCTGCTCTGATGGAGGGAGGAAACTGTCATTTCAAAGTTTGCAGCTGCCCAGAGAGCAGGGTGAGGTTTTTCAGAGCTTTCTTAACTACCCAATCTCCATCCTTTGGAGAATTGAAGCTGGGCCGCCCCTCGGGAAGGAACAGCTAGCAAGAATGGCTGGGACTGCTCAGGCCATCAGGACACAACTGCAATGTACTTGGAGTCACCACCAAGGCCGCCTGGAGCCTCTGTCCTGACCTGCTTCGATGGGAGCTCCTAGCCGGCCAGCCACAGAATGTCTTGGTTGCTGACAGACACATTTGCCTCTTAGTCAATTCCTCCCTGCTTTTGCCTATCTGGACATGCCAGCTCCCGTAAAACCCAATCCAGAGACTTTTGTATTTTTCTATTCCAAGAGAAACGTGTACAAAAATGAAAGTCACAGACACAACAGGTTCCAGTGACTTTTGGATCTAAACAGATTTATTTTTTTTAATTTCTTCCTTTCCTCAGTTTTGTAACAAATGGAAAAAAAAGAACACAACAAAAACCAACAACACAAAAAATTTCCCCCAACGATTTGTCTAGCGTCCTGTTCAGAAGGCTCAGCAGGAGCCACCTGGGAGCAGCAAAGGACGAAGGAGCCTCAGAGAACCCGGGATCAAGCCAGAGCTCAGCCGGTGCAGACGCGCCCATCTCAGAACACCCTCCACCGGGCCTCTCTTCCGGCTAGTCCAAAAAAGCGACCAAGCTTTAAAAAAGATTCCACAAACGAAACACAATTTAAATTAAATAAAAACACCTTTCCACCCGCCCATGCCAGGAGGTTCAGGCCTAAGCCTCCTCTTTAAAAAAATTTTTCTTCTAGAACTGTGCATTACTTTTTAAATTCTTTCGCTTCTCTGGAAGGTTAAAATAAGATATATTTCCCCAGGAGTCATAAATACGATCTGGTGCATAGAGAAATAGCAGCGCGGGAGTCCGGGCCAGCCCCAACCCGGCTGAGCACGGCCACCCCCCACCCCCCTCCCCCAGTCGAGTATAGCAGGACAGTGGGACCAACACGCAGGTAAGTTCCTCGGCTTCCTCTACAGGGAGCAGCGAACAGGGTGGGGACAAGCGGGTTGGAAGGCAGGCAGGGCCGGACCCTTCAGAGCAAATGAGCGAGGAGGGGGGCACATGCGGGCACTCGCCGACCTCCGAGGGCGCACGGGGACCAGGGAATTCCTCCGGGTTTTCTAATTACCAAGCAAAATAAATATTAATGTTGCGAAAATATGACCGCTTTAAAAAGGAGGAGTAGGAGTAAAAACAGGGCAAGAAAACGGAGGCAGAAGGAAAGACGACAGAGGAGCGCCGGGCCGGCGGAGGCTACCGGGAGCTGGTGGCGGCGCGGCCCCGCTGCAGCTGGGCTGAGGTTGGGACGCAGAACTGCGCTCCACGTCTGTACAAGTGGAGGCTGCCAAGGAAGTCAGATCTGGCTCGGGCTTCCCTTAAGTATTCACCGTTCTCGGGGCGCCGTGGGACCCCGGCAAAGTCTAGACGGCGACCCTGAAGACGCTCGGACCGGGGCCCGGTGGGAGAGGCGCACCGCGGTAGGTACCTGGAGCTGGGGCTTCACGGCGGGGCGCGCAGGGCGGACCGGAGGACCCGGGCTGCTGCGACTGCACCGCCGGAGCGCGCGTCCCGGGCCTCAGAGTCCGAACCGAGGCCGGGGCGGCCTGCGCAAACTTGTCCCCGGCGGCGACGAGGCCCAGGGTCCCGCGCTCACAGAAAGAAGTCGGGTGCGCCTTTGGCTGCCCCGGGGCCAGCCTGCGCTGGCGAGGGCTCCCGAGGGAAGCCGGCCCCGCCCGCGCCCCCCGGCCCGCCCCGGCCCGCCAACTTCTCGTATTTCTCCTTGTACAGGTCCCGCTCCTTGGCCAAACGCCCCACCTCCAGCTTCAGCTGCTCCACCTGGCTCTGGAGCTGGCACTTCTCGCTCTCCAGAATGTGCCGCTGCTGCACCCGCTTGAAGCGGCACGACTGCGCGTAGCCGCGGTTCTTGAGCGTGCGCCGCTTCTGTTTCAGTCGGATGACCTCCTCCTTGCTGAAGCCGCGGAGCTGCCGGTTCAGCTCCCGCACTGACATGGACACCAGCTGGTCGTCGGAGAAGCGCTCCTCCAAGCGCACGTGGTGGCCCGCGCCGCCTCCACCGTGACCCGCGCCTCCACCGTGGTGGCCAGAGCCTCCGTGGTGGTGGTGGTGATGATGGTGATGGTGGGCAGAGTGGTGGTGGTGTGCAGTGTGGTGTGCGCCGTGGTGGTGGCCGGCACCCATGTCGTCCGCGCCGCCGCCGCCGCCGCCCGCGAAGCCCTGGCCCCGGAAGGCCTCATAGGCCGCAGCAGCCGCTGGGTGATGCGCGCCGTGGTGCGCGCTGTGGTGGCCGCTGCCGATGAGCGCCTCCACCGCGTCCTCCGGCGTCAGGTTGAGCGCCTCGGGGTTCAGGTGGTGCTGATACCCGCTCATCCAGTACAGATCCTCCAGCACCGCTTTTCCTGAGGCGCCCCCGACAGTGCCGGGGCCTCCACTCGGCGGCCCCGGGGCGCCCCCGGCCTGAGCCGCGCTACCCCCGCCGCCCGCGCTGCTGCCGGTGCCGGGGCTGGGTGCGCAGAAGCTGGGCGAAGAGGGCACCGAGGAGCAGGGCGTGCTGAGGGGCGTCGAGGATAGCGAGCCGGGTGGCAGGCGGTGGCAGAAGCGCTCGGCCTCGGGCGGCTCCTTCTTCACCTCGAACTTCATCAGGTCGAAGTCGTTGACGTACTCGATGGCCAGTGGGCTGCTAGGCAGCTCTGCGCCCATCGCCAGCTCCGCGGCCATCGCCCGGGGCCCCAGCCCCGCCGCTGCCGCGCCCGGCCGCGCCCCGACGGGCGGCGGGGGAGCGTGGGGGGAGCCGCGGGCTTCTCTCCCCCTAGCTCCCCCCGGGCCGCGGTGGGTGCAGGCTCTGGTCGCGCCGCCGAAGGGCGCAGCAAAAGTTTCGTGCTGTCAACTCTGCGCTGCGCTCAGGGGACGCCGCGGGCCAGGCCTCTCGGGCGGCCCCCCGGCCCGCTGCGGGCGGGCGCAGGGCCCCGATCTTGCGCTCCTCCTCCTGTTCCTCGGCTGTCCTGGCCTGGAGGGTGCAGAGGCCGCGCCCCGGGCTCTGCCGCGCTCGGGGCTCTCCCGCTCGGCCCCGCCCCGTGCCCCACCCGCGCTGCCGGCCGGCCCCGCCTCCCTCGGCCCAGCGCAGAATGGCACAAGCCTTTATAGAGACGCGCTTCTGGGCCCGCCTCCCCAGGTGGGGGCCGACGCCCCCGGGCCAATCGGAGCCCCAGACCTGCCGCCTTCATTTGCCTATCCCCATGGCAACCCGGAGCCCAGCTGTCAATCTCCTGCGGGAAACAGCTGTGGGGTGGGGAAGGGCCGCCGGCAAGAGGAGTGGGCAGGGCCCCCTGGTGGCCGCCGCATGGGACTGCACAGCAGAGGGCGCGAGACCAAGTGTCAGAACCTGAGGTTCCAGGATCGCAGTGGAGCGCAGGAGAGCTGGGGAGGACCTCGTCCAGGGGACTCCCTCGGTGTCTGGGATCCATTAAGTGGCCTAGCTGGCTGTGTCCTGTACCAGACCCAAGTGGCCTGGAGTCCCCAGAACGGGGACCTCTAGCTATCTTGACACCGGTGACTCCGAGCTGCCCGGGAGCGCCGGCTATTTTTATCCTGTGGTTGGGACCGGTTCAGGAATTCAGTCAACAAAGTTGCTGGCACCTCGGGCGGCGGGATGCTCGGTGGAACCGCAGGCCTCTGAGCCACGGTGTGGTAGGTGGAGTGGGATAGACGCCTGTGGCCACCACGGGGCTTAAGGAGCAGGTCTTGGAGACTACCTGCGTAGAGGGCCCATTGAATGCATGGGGCTGGTGTCTCTGGACGCCTGCGGAAAGGCCTGCAAGGAAGCTCAGACACAGCTGCCCACTGGGAACGTTTAGAGGGGCCTTCCTGGGTGGGCGCGAGTCGAAGTGTCACGTTGAACACAGATTGCTACCCTCACACTTGCTGAATGTCTCTACACACCTACTAGGAGGCCAGCTCAGAGCAAAAGAAAGCCAAGCCACAAGGAGAACACGGAGGGTGGGTGACGAGATGTGAGTTCTGTGACCCTCCCAGAATTCCAGATCCAGACCGAAGATAGAAAGGGAGTGCACTCAGGAACAACAGCTGGGCATGCCCCAGAGTGGGTTTTTCTCCTCTGGGTTATCTATATTCTTATATGCTGTTGACTATTAAAAACATCAGCCGGGCAACGGTGGTGCAGGCCTTTAGCTGCAGCTCTCCTGAGGTAGAGGCAGGAAGATTTCTGAGAGTTCAGGCCAGCCTGGTCTACAGAGCAAGTTCCAGGACAGACAAGGCTACACAGAGAAGCCTTATCTCGAAAAACCAAAAATCAATCAGTCAATCAATCAATCAATCAGTCCTTAAATATAAACCATTTGTGGGGGCTGGGGATTTAGCTCAGTGGTAGAGCGCTTACCTAGGAAGCGCAAGGCCCTGGGTTCGGTCCCCAGCTCCGAAAAAAAAAAAAAAGAAAAAAAAAAAAAGAACCAAAAAAAAAAAAATAAACCATTTGTGTACAGGAAAAAAAAAGCCTAAAAGGATAATCACAGGATTCCTATCCCAGGACGTCATGGTGCCAGCAGCTCTGCCGGCTCCCTCTGCAGGTGCCTGCTATTTTACAGGGGATGCCTGGGAGCTAGGAGTGAATAGCTCCTTCCTTCAGTGTCTGGACACTCCTCACCTTCATATTCATCTCTGCAGGGCTTGGTTTTCAGGAACAAACAAACAAAAGCACAAGGAAACCCCTACAAGAGTCTCCCCTTGGCCTGTTCCAAAGGAGGTTTCAGGGGGCCATTGGTGGAATGTTTATCTTTGAGGCTCTACAGTGCCGAGGTGGGAGCTACAGCTGTCAGTGTAATCGTGCCCTTTCTACGGAGGAGAAAACAAGGCTGTGAAAGGTAACTGGCTTTGTCCAAGATGACCTGTGGCCAAAGGAGAGCCTTTGAATTAGAGCATGAAGTCTCATCAAGTGAGCCAGCGTTTCAGCTCTCTGTCTCCTGCAGCATGGCAAAGGCATTGGACCAGGGAACTCAGCCTGAGTCCCAGCTCAGGGCCTGAGGACGAGCTATGTGTCCGGGTACAGCATCCCATGTAGTCTTGGGCACACTAAAAAGGGTCCAGAGGAAGGAGACGATGAGATTGGACAGCCTGCCTTCTCTGGGCCCCACTCCTGGTGTGGGTATGGGAGCACACACCTTTAGTCCCAATACTTGGGAAGCAGAGGCTTGCAGATCTCTGAGTTCAAGACTAGCCTGGTCTACAGAGTGAGTTCCAGGACAGCAAGGGCTACAAAGAGAAACCCTGTCTAAGAAAAGAAAGGAAGGAAGGAAGGGAGGGAGGGAGGGAGGGAGGAAGGATGGACGGAAGGAAGGAAAAGAAAAGAAAGAGGAGAAAGTTGATGTGTTGATTCCCTTCCACTGTGCCATCACAAGCTTAGCACCTCAAGAAGAGCATGTTCCCTCACTGTTTCAGGGTGTCAGGTCAGGAACCTAGGAAGGGCCCAACAGGGGCTTCCCTGTTGGCATTCCCCAGGCTGCGGCGAGCTGTGGTTCATCTAGGACAGGGTATTTTTTTTTTTTTTTTTTGACTCCAGGACAGTTGCTGACTTGCTGTTGGCTGGTAGCTGCTGAGTTGGCTGAGTGAAGTGTGGGGAGAGCAGAAGAGGCAGGGGAGCCTCAGAAGTGAATGAGGGAAGGATGAGCCCTGAAAACAGGGGTAGGAGCCTGGATTGGGAAGGACCGCTTGGCGGAATGGTAGGACAGGTAGACTAAGGCTAGACTTGCAGGGGTTTGCCGAGGAGGAGCCTGAGAGGCCGTGTGTGGCTCAGGGATTCCCCAAGGGCTCTGGACAGAGGGGAACTGGGCTGTGAAAAGTGATGGGGACATTGGGGTGCCCGTCAAGCCACCCACAACAACCAGTACCTTCTACTTCCTACGAGTAAGTACCTAGTGCTGCTGGTTGCTATTGGCTTGTTTTGGGCTCACTGCCCGAGGGGCTCAGCTCAGCAGATCCAACAACTACTGGATGGCACCACGTGAGTCACAGGCAGAGCTGATCTAACTTCCACGGGAGGTAGAATTTCTAAACATCGACCCAGCAGAAAGCACTGTGATGTGTGCAAGTGTGGCCTGTCATGCTGGATTTAATTCACGGGAACATGGTCACTGAGTGAGGCAGTGTCAGACTACCCAGAGCCCAAACTACACTTTGCCCCTTGTTAGAAAAGCTCTTTGTAAAACAGAGTTTTAATTTTTCTTCTACCTGCGGAATACTGGGGTTACCGTAACGTACCACCATACCAGGCCAGAAAGTTCTAAACTTCTGTTTCGGGTTAGAGATCTGGCTTAGCTGCTTGTCTGTCATACATGAAACCCCGGGTTTGATCTTCAGAATCTCAAAGCTGGGCATGTTGGCACAGGCCTAAAATCCCTGCTCTCAGGATGTGGGGGCAAGAGGGCCGGAAGTTCAGGTCATCTCATCTACATACTGAGTTCAAGACCAGACTGGGACAAATGAGGCCTTGTCTCAAAACAGCAAAAATATCCTGTCCCACAGACACGCTGAGTAGTTTCCCGGTGGAGGCTGCACAATCCCACGGCAGCTAAGATGAGGAGACCTGCTAGGGACCATTTATAAAGAAACAGACTGGGCTGTGGAGACGGCTCAGTCAGTTAAGTGCTTGTCTTGTAAGCATGAAGACCTGAGGTTGAATCACTGGAACCCAAGTAAGAAGCTATGTGGGGTGATACGCTTGTGACCCCAGTGATGGCCAGATGGAGCGTGGAGGAAGAGCCCTGGAAACTTGCAGGCCAACTAAGCCTGAACTACATGATAAAGTTATAGACAAGGACAGAATCTGTCTCCAGCAAAGGGTGGAAGGCAGCATCCCAGGCTTCTGATGAGTCCTTGGCTTGGTCATTGCTCTGCCCCATCCTTATCCCCATTCCTGGCTATAATCCAGGCACCATTAGTGGGTGCACACTCCATAAGGAATATAAAGGGACACCAGTTGGGAGCAGTAGGCCCAATCAAGAGGCCCACTGGCAGCCCCCAGGTAGCAGCCAGTGACACCCCCTCCCCGCACCCCCAACCCATATTCCCATCCCTGGTCCCCATGGCTTCTTCTAAGCACATAGAAGCAGACCTCTACAAATACACCTCTGGGCACATTCTCTACCTTAGGGCCCTCCACTTAGAGGAAGAGAAGCCGTATCTGGGCCCTCTGATCAGTGTAGCTGCAAGGCTCCTCAGCTGGGAGGTAGACAAGCTGTCTGGCTAGTCTCAGGGGACCAGCTTTGGAGCACATAAATTCCTGATGTGTGGTTCTGTCCAGCAGGCCCTGCCCCTGGGGCTGCTCACATACACCAATGTCTCACTAAGTTCCTTGGGACTTAGAGCATGTAAGGATTAGCTGCATGCTGCTTCTGAGATGGAGCCCCTCCAGACAATGCAGTATGGTCTGTTGTATGCAACTCTTGTCAGGTGCTTGCTAAGTGCTGAACACAAAGGATGGCTCCACCATGGCTGTCTCAGGCTATGTCAGAAGTAGGTACCCATTCAGGACCCCTACCTATAGTGATGCTCACTGGGGAAGTGAGGGTGTGCTCGCTTAGAACTTACCTATGAAGCTAGAGTGCTCAAGGATCCTAGCCTGAAGCCAGCCATGTCCTTTTGCCAGCCCATGGAGCATCAGCCATAGGGCAAGAGGTGGGAGCAGGGAATGGGTGAGTGCCACAGCCTGGTATCCTGCAGCTCTGCTTATTTCTACTTCTACCCAGGAAGAGGAGGGAGACCAGAAACTTTGTTCTCATAGGTGGGAACCCCAGAGGCATGGGGAGGATGATGCAGGCCCAATGGTACTGGATGGCTGTGGTATAGATGCTTCATTTTGGTGGACTTAGTGTCTCACATTCTAGGCAAGCATTCTACCTCTGAGCTACACACTACCTCCAGAAGGCCCACCCTGCCCATGAAACTCCAGGGCTCCAGTATCAGGGGACTCCAATCCGTTCACCGACAGGTCTCGTGCTTTTCTTCTAGACTGGTCTATGTTGCTAAACTTGCTACAGCAGGCCCTTGATAAAGTGATGCAGTGATGGTGAGGGGTCTCTGCGTACACGGCTAGACCTTCCAGTGTTGGACATTTTCATGGCTTGGCCTCAGTTTTTTTATTGCAGCCTGGGTGAGGGAACCCCCTCCTGGGCAGGGGCTGTGGTAGAGTGTGAAACAGCATACCTATACCTCCTACAGTCTTAAGGGCAGACAGAGGTCACTGCCACCTGTGTGTGGGGTGGGCACTAGGATCCTGAAGGACAGACTTGGTACAACAAAGGCTGAGGGGCTTGGGGTATTAAGTCACTGCAGGGCGTATTGGACTCAAGCTACTACAGGGCAGCGTGAGGCAGTAGCTGACTGGTACAAACATCAGTACAGACACCAGGGCATGGCTGGCCTGCATCACTGCAGGCCTGTAAACAAATTCTTTGATGATACATGTCTCATCCTTGGAAAGGCCACTTGAATGACCCTGTGTCTCCAGTCTTCCCCATCCAGCATCTCTGTGGGAGGAAACAAGATCTCAACCCAGTCTTCTAGAAGACACCTGCAGAGGGGAGGTCTATCCAAGCCATGCCCTTCCCCAGGGTAGCCAGGCCTTCTCTTCCTGTGCCTCAGTCCCAGCCTGTCCCATGTAACTTGACGATAACCTGCAACCCAGAACACCCCATTTACACTGACCTGGCCAAGGGGAAAGGTTGCCTCTGAGCCCCACAAGAGTTGGCAAGAGCAGGCCATACTCTTGTGTCCCTGACATGTCCACAGTCCTGTGGTTGTGTGGTAGTCAAGACAGCCAACTAGACACAGGATAAAACCTTTATTGCTGAACATAAAATGCCCACCAGAGAGGCCTGGCCAGTAGCCTCTTCCCTGGGCAGGAGTCCTGGGTAGGGAGGGTTGGGGACACCAGTCCTACAACTACTGCCACTGCCACCACCACAGGAGACAGGCTAGGATGAACTCACATGGCATCCTTATGGGTGGGGAGCCAGGGACAAGTCCTAGAGTGAGGCTGGGTGCCTTGGAGGGGAGGAGGGGAAAAAGGGAAGAGGGGAAGGAGAGGAACAGGGAACGGACAGGGCCTTGGCTTGAGGGAGAACAAGGCCTGGGCACACAAAGGCCTCCAGCGGCTGTGAGCCAAATGGGAGGAGCTATGTATCCCTGCTTTTAGCCCCAGCTGGGCTCAATGGCAGGCTGCTTCTCCTCAGGAGCAGTGGTGGGTAGAGCCTCCATTCTCTCCAGGGGTGAGGGTCTGAGGTAGGTGCGGGCTGGTCCCCAGGGAGCCTCACAGGCGTGGTTTGATGTGTAGCGGCTTCCCTATATAGAGAGCAAAGGTCAAGCATCAAGCCACTCTAACCCAGCAGGAACTTCCCCACTTCAAGTTTCTGGCTGAGGCTCAGGCCTCTCGGAAAACTACCAGCCCAGGCCTGTCCAGCAAAGGTCTGCAAGGAGCCAGCCCCAGGTCTTATCTACCTCCTCAGTTCCTGCAATGAACCAGGATCTGAGGAGAGGAGCAGAGAGAGAGGAAAGGGACCAGGATTCTGCCAATTCAAGGTCTTGTTGGGCTAAGTGGCAGCTTAGGAGGGCCAGGCAGCCCTTGTGCAGTGGGCGGGCCCACAGGTAGGAGCCACAACACTCTGCAGGCTGAGCTATAAATACTGGTGCGCGCAGACACGCAGGCACATGCCACACTCACACCTGGGAGCAGGCTGCCAGACACAGGCAGGGCAGGTGTGCTTTCCACAGGGAAAACTGAGGCGTATGAGAGCAGGTGGCCCCAGACGGTGGGCTGAGTAGACCAGTAGAAGCTGACAGGTCTGAAGGCAGGAAGGTCCCTGGGGTGCAATATACTGAGGGCTCCTGCCTGGAGGGAGCTTTCTTTTCATAAATGTTCTGTGTCACTCTCCCAGGTGCCAGTGTCCTGATGGTCACAGCTATTTCAATGTGGCTCTGTGGCATGGCCCACATGTCCCTGTAAGGCCTCTCTCATGGCGGGGTTCCTTTCTCCAGGGCTGTTAATTCCATTCACTGTTCAGCCAGCCAAAGACAGGAGTGAGGCCCAGCAGCTGGGCCCAGGCCTGCAGAGTCAACAGCCTCGGCCAGGTTAGCCCCCATTTGTCCCCTGGGCTGCAGCAACAGGCACAGCCAGGCTTCCTGCCAGAGGCTGTCCCAGCGCAGCTGCACTTGCCCCTCCAGCTCCCTTCCTGGCTGAAGAAGCCTCAGGAGTTCCTGGAGCCCTGTGCTAGTCTGCCCAGCCTACACACAGGGTACTCGCACCCTGTGATTCCTTTCCTCCTGGGATTAACTTCTGGGTTCCTGCTCTTTAAGAGACACATGCTGCCTCAGAGTCCCCAGCTGCTCCCCAGACAGTACCACCTACACGGAAGGAACTGTTGTCCACCTAGGTTCCAGGTGGGCAAGGGCCTGGCATCATCTACTCTGCACCCAAGAAGGACGATGTAACCAGGAGGCAGCCCCTCCAGCAGGCACTTCAGTGTGCTCAGTGGGGCTGTTAGAGAAGCCTGCAGCAAGCATCTTCCATTAACATTACGGCCGTGAAATATGACAATAAAATGATAGCCGTATGGTCGCAAATTTGCAGCCCGCCGAGCTGCGTGGGGTTTATCGTCACTCAAACGCGCAGAGAGCTGTAAAATGTTTACAGAAAGGGTCGTTTGCAGCCATAAAATCCTCTTTTCTCTCCTAAACAAGGCTGAGTGGGGCCATTTACCAGGCCCCAAACGCTCATTGGGGAGAGGAACATCTGTTCTCTCCAGGAGTGTGCGGTGATCTTCCAGAACAAATTAACAGAAATGGGTGCTTTCTAATTAAATCAGCCCTCGCTGGGGTGGTCTTCAAGGCGGCCACTGCTGTGCTTGCTCCTCAGTGGCCTGCCCTGGGCACCCGGTACACTAGTTCCCAGGCCCTACCCAGAGATGCCACTCTGAGTGTACATTTAAAAAGACCCAGGAGGGGCCAGACTGCTCACCTGAGTCCTTCGGGCGGGGGCTCCTGGGGGCCTGGGGCCCAGTCTGGCCTCCTGGGCTTGGAGAGGAATGCAGGGAGATAAAGGATGGTAGCTTGCAGAGGCTGCCAGAGCCTGTTCCTGAGCCTGCCCCGCCTGTCCCAGAGACAGCTTCTTCCTGATCCAAGGAAGGGGTGGAGGAACCAGTGGAGGGAGAAGAGGAAGGAGAGGAGGCAGCAGTGGCCTTTGAAGACAGGGTAGAGGTGGAGGCTAATACCCTTGGGGAGGGGGGAGGGGAGGCTGGGGCCTCCGTTCTGGAAGCCAGACCACTGGACATCTGTCTGGCAGGGCGCGGAGTAGTAGTGGGCTTCCTGCGGGAAAGGGGGAACAAAAGTGAGGGTGAGCAATGTTGGAGAGAGAGGGTGCTTGCCAATTATTTACATGATCCGGATCCTATAATAGGGCTCCCAGTCCCTGACTGCCCTACCTAACCCTAGAGGCCACTGGGCATGTCTATACAGATCTAAGGCTGGCCTACAGTCCAAGGACATGCTGGTTTCAGAGACTTTCACCTGAGGCAGATGGGGCTAAAGCCTGTGAAATTCCAGCTCTATTTCTCATCTTCTAGAGCCCAGGGTTCATCTGTAGGGAATCCCTAGAATCCATAGGCTATGGGCACAACTCTGATAGCCCTGTCCTTCAGGGGCTCATGCCCTTTCTTGTAGAGTGGGTCTCAGAAAGCCTCCATGCATGGGGGTGTTTGTGAGTCTGCACACTCAGGGATCCAGAATGTAGGTATCTTAAGGCTCTTGCCTCCAACTGAGATTCCCTTTTGGATCTAAAGCCCACAGTGTTGGAGGAAGACTTTACCAGAGGGTCCTAAATGTCCTTAGAGCAGGAATGGGCCACCTCCAGCTCACATAAACTCACATATGCAGCACCCACTGATATGTCACCTGAGTGCATGGCCGGCTGAGGCCTTGCTTCTGGGGGTTCCATCACTGGGCCCTGGGATAGGAGGTGCAGCTGTCCGCCGGCCATGTCGCTTCTGGTTACGATGAAGCAGCTGGCACTGGGTGCCACGGGGACAAACACCCCTGCGGGCAAAGTCAGGACACAGCAGTGTGTGCTTCTTCTTACACTAGGGGAAGAATTAACAGTTGATAGGACTGTGGATACGAGGCTACACACGGAGAGGAGGGCCAAATACAGCCCAGTGAGAGCCCACTGACCCTGTAAGCTGCCCACCAAGTCTCAGATCTAAAGGCGGCTTGCTGGAATGATGAGGCCACCAGGCTAGAGCTGTTCCACCTGGACACGCACTGAGGGCAGGGCCAGGGCCAGCACCTGCCTGGGGATTCCCAGAGTCTGAGGTCAGGCTACTGCTGGGGCTCTGCCTGTCTGCTCTGTCTGCTTGTCTCCACTCCAGTGGGTGTGTTTAGGGCAGAGGAAGGTGGGCGGGGCTTGAGGCCTCAGGGGACCTCATGGGATAGGGTTTGGGCTAGGAGCCCAGGCTAGCAGGGAAAGCAGGTCGGCTGAGGCCGGGCATCACTGGGTTAGGGCTGGGCCAGGCACTCGATCCATGGCACCTGTCATGGGGCTAATTATACCAGTGTAGAGGGGAGGGGGAGGGCCATGCCAGGCAGCAGGTGTCCCAGGCCAAGGCTTAGACTCAGTTCTGTCTACCAGACCATATCAGGGCCTCCAGAAGCCTCTGCCCAGGGTATAGTGGCAAGGCCAGCCAGGGGGAGACTCAGGGATGTTGACTGGAGCTCAGTGCACCTAAGCTCTACTCTGTAGCCCTCCTGCTACAAATCCAAAGCCTCTGCAAAGGAGGGGTTCCCTCTCCTCATAGTTCAGATAGGCACAACTTGGCAGAGAGAGCCAAGTCTAATTAATTGTGGGCATCCAAATTATACCTTCCATTGAACCAGGAAACAAGAAGCCACAGGTCAAACTGAGACACCCCCACTGAACTCATGGGATTTGCCAAGAATTAAAATCCAAAATCTGACATGATACCGGCGCAGCCCAAGTCATGGCTACAGAATGGAAGGCCAGCAGGAAGTAGGTCTCACAGTCTTAGAGCCACATCCTCACGGGTCTTATGACCTCCCTATTGGAATGTATCACATGAGGGAAGGGGTGTCCCTACCCTGCTTTCAATAAGTAGGACAAAGCCTGGCAGAGTGCCTCACACAGAGTGGTATATACACTTCTCCACAGGTGTCCGGCTGCAGTGAGAGGAACTGGACAGAGCATGCACCCTAGAATGATTTACTCCTGTCATGTGGGTACCCCACCTGCTCCACAAGCAGGCACAGGCAAGGTTCCTCCCTCACAGACTCACTTATTCATTCTTAAAGGACGTGAGCTCCTATGCACCAGGCCCAGCCGGCAACCTGGGCCTTAAAACTAAGGGCAGCTTGACAGGCAGAGGGAATGGAGGCCGGGACGGCCAGACTTGCTACCAGCACGCATGTGAGCATGTGGCCACGTGAGCCATCGTGGGTGTGTCCGATGTAAACAGTCACATTAGAGTGGTGCCAAGTGCCCCACAGACATGCTTTGTCAAAGCTATAACAGACCACCAGAGCTTGGCTCCGAGGCAGGCTGGGCCCTACCGCTCTGTACTACGACCCACAAGCACCTAAAATGGATGTCAGCAGAAATGCACTGCAGAGGTCAAACATGATTGACCTTACAGTATGTACAATATGGAATTATATTTTCCATTGATTACATGTTAATCTTTGATAGATTGAATGAAAAATAACTTAGTTTCTCCTCCCTTCACATTTTTTTTACACATGTGCATTCTTCCCTGAAAGTGTTTTAAGCTAGTCTAATACTCCTGAAAAACTCCTAAAACTCTAGGAAAAAAGTGAAGAACTTCCTTACATTATCCAAGAGCTATGATGAAAATTCTTAGGTAGCAGAGGCAGGGACCACCTCCCTCCCAGGCTGCAAAGGCCTGACCAGCAATCTAAGCGAGGACCTGGGGTTAGGCTCTCACTATTACATAAGCAGAAAAATGAACCAAAGAAATGAGAAGGAAAGAAGTAAAACACAGCAGGAATAAAAGCCAAGAAACTCAAAAGGTGCACCTTCTCGTGACTAATAACCAGGAAGCAAGGCATGAGGACAGAAGCAATGGCAGCACAGGAGCGAATCCCATCCAGATGCTGGGGTGACACAGAGATATGAGGCAGGCCACAGCTCACTGGCAGAGCGTAAGCCATGTCTGTAAAGTCAACCATCTACACTAAAAAAAGAAAAGACCACCTGCCCCAGAGGCCTTGCAGGTGTGGCTGCTGTGTCATACGTGCGGCGTGTCAGTAGGTGGCAGAGAGAAGGGACACGATGTTCATGCTCTGGGTTCTGACCTCTGACATCTGAATGATTAGTAGTCTAATATTCCCTGAAAAGAATGAACCTAAGACATTTTGACACTTCCAGTCATCCAGGACAGAGAGCAAGTAGAGACTAGAAGATTCCCACCTAGGACCATGGCTCCAGGTAGGAATGAGCTCAAGACAGATGACCTTTGCAAGGGTCACTCAGGCAGACCGAGCAAGGAACAAACCAGTGCCATGGGGGTCTGGACAGGGTGCCAGCCTGTGATGAACACCAGTCTGGTGCCACACAGGCCTGTGGGGGGAGGGGTGGCAGACCACTCCCCAGATGACCCCTGTCTGGCGCCATACTGCAGAAGTGGGACAGAGCACTCCCGAGATGACCCCAGATACCCCAGAGGAGCAAGTAAGTGGTAGGAGATGGAAGAGAAAGAGAAACAGAAGGATGCGGGCACAATGAAGAGAGACAGAACTGGAGATTCAAGGGTAGTGAGGAACAGCCTGATGTGAGTAGCTAGCTGGTGATGCCACCTGGGACTATAGTGGGGTGCTGTCATCAGGAGCCACATCTGGGTCCATGGTTCTGCAGCAGGAAGAGTCTGTTACCACCAAGGGCCAGACAGGCTTCCCTGCTCTGGGCTGCCAACTTGGACCATGTTGATGTCTGAGGGCTGCACAGAGCTGGCTCCACTCTTCACCTGGGCACTGTCGGAGAGCTTGCCCCGGGGGCATGAGAGCAGGTAAGCTTTCCCTGCGCCTCACTGGCTGCAGCACTTGGGAGAGTGGGCCCTGTACCTTGCCTGGGTACCACAGTAGAGCTGGCCCCAGATAGATGTAAAGGTTGTCAGTGAGCCACCCCTGAGGGTGTGAACACAGGAGAGCTGGCCCTGCATCTCCTCCACTCCCTCACCCCTCACCATCTATGGCAGAGGAGAGCTGGCCCCAGGGTCTTGAGAGTGGGAAAACTGGCTGTGTCCCTCACCAGCTGTAACATCCAGGAGAGTGGGCCCTGTACCTCGTCTGGGCAGCAGGGTAGGGCTGGCCCTGGTTGTGGGCATTGTGGTGAGTAGGCCTTGAGGTCATGAGAGCAGGAGAGCCAGCAGGGTCAGATCAGACACCTCTCAGGCCCAGATCCAGGGCTTTGAGCTGGCCCACCCCAACATCTACCCCATCCATGGACCGCAGGAGGGCATGAGGTGGCCAGGCCTACAGATCCGAAACTAAGGATCTCCATGGCACAGGGCAGCAACAGGAGGAGTCCAAGTGAGGTTCCAGTATTTACAGTGTAGCAGAAGCCAGAAGCCTCAAACCAGACCAACCAGTCATTGCAACGAGAGTTTGCAAGTGAAGAAATGTGGACAAAGACTACACTGTGGGACACTGTGACGCCACCGCTTCCCTGATGGGATTGTTCTTCTGTTGGGGGTGTGAGCTGCAAGGGTGGGTACAAGGGGAGGGGGAGATGAGTGGGATTGGGGTACATGATGAGACATTCATAAAGAACCAATAAAAAGTTAAAGGGGAGAGAGAGAGAGAGAGAGAGAGAGAGAGAGAGAGAGAGAGAGATCATTGTTAAGCTTTGTGTGGCCATCAATCTGAATACACAGGTAAAATTAACAAGGAATAACAAAATTTGGATGTTCTTATTGCCATAAAGGAACTTCAATTAAGATTTAAGAAAGTTCCAACCCCAGGGGGTTTTCATTATAGTTTTCCAAGAATTTACAAGGCGATCCTATTTCAGGAACAAATCAAAGTCATAGAAGTTCGGAAGAGAGAAGAACCACTCTCTATGTGGCCAGAACAGTCTTGAAGAAAAGAATTTGTCATGAGGAGATCATCTGGGCCCACACTGAGCATCAGAAGCTGCATGAAGAGACCTAACCTACCAGGGCCTCGAGGAAATCAAACAAAACAACCAAACAAAAGGCAGAAAGCTAGTTAAAGACAGACTTGGGGATGGCAAGATGGTCCTGTGGGTAGAGTTGGCCCGGAAGCCTGACAGATTGAGTTTAACTGCTGGAACCCACAAAGGCTTGGAATGAGAGACCTAACCCATGGAGGCCATCTGACTTCAACATATATACCATCACAAGAACAAAAACACCAGGGCTTCATGTATGCTAAGTGAGAGCTCTACAATTGAGTCACATCCCCAGCCCATTCTATTCTATTTGTAATAGTAACAGTGTCACTTTAGTGGCTGGAAAGCACAGTGATAATGGCCTATGTCCACTCTCACTGCCCTGATGCACAGACGGAACTCCCAGTGTGCCAGGGGTGGGAGGTCCACCTGTGATCCCATCACTCAGCAGGCTGAGGCAGGAGACTCCTGAGTTTGAGGCTAGCAAGACTCTGCTTTCAAGAAAAATATAAAAATAAAAAATAAAAAAGGAAACCAACGAGCAAATAAAACAACCCAAGTATCTTTTTAACTTGACAAAGTGGGGTTGGGAATTTAGCTCAGTGGTAGAGCGCTTGCCTAGCAAGCGCAAGGCCCTGGGTTCGGTCCCCAGCTCCGGGGGGAAAAAAAAACTTGACAAAGTGACTCTCAACTTTACATCCTGGATCAGTGGTATTACACCTGCCCAGCACAGGAAAAAGGAATGAATGAGTGAATGAAGGGAGAAAAATATACTTTTGGAAGAATGAGGGTGAATATAATGAAAACTAGCTGGTGTGGAGGCACACAACTTTAATCCCAAAATCGGGAAGCAGAGGCAGGTGGATCTCTCTGAGTTTGAGGCCAGCCTGGTCTACAGAGTGAATTCCAGGACAGCCAGGATTACACAGGAAAAACTGTCTCAAAAAAAAAAATTTTTTTTTGTTCTTCAAAAATATGCCAGAAAAATAAATGAAATAATATTTTTTTCAGAAAAAGAAAAACATTCTACTAAGGAAATCACACAGGGTGAGTCATGCCTGTGTTCCCATCTGTCAGAAAGCTAAGCAATTGAGTCTGAGCAAGCCTGGGCTATGTAAGAAGACCCTGTCTCAAACAAACCAAGCTGCACCAAGAGGGAAAGGATGCCTAGCAGCAGGGAAGAGAGAAGGTGAGCACTCGCAGTGAAGGTTCGCACTAAGATCACATCCAGGATGCTTAGCGGCTATTCTTACAGGCCTATGTCCATGTGCTAGCAAACCTCTTCCAAGTCAGTAAGGCTAAAAACCCAAAGGGAGACTATACATTTGAGCAAAAATTATCAGAAAGAAAGGCACACAGGGCTCACAAAGCAAAACAATCATCAGAGAAATACAGCTTAACAGTCCAAGAAAACTCCCAATGCCTCCAGTGGTTGGAAGGAAATGCCAACATCTGTGAGGCTGCCCAGAGAGAAGCTGGCAGAATGCTGGCTGAGCATGTTCATGGATGACAGAGCTGGGTGCATACACCCTGCCCATTGTCCTCTGCCTGCAGCTTCCCACAATGGCTCCAGGCTGTCCTATATCCAGCTTACCCTATGGAGAATGTGCCACAGTGAGGGCCACTGCCCATTCCCCACAACTGCCCACTCTAGACTAGCACAGGCATGGCAGCAGTTTTACTAGCAGGCAGCTTGCACTCCTGTAGCTACTGTGAAGGGTGAAAGGATAAAGATCTGTATAGAATGCTTCCCTGCAGCCAAGAACAGGCTGTCTCCACAGGCCTGTGGACAACAACTGAGCTGCCCGTACCTCTAGTTCCTGACGTCTACATCTGCTAACTTTTCCTGAGACCCAGCTTGCAGTCATGGCCAGCACTCTCTCCACCAGATGGCTTGCTCATGGCCCCTATCCTCAGGGAAAGCTCTAGCCTCATTCCCACCATCTAAAATTAGATCTGCATCCACACCTTAAAGCTCAGATGGACCCTCTGAGAGCCCTGTCCATTCTTGCTGTCCTGTCCTAGTCACAACCACTCACCCAGCCTCCTTCACCTGAAACTGGTGAATAAATGCAGTGGAAGATGGGTGGGAAGCTGAAGAAGCCCACGTGAAGTGTGTTCAGATGGTGACAGAGGCTGGCAGCAGCAGGTCACATAAATGGAGCAGCAGGCCTCTCTAATGGGCTTTTGGTTTGTTCCACAAGTTCCTCCTAGCTGCTGACCAGACATGGGTACAGAGGTATCAGCAGCAAAGGAGCCACGAGTGACCACGGGATCTTTGCATACCTTTGGTAAATCTATAATGATTCCAGAGTAAAAGTTTATTCATCACGTAAGTGTCTATTGGCACTAGGTTTGGGAGAGCAGGGAACAGCAGCAGCAGTGTGGGAAGTGTACTCGAATCACAAGTACAGCCTTGAGACGGGCCCAGATTCAACCAGTACTGGAGAACACCAGAGCACCAAAGCCCCACAGGGCAGGGTCTGAGTTTCACATCAGGAACAGTGCATGGGGCAAAAGGAAAACTGTGCTTCTTAGGGACTTCCAGGTTCAAGGCCATTAGATATGGATAGCTGATGAGAGTGTTTCCTGGAACTATCTACTTCCAGATGGGGCTGGGCTGTACGGTCCTTAGGAAATGAATTGATGTTCTAGAGCAGAGACTGAGGCCTTTGGCTGTGAGGGAGGTGCCAATTTGAGTGAGCTGGACATGCAAGATCAGCAGGGTCTGAGGAAGCAGGCAGAGGGCAGTTGTGTATGTGATGGGGAGAACAGCAAGGGGTTTAGAAGAAGAGAACCCAACAAGGACATAGGACTCTGCCAAAGGGACATCACAGGAATGACAAAGTAAAAAAGTTAGGTAGAAGACCAAGATGAGGGGAGAGGCTGTTGTTAGGTATGGCTCTGGGTTGAGGGGCAGTGTGCAGAGACATTTTGTTTATTTTTGAGGCAGGGTCTCCTGTAGCCCAGGCTGGCCTGGAACTTGCTATTGCTATGTAGCCAAGAATGACCTTCAATTTCCAGTCCTCTACCTTTTAAATAAGTAATTACAGACATGTACTTCCATGTATGGCAAACTCAGGGCTTCCGACCTACTGAGGCAACACCCCCAGAAGCTTCTGTCTTCGACTAAGGAGGACAGTAGACAAAGAAGACAGAGCAGTCAGCAGTTTTACCCCATGTGATGATAGCGAGGAGACCTAACTGCCCTGTAGTAGAGGACACAGAACGGAAAAAACAAACAATAAACAACAACCCCTCAAATACATAGTGCAAGAAGTATAGTGAACTCCAAACTGGACAGGCTAAGAAATCATCCTAGAATGCATGATGATCAGACCTCATACAAGTTGAAGACAAAGAAAGACCCCTGAAAGCAACCAAAGAGAAATAGCATAGCCTTCTTCAAGACAAAAATGAAATAGTGCTAAGCCAGAATCTGTCTGTCTGTCTGCTTTCTGAAACAGGGTCTCACTGTGTAGCCCTGTTTGTCTTGACCCTTGCTATGTAGACCAGACTGTCCTCAAACTCAGAGATCAGCCTTCATTTTTTGCCTCCTGAGTATTTGGAATTAAATGCATGCTCTACTATGCCCAGCTTTCTGTCCTCTTTTGAGCTTTCTAAATTGTGTTTGAAATGAAAGTTAGAGTGTTGAGTGTGCTTTAATTTTTATTTACTTATTTTGCCTCAGGCAGGGTTTACTATGTAGTCAAGCTTTCCACAGGCCAAAGGCAAGCCTGCTCCAGCCTCTTGAGTGCTGAGATTTCATGTTTGACCCTACATATTAAATATAAATGGTACAGACTCACTAATTTAAAAAAACAAATATTGGCAGAATGCATTTTAAAACATGACTTAGTTATCTGCTGTCTATAAAACTGAATAGACAAGCTAAAAACACAAATATGCAAGTTGGGTGTGGTGGTGTGTACTTTTAATCCTAGCACCTGGGAAGCAGTGTGAGTTCAAAGCCAGCCTGCTATAGCCAGCCAGGATTATATCATTAAGGCTGGTTGGTGTGTGTGTGTGTGTGTGTGTGTGTGTGTGTGTGTGTGTGTGTGTGTGTGTGATCTCTTGTGTAAGCAACACCTGCCAATAAAAAAGCTCAGGCAGGAAACAGGAGGTAAGACGCCGGCAGGAAGAAAGGATTCTGGAAAATAGTGAGAGGATAAGAGAGAGATTCAAGAGAGCCCCAGAGAAATGGGCATAAACCACCAAGTAGCTGAACTCAGGATAGAATAAGGAAAAGACTAGAGAGAGATCTGAGACAGCCGCAGAAAGTTGAACGACATAAAGCAGCAGGTGGATGAACTCAGGAAGACGCTGACAGAGATGCTGAGGAAGAAACTAAGGAAGAAGTGGGCCGAGACTGAGAGAGGCAACTAACCAGGTGGTAAACATAGAATAGTCTGAATGGGTTAAAAAAGTTATGAGCTAGTCAAGAAATGAATCAAAGCTTATGGTCTATGCATTTAATAAATAATTAGTCTCAGAGTCATTGCTGATAGAAACTAAGTGGCCAGGAAGAAAACAGTTAGTTTTTTTTTAAAACAAACACACACACACACACACACACACACACACACACACACACACACACACACACACGTGCACGCGTATATATACAGAGAGGAATTAGAGAGATGGATCAGTGACTTGGAGTATGGGCTGCTTTTCCAGAGGACCAAAGTTCTGTTCTTGGTGCCAATGTTAGGTGGTTCACAACTATCACTCTAGCTCCAGATAAATCTGATACCTCTGGCCTCTATGGATACCTGCATTCACACGTACACACACACACACACACACACACACACACAAGTATACATGATTAAAAATAAAATGAAAATGAAAAAAGATGTGTGGATGGGTGCACGCTGGAGAGATGGCTCAGAGAGGTTAAGGGCACTGGCTACACCCACAGAGCAGCCTACAGCTGTCTGTAGTATAGTTCCAAAGGGTCCAATGCCCTCTTCTGGCCTCACAGGGAGTAGCTCACAGGGAGTGGCACTAAGACACTACATGCATGCAAGCAATGCGCAGACAGACAGACAGGCAAATACTCAAGACACACACAGTAAAAACAAATAAAACCAGTGCTAGGTGGTGGTGGTGCATGCCTTTAATCTCAGCACTCAGGAGGCGGATATCTGTGAGTTTGGGTCCTGCCTGGTCTACAGAGTTTAGTTCCAGGACAGCCAGAGTTACACAGAAAAAACCCAGACTTGGGGGAAAAATCAAACAAAAACAAAACAAGCAACAAACAAATTTTTGATAGACACACATACATACATTTGATAGACACACATACAGAGAGAGAGAGAGAGAGAGAGAGAGAGAGAGAGAGAGAGAAGGGGGGGGGGGGAACGGCTACAATCCAGTCTGAAAGGGAGGCCGCAGATCGAGGAAAGCAGAGCCAAAAGGCCTTACACAATGATAAAAGGACAATCTCTAAGAGGGAGCGGCAACTCCAAGCATGCGGCCTGCCTGGCGTGCTTGCACTTGCCTGTAATCCCAGCACTGAGAAGCAGGAGCAGAACCACTACGAGCTGGAGATGCGCCTGCTCTAAATAGTGAGCTCTAGTCCTACACAGACATCCTGTTTCAACAAGCCCAGCCTAATAAAGTAAAACTCAAAAGGCAAATGTACCAAACAAAAGAGCTTTTTCTTAAAAACAAAACACTTTATGTGTATTAGTGTTTTGCCTAAATGTATGTATCTGTATGATGTGTATGCTTAGTGCCTGCAGAGGTCAGAAAAACAGCAGATCCACTGGAACTGGAATTACCAATGATCATGAGCCAACATGTGGGTGCTGGGAATCAAACCCAGGTCTTCCAAAGGAGCAGCAAGTGCTCTTATCTGCTGAGCCATCTCTCCAGCCTTATAAAAGAGCTACATGGGAACTACAGAGACGGCTGGTGTGGTAAAGCACTTGCAGTAGAAGCTGAAGAACCTGAGAGTTTGGTCCTAAAACTTACATATAAAGCTGGGCACAGCAACATGCTTATAATCTCAGTGACAGGAAGGCAGAGACGGGATGATCCCTAGGGTTTACAGATGTGCTCCAGTTTCAGTGAAAGGCCCTGTGTAGTGGTTTCAAAGAAAATGGCCCCCATAAGCTCAAAGGGAGTGGCACTATTAGGAGGTGTGGCCTTGTTGGAGAAGGCGTGGCCTTATAGAAATAAGTGTAGTGTTGGAGAAAGTATGTCAGGGAGTTGGGCTTTGAGGTCTCAGATGCTCAATCCAGGCTCGGTGTGGCATTTACTTCTACTGCCTGTGGATCGAGATGTAGAACCCTCAGCTCCTTCTCCTGCACGATGTCTGCCTGCGCTTCACCATGCTTCCTGCCATGATGATAATGGTCTAAACCACTATTTTCCATTATATGAAATGTTTTCCATTATAAGAATTTCTGTAGTCATGGTGTCTCTTCACAGCAACAGAAACTAAGACATCTTGTCTCAAAAACTAAAGAGCAACCAAGGAAGACACCCAATGTCACTCTCTGGCCTTTACATACATATGCACACATGTGAACTCATGCCAGAACACACACACACACACACACACACACACACACACACACACACACACACACATGCATATGTGTATACACAGCAACCACAACAAAATCGACTGACGCAAAGGAGAGATGAACTTGATACAAAGGGCTAAGGACAGTCAATCGGCAGAATGCTTGCCTATTATGCACAATGCCCCAGGTTCTGGTCTCCCATGCCACATAACTCAGGCAAGGGGACACATACCTGTAATCACAACCCTTTGAATATAGAGCCAGGAAGATCAAATGTTCAAGACCATCCTTAGCTACATACTGAGTTAGAAGTCTAGTTGGGCTACAAGACACCCTGTTTCAAAACAAGAAAGGAAAGGAAAGAGAAAAAGAAAGCTAGACAAAAACTCAGAAAGGATTCAATACAGAACTCAAAATATCTTTAGGACCAGCAAGACAATTCAGTGGGTGAAGGAGCTTGATGGTACAAACCTGGCCACTTAATAAACATACACGATACAGTCGTACATACATACACATACAATAATAACAAATTTTCAAAAAAAAAAACTTTCAACAGCAAAATCTATTATGCAATCACAGAATGTTTTATCCAACAAAAGAACAAGACATATTCCCCCAGGCACCACAGCACCTCCTTTTTCCTTACATGGTGATGTTTGTTGAGGCCTAATGTTCTCACAGAACAAAAGAAAACTGGCATTTGTGGTCTAGGATGTTTTGAAGCACAGCTGAGACAAACTGTAGTTTCATCATTGGAAAACAAATAGGTTTGAAGTTTGAATTTAGTCTTGGCTACATAGTTAGATTTTTGTCTCAAAAAAAAAAAATCCAGTATAAAATACACAAGGAACACAAGGACACAAATGGACAACGTATCTGAGACTACAGGTGAATCGCTAGTTGCTTCTAACTCAAGGTCAGCAAAATAAGCCACGTGTTTTGGTCAGAAACCAGCAGTTAAGAAGGGAAGGTGGGTCCTGGGACTTACACTTTCCCATCCTGTTCTAATAGAAAAAAATGCAAGACAGCTCATTCCCTGAGCTACAAAAACAGGCCCCAAAAGCCAGGCTGTGGTGGGGCATGCCTTTGATCCCAGCACTTGGGAGGCAAAAGCAGGCAAGTCTCTGTGAGTTTGAGGCCAGCTTGGTCTACAGACTGAGTTCCAAGACAGCCAGGATGAAATAGAGAAACTCTGCCTCGGAAAAAAACAAAAACAAAAACCAAAACCGAAACCAATCAAGGAAACAGGCCCAAAGAAACACAAATAGTTGGGGATATAAGGTTACTTAGGGTAGAGCATTTAACTAGCATGGGTCTGAGTCCAAGCTGGATAGAGGATGGGGCAGAGAGGAATACTAAAATTATGCAGAGTATATTCTTTACTATAGGGGCATTGAATCAAGGCCAGAAAGACAACAAGAAACATTTCTAGAATCCTGAAAACTGAGCAGTACACATCTAAATAACCACGGGTCAGAAAGCGGCAGCACAGAGACAGGCAGTCCTGCCTGAGAGCACAGCAGGACAGCGCTGGGGACACAGCTAACCAAATATACTTAGACAAAGGGAAAACTCAAGCACCTAGAGGAGGAAAAGGGCAAAATAAATGCCAAGCAAGCAGAAATAAAAACGAAAAGAACAAAAAGCAGTGAAACTGAAAAGGGAAGAAAGCCCCAACAGAACAGTCAATGAGCCAGAGAGGTTATGAGGAAGTCTAGGGGATCAGCAAACTCCAGCCACACAGGTGAGAGGGAAACACACCAAGTTCAGGAAAGGGGTACTCATTAGACCCTGGACACCACAAACAGAATTAGAAAACACTTCAATCACACACACATTTGACATGATGAAACTAGTCCATTTCTAGAAACACTTTCTATTGACATTGACTCTCACACAGCACTGAGTAAAAATACTTCCCCAGGGAAAGCCTGCGACTGCAGACTGTAGGCCCCACTGGTGAGCTCTACTACATCATTTAACAAAGAATCAGCACTAATTTTTCTCGAACTTTCCTAACTGGCAAGAAGGACATATCTAAACTTCTCCCATAAGGTCAGCTTTACCTAGAAACCACCACATCACACTTCAACAGAAGCCCACGGCCAGCAGCACGCCCAGTGGCAGAAAATAGGAAGAGGGCTCCCCTGGTACCACCTTGACTCCACAGGATTGACTTTCCAGCCAGAACAACCAGGCAAAGAAAAGAAACAAAAGGGGTTGGGATTTAGCTCAGTGGTAGAGCACTTGCCTAGCAAGCACAAGGTCCTGGGTTCGGTCCCCAGCTCCGAACAAAAGAACCAAAAAAAAAAAAAAAAAAAAAAAAAAAAGAAACAAAAAGCCTTTTGATTGAAACGGGAGCAGTAACATTTTGTCTGCCTTCAGATGATAGATCTTATGCTTCAAAAATCCTAAGGAACCCATAAAAAATATTAGCGTTAACAAATGAATTCACAACATGTGGTGGGGAAGATGCCCTGTTTATAGAAATATGAAATCGTCCAGTCACCATGAACCCAGTTTGGCAGGTCTACAAAAAGACAAATATAGGATTGACATATGATCCAGCAAGGAAGTAAAAGCAGATATTGTATGCCAGTGTCCGTTATAGCATCATGCATAGCGGCCAAAAGGTGGCACTAACTCATGTCTATTTACAGATATGCAGGGATGAACAGAGGGCCTGTCCACGTGTGATGGAATATTATTTGGCCATAAAAAGGAATGAAGTTAATATATATATATATATATACATATATATATATATATATATATATGAACCCTGAAAACACTATGCTGAGAAAGAAAAAGAACCTACATGCCAGACACGGGAACAAATACTGCCCGAGTTTATCATGGAGAATGCCCAGACAAGGCTGCCAGAAGCTGGGGATAGGGAGGAAAGGGAGCTGCCGCTTACTGTATTTACAGCCTTTCAGTCTGAAGTGCTGAGAAGGGCCTGACAATATTGCACAGTGGTGGTGAATGCAGACTACTGTGAAGAGTTATTTACTTTTGAGATGGACCTTGTCACCGTGGCTGGCCTAGAACTCAGTATGTAGATCAGACTAGGCATAAATGTGTATTGATCTTCCCAAGTCTACACCCCAAGTGTTGATTCACTATTGTAAATCTAATTAATCAATGGCAATTGTTGCCTTAGGAATGGATAAAATAGCAAGCCTTGCTATGTGTGTTATAACACAGACTTGTTTGGGGTTCTGGGATTCACACCCGGGGCCTTGCTAATGCTAGGCAGGCTCTTTACTATGGAGTTACATCCTAGCTCTGTTTCACTTCATGCCATAATTAAAAAACAAGACACAACAAACCATGAATGACAAGGGCTCATTTCTGTGGTGAAGTGCTTGTAGTGTGCATGAAGGCCTAGGCTCAATCCTAAGCACTGAAAAGAAACAAAAAATAATACACCAAAGGCCATGACACCGAAACAAGTGGGCGTGCTGTGTGAGTTACAGGTCAATGAAGCTGTGCTTTCCGCTAAGGGACAGGAAGACAGGTTAGAATGTCATTTGAAATACATGCTCACTACATAAAGACGCACTGAGTGCAGGCCTCATGAGATAAGCAAATCAACAACAGCGCGTCCCCAGGGTGTGTGGCAGCCTTCACTAGAGATGGTCAGCTACCATATGGCTCTTTCACCAGCACATGTAGGAATTAGAACCCACAAGAGGAAACATCCCTAGTGTCATGACCTATGCAGGGTCATGGCTGCAAGTGGCAGTGCAAGCTGGACTGGGGTCTGACCCCTCCTTACCCACAGTCACCTCAGCACAGCTAGTGGAGTCAGCAGTACCAAACATGGTTGCTCACTACGATTATAGCTGAAGATAAGCCCTTCAACAGACTCGGCATACAGACTATGGGGAAAATGGAAGGGCTGCACACAAAGTAAGGCTCTGGGCTGACTGAAGGCAGAGACAACAATGGGCAGGGAAACCAAGGATGCTGTGGGAGGACTCGGTGCTTCAGTAGCCATGAGTGTTGGGGATGGATTAGTGCAGGTGGGAACCCAACTCTCTGTCCCGGGGCCTGAGCACATGCAGGGGATGAGGGAGTAGGAGGCACTGACTGGAGAGTGGGGAGCCGAGTGGCAGGTTCAGCAGGAAGTGGAAGAACCTAGGACACACATTCTGTCTACACACATGCACATACAGATAGAAGGATGGTGCCCAAAGGCCCACACATACCAAATACACGGGTAAACATTATACAGAAAACAGATTCCCATGCCCTGGAGCACGCGCACACAGCACACTCATGATCCAAGGAGAGCCATGGTGAAGCAAAGCTGGCACCACACCCAGCTGAGTGATGAAAGTGTGCCCTAGGTCACAACCAGGGGCAGGAAGAAGTGACACAGTGCCACCCTTGCCACTTTCTACTACAGTGAAACCCTGACCATGACGGTGAAAGGCACACTACAAAACAGGCAGCAACCTGCAGTTACCAATCTGTCCACAAGTCCAAGAGGGTTGGCTGCCAGCTGGCAGAGGCTACCCTCTGAGTGGTAGGACCTGGAACAGCCCCGTGGTCCCCAGAAAGGGAAGGAGCAGAGACTTACTCCCAGCTAAATTATTCAAAAGGAAAGGGAACGTGCCTCTTTAACAAGCCCTGGCTTTATGAAGCAAGGTTAACAGTTTCACTTGATTCAGTGGAATATTATAAACTCTCCAGGGCCCATTTGAGGACTTCTACTTCAGGCGCAAGGTGACGACTCAGCACTTTTTATATTATTTAGAGAATAAAATTAACCCTCACAGGCCCAGACTGCTGCCTCCCCTCCTGCTGGATCTGGCCTGCTCAGCGCTTTCCCCCATATATAATTACAAGCTGCTATCCATCATGCAGCAGGGACGCAGCGCTGACACGCCGAAAGGGACGCAGTAAGCACTTCCACTAATAGAAGCAGGACTTAAATATCGCTCTGATATCTTCATTTAAATTGAAATATTTTACAATAATCAGCTGCAGCCTCCATGGGGTCTTGCCCCTCACCTGGGCCAGCACCTAAAAGTGCCCCTGCCAGGGCCTGCCAGTCCGCACCTCCCCGGAAGGGCTTCCTTGCCAGGGATCAGTGCCCTTCAAGGTGACCTAACGGCTCCTGTCATGCTATGGTATCAGTGGCAATACTGAAGCATCAGTGAGCTCAAGGAAGTCATTTCTTGTGTCCCTGGAAGGGAGTCTCGAGCCACTTTGTGGGGGGGCAGGATAAAAGACAGAAAGCATCAAAGAGCTCAAGCAACTTTATGCCCAGGTATGATGGGGCACATACACTGTGCTTCTGCTGCCCCCTGTGGTGTGAAGCTCCTAACAGAGAGCTATCCCGTGCCACAGGGTTTGAGGGATAGGGGCTGGCCTTGCACTTAAATACCCTACACTGGCTGTTAGTCTTGATTTCACTTCACTGGCAAAGTGAGGTTGGGGACAGGAAAGACAGCAAAAGCGTTTTCCATAGGTCCTCGAGTGGTATGTAATGGCTCTACTGTAGGGTACTAGGGGCTAAAGGACACTCTCCAAGAGTACTTAGCCATGTTTAGGCCCACCTCAGGCATAGAGCCTCAGTATGAGGAGCTGAGGTATAAGAAGCATGGAGAAGAGGGTTAGGCTCCTGGGGCTCTTCTGAAGATGTGCAGTTGGTAAGATCTGCTGGCTCAGCTATAGAGTTTCCTGTAAGAGCAGGGAGGTAGGCCTGAGCTACCTGGGCAGCCGAGTAAGTAGTCTTGTGCATCTAGGAGAGGGCAGCATGCCAGCTTCCCAGGCATATGGTGGCAGCCCTCCTGACCATTCCCTAGCCCTTAACTCCATATTGGGTATGTATCTCCAATGGGCAATGGAATCCAGCCCTAGCCTCTTGGATAGAGGATAGCTGCCCTCTATCAAAGGTGAGATGGAAGTGAGAGATGTACACACACGCGCACACTCGTGCGCGCGCGCACACACACACACACACACACAGCATCAGGCAGTCACCTCAGTCCTATAGAGCTTCTAACATTTGACATCTGCTTCAGTCACTACTAGCCTTAACCCTCAGCAGTCTCCTTGGGTTTGGCTGTCTGAGCCACTATATCTCTCTCATAACTCCTTGTTGCCCCTGCAAGAGACCCTGGGATACTGTGGCCCTGGGGGACTCTGGGCAGTTTGGTGCACCTCTCAGTCCTTTGTGAGATGGATGGAATTACAGTGACCACCTCAAAGCTGAGCAAGACTACAGAAGCCAATGCAGAAGGAGGCACAGTTTATCAATCTGTCCCATGCCAACGGCAGACCTCACCTTCGCACCCAGTGGGCAATAGCCTTTGAGGAAGTCACCGCAGACTTCGGCCTTGCGGGACACATACACGTGGCTGTAGGGGCAGTTGCTGTTGCTGCAGATCCCCTTCAGAAAGTAGGAGCACACAGGCATCTGTGGGGAGAGGGGAAGAGAAGTGGGCACCCAAAGGTACTTTGTACCATACTCACTTTACAAGTCAAAATCCCACAATTTGTAGGCCCTTGAGAGGGTCCCACACCTGGACAACAGCCACCCAGAATCTGCCGGAGATCATCACCCCAGCCCTCCTGAGGGAGAAATGAACACAGGGCTGAGTGTAATGGCGCACACTTTTAATCCCAACACTTGCAAGGCAGAGACAGGTGAACCTCTGAGTTCCAGACCCACCTGGTCTCCTCAGCAAGCGCTAAGCTAGCCAGGGCTGCATAGTGAGATTTCAGTGCATGGAAGGTGGGAGTGACAAAAAGAAAAAGAAAGAAACACCCCACAAGAAATGAACACACATGCCAGGCAGCAGCAGCTGGAGGCCAGGGAGCCACCTCCCCATAGCAGACCTCCACTTCCCTCACCTGCTCTAACTTTATACAAAGGAAGAGCTAAGCAGTCTGTAGCTGTCACTTTCCCAAGGTGTGCTATTCTCTACATGTGAGCACAGGAAACAGGGCTCCCAGCCACGGATCGGTAGGGGCTCTGGGAACTGCGCCTACTACCTACTTGGGGCATAGTTGAAGCTGGACATCCAGTACATCAGGCTAGGTACTGGCCACTTGGTAGCACTAAGGCCTAACCTATCAGTAGGTTGGGTCCTGGAGCAAGCAGTCTGGACGCACCCTAGCAGCTGTGGTAGACAGGCCTGGGCAAGCAACTCGGCCCAGGAACTAGATATACCCTGTTCCTTTCTCAGAAGAGAGCTCCAGCAGCCCTGGTGACTGCTGGCCACAGTTGCATGTGGCCTAGAAGGGGAAGAAGGGCAACCCAAGATGAGCAAAACCTGTAACACAGGTCCTGGATTGAGACCACCCACAGTAGAAACTACCTCTGAATTTTCCAGGCAACTTTGTACCTTCCCTTCCTGTGGGACATCCACCAGCCCTCCCTGGACTGATTGGAGAATGGCATTGTCACTGTCCTGGCCCAGCATGTCCTCCTCCGCTGCAGGCAGTCACTTACACCACACACTGCACACCTCAGCCTTCTGACAGGCAGTCCACATTTGGACTAGCAATGGGTCTGAGGAGTGCTTCCCTGTCCCAAGGAGCTCGTGGACTTTAAAAGTCACTTTTCTGGGGCAAGGTGGGAGGGGAAGGCAGGAGCCTATCTGAGGCTAAGGAAGAAGAGGCTGGGGCAGCAGTCCTGGAGTAGAGAGAGGAGGGGAAATCGAAGAAACAAAGGGTGATTTACTGAGCAAGAGTTTATTTTTAATTGTCTTTTAACTGCAGCCACAGAGGGGAGAGGGGCTGGGGGCCCCGTTTGGGCTGGTGCTGGAGAAGCTATAGACAATTCCCTTAATGTGGTTTTTGATATAGAGCCCAAATTAGCTCTAATAAAAAGGGATAATAAAGCCAACTCTTGCACCAAACAGAGCTCCTCCTGGCTGTCAGAGCGGGGCCGTTACCAAGAGGAAACTGCGTTCTCATTTCAATTAACCTTGTTTGCACCCCGCCACGTCCACACAAATAACAATAACATTAATTCAGGGCGCTGGTGCGGCCCACACATTAGACAGCTTGGAGTGCGCACGGGCTTTGGAGCTGGCGCTTAATGAACCTGAAACTCGACGTGAATTTCCAAATTGCTCACGACAGAGTTTCGAAGCTCGATTAGGGAGAAAAATGCTGATTCTCTCCAAGCTTCTCAAGGGGAAAAGCTGTCGGAGCAGCAGCAGACCTCACCCACCCAGCTCCTCTGTACTGCGGCCCTGGCCCCAGGCCCTCCCTCACACTCACAGCCATCTTCTCAGAGGGCAGTGGGTAAAAGGAAGGTCAAGTGGTCTGTGACTAGCACTGGGCCCTGACTGCAGTGCTCTCAGGCTTTCCAGGCTGGGCACACCTGCGCATGGCAATCATGGCTATGCTGCCATGCTCTCCCGACCATTATGCCATCCATGGCAGGAGCTGGTTGAGACCTTGGTCCCATAGTCTAGGAGCATCTATTAGGCTTCCCTCCCCTGTACGTGCGGTGGAGCTGGGAAGCAGTGTGGTACCAATGCAGGACCTGGGGCAATGGTGATGACAAAAGTAGACTCTTGAGTGTGGAATGCTGGGGCCCAGGCCTGGTGCTACTTCCAGCTGACGAAGAGGCAACACAACACAGCCAGGGCATGGCAATGAGCAGGGAGTCGGAGGGACACATGAGGAGGGAGCCACTAACTCAAGACCCAGGAAAACTACACAGTGCAATCTGCCTGGAGGCTGGCTGGCATGCTGTCTGGAAGAGAGGGCCTGCGGACCACACAACACTCACCTTTTCCTTGGACACATGATGAGAGAAAGGGCAGGACCCATCTGTCTTCTTGCACGTGCCTCGGACAAATCTGCAGCATGGGATAGGGTTTGGGGAGGGCTGGTAGCAGGTTCTGCCACAACACCCCCTCCCCCCAAGTTGTCAGGAAAGTAGGACAGGGCACCTGGTGCACACGGCCACCTTCTCAGGGTCATGGATGTAGGGGCAGCATTCGCCACGGTTACACCTGCCAAAACGGTTGTAATACATGCAGTACTCTCTTTTCTTCTCTTTCTTCTGCTTCGCCTGCCGGATGATAGCCAGACTCCGCTGGATGGCCCGGCTATACACAGGGAGAGGGGTTTGTAAGCCCATAAGTGGGCAGGGAAGCCCTTACCTTCCCAGCCTCAAGGGACGCACCTGGCCAAGGAACGACTGCTGGTAGTGGCAGGGTCCAGGCGTCCTATAGAGAAAAGGAACAGGCCCCATCAGGCCACAGGCCAACTGTAACCCTTACCTACCCTTCCCTGGCTGGCTCACACCTTCTTCCTATCAACCCATCTTGGCAAAGAGTTCTGAACCCCCAGCGCTTAGCCCAGGCATAGATGCTTCCTCCAGGAGCCCTCCCTGAGGGCCGAAGTAGCAAGAGTGGGGGAACTGCTGGGCCCTGTGTATGGCTTATGTCAAAGGTGGGCAGCCTTGGATGCCAGGACAAGGACTAGAACAGTCTGCCAGCCCCTGATGCCTTCAACCAGCTAGGCTCCCTAAGATCAATTTGTTGCTTACTGGTTCCCTACTGGCTTCCCAACTTCCTGCTCCCCTCAGTGTCCAGGTGGCTCATGGGGCAGGTTCTTGGACTGAGGTAGTGGCTGGCCATGGAAATGTTTCTAGGCTCTATCCTTGGCCTGGCTACCAAGGAGGCCACTGTGCAAATGACAAAGGGTGATGGCACCTCACTTTGTCAAGCCTGGGAAAGAAACAGAAAGGGCGGCTTATATCAGGGTAAAAAAGATGGACCAGGATATACAGGAGAAAAATTGGTTTTAGACTTAGAGGGAGAAGAGAAGAGGAAAGAGAAGAGAGGGAGAAGGAAGAGAGGAGGGGGAAAAACAGGAAACAAAGGAAGATGGTAGAAGAATGGGAGGAAGAGGGGAAGGATGATGATGGGGAAACAAAACAGGAGGAGGAGAGGGAGGAGGGAGAGGGGAAGGATGATGATGGGGAAACAAAACAGGAGGAGGAGAGGGAGGAGGGAGAGGGGAAGGATGATGATGGGGAGACAAAACAGGAGGAGGAGAGGGAGGAGGGAGAGGGGAAGGATGATGATGGGGAGACAAAACAGGAGGAGGAGAGGGAGGAGGGAGAGGGGAAGGATGATGATGGGGAGACAAAACAGGAGGAGAGGGAGGAGGGAGAGGGGAAGGATGATGATGGGGAAACAAGACAGGAGGAGGAGAGGGAGGAGGGAGAGGGAAAGGATGATGATGGGGAAACAAAACAGAAGGAGGAGAGGGAGGAGGGAGAGGAAGAGGAGAAGGAGGAGGGAGAGGGGAAGGATGATGATGGGGAAACAAAACAGGAGGAGGAGAGGCAAGAAGGAGAGGGGAAGGAGAGGGAGGAAGGAGAGGAGAAGGAGAGGGGGAAAGGGACAGAAGAACAAGAAGAGGAGGAGAAGACTGAAGAGAGAAGGGGATGAGGGAAGGAGAGGAGAAAGACACAGCACAGTGGTTGCAGACAAGGGTGTCAGGGTCTGAGGTGTCTGTGTGGCGTGAAGAAGACAATGGCATGGGGATGAGGATCCCTGAGAACTTCCAGGATCCACAGGGAGGGGGATGCCCAGGCTCACCGCACAGCTTTGCCCACTTCTTAAAGACACAGGCCAACCCCAGGATCACAGGGCAGGCAGGGGAGGACCTGCTCAGGATGGCTTCCCTGGTTCCTCAAATACGCACATGACCATTCCCAGACCAGATCCAATTTCCTACAGAACAGCTGCTGAAATGAATACAGCACTAAGAGGCACAAATGACATCATTCTGAAATTCTGAGGACCTGAGGTGATGACAAAGCCATCTAGGTTTTAAAAGGGGATGTTCTAAAGCACCTGAAGCCACAGAACCAGGACCTGCTCCTCCATGAGAACATGTGATCGGCTCCAGAGCTGCACTCCTCAGTCTACCCCAGATCCACTGCGGCCCTTCACGCCTCACTGGTTGAAAACTCAGACCCTCTCCCTTGGAAACCCTGGAAGCTACTTGGCTCTGAGAGCTCCTCACACTCTTTTAACATCCTCCCTAGGCAGGGCTGGGTGTTCTGCTGAACCTTGATACCTTAGGAACTTTGGGCCTAAGACAAGACCAGACTTACTAGGGAAATCTGCCCGGTGCTAGGAAGTACCTGGGGTATCTGCTTAAATGAACTACGAGTCTGGATAGTGCCCTCCTGGGATTTTGTGGGATTCTTTGGCCAGAGGACAATTGTCCTATACTTAATCTCGGTGCCCTTGAGTTTGAAAAGAGCATCTGTGGGGTCCCAGTGGGAAGCAGAGACCCTGTTGAATAACTATGCCAGCTCAGGCAGTTGGGGCATGGATGTAGGTAGGTACAGGGAGCTGAGGGCACAGGAAAGACTACAGGGTCTGAGGAGAAAGCAGCAAGGAGAAAGGAAGGAAGACCAGGCTTTCAGGGCATGTAGAGGCAAAGCATTTAAGGTGGCCTCTATTTCCAGTGAAGGACACCTGTCCTCAGGGTGGCAGTGGAGTACTGTCTAGGTGGCACAGACACACACTCACACCTGCCAGTCTTTGTAACCAGTGACGTGCAATGTGATAGTCTGTCAATGAGCACTGGCTCCCGGGCTGTCGCCCAGCCTGCTGGTGGCACTGGCACCATCTGCTCCCAGACAGGGACACGCGGGCATCACGTGCCACCTGTCAGGACCTGGTAGGGAGCTGCTTTCTCCTCTTTCCACTTTCTGCTTTTAAAAACACATCAGCGTGGGGTTCACGGTGGGAGTTTTGACAAGGATAGGAGGCACCTTTCCAAATGCTTTGCAGTGTTAAAAATGCACATAAAGTAGCTGGCTTGAAAAGAAGCAGCCAGAGGTGCAAAAGGCATAGCCCTGACCTGGGAGCACAAGCTGCTGCTTCTGCTGTGCACTCTGGAGCACTTTCACTTCCTGAAGCTTCCCAAAATAAATACTGGCTCCCTCCAGCTCCACCCTCGCTTAGTGCCCTGTCTGTTCTCTGGTCCTCAAAGGGAGCTCATCTTTCTGAGAGGTCAAAGCCTCCTTAGCATGTGGCTACCACTCTGGCAGAGCCCCTCAGGCAAACAAGGGACCAAGCTCAAGGTATTTGCTTGAGTTCCATTGCAGAGCTGACTAGTTGCTCCCAGGAGGTTAAAGCAAGGGCCTCCCGAAGCTCAGGTCTGCTTGGCTGACATTCTGCCAGGTCCAGGCAGGGCACATCCAACAAAAGCACAGAGCTGCAGTCTTGGAAAGAAAACCAAAATGGCAGAGGAACTGTCAGTAGGAACGGCATATGAGCAGGTTCTCCATGACCCAGCAGTTCTGCCCCCCTGGAGCGCAGCTGACAAGGCTTCCTTCCCTGCATGTCCCTCTATATAACCTCCTGGCACCCAGGCAGGGCAAAAAAATTAGCTACAGAGGGCTAGGTCTGGTGGTACACATTTTTAATCCCAGGACTCAGGACGCAGAGGCAGGTGGATCTCTGTGAGTCTGAGGCAGGAGTTCCAGGGCCTCCAGATCTATATAATAGAAGGACCTATCTCAAAAAACAAAAGAAAAAGTTACAGATACCTCATTTGCTCAGGAACGTGTAGGTAGCTAGTCAGCAGCGAAAAAAATACAGATCACACACCTGCCTTTCTCTGGCCTGAGAACCCAGGAGTCCCTCAAGAAGCCAGGGCTAGCCTGAGACTAGACTTCTTTACGTCCCTCACTGAAGGAGCTGACAGGCTCTTTGTGCCCTCAGCAAGTCCAGCCAACCAAGGACACAGGTCCCAGGCCAAATTACAGGGCAAGGGTGCAGGAACTGAGCCATCTGAATAGCAGGTAAACCTGAGAAGGTGGGCTAAACCTCAGAAAGTCAAGAAAGCCATGGCTAATGCTGACTCTGTCCTTAAGGGGCTGGAGGGGGGCCAGGAGAGGAGTCAGTGCCCCATCCCTCCTGTGAAGGGTTGTACTTTCTTGAAGTCAAAGGTTTGCTGACACTAGGGAAGGAAATTTATTTCTTTAATTATGACTACTGTAAGTGGGCCAGTCAGCAGTAGTACACAGTTGGGAGCAATATCCCTTCTTCACTGTGGGGTGGGGGGTCTATGGAGGGGTTGTCTGGGCATCAGGTGCTATCCAGCCCACAGATCATCTCCCCTGGCTCAGAAGGTTTTGCCAGGCTGTGTGTCTCTTATCCCATTCCAAGGAGGGAAAGCCAAGCCCCAGAAGGGTCCCAGAGTGGCTGCCAAGGCTTGGTCAGGCTGGAAAGTCGGGGACCATGATAGTCTTGACTGCAGCAGGTTGAGGCCTTGGCAGAGCAGGGACAGGAGTAGAGATAACAGTAGAGAGGCCCACTGGGACTCCCAGCCTGCTCTTATCACGTTCCCTTAGGTAACTGGTTGAATGGAGACAGGCTCTGGGCAGATGCTCAGGTATTGGGGAACACGGCTCCAAGGGCTCATGGGAACACAGGTTCCTTCATAGCTGGGTCTATAGCAAAAAAAGGGCCAAACAGACAGACCCAGAAGAACTGCTCACAGCACAGTGATGTGGATGCTCTGAGTGTGGAAGACAGAAGGACAGAGTCAACAGAACTCAGCACTGGCCCCTGGGTCACAGGAGCAGACAGCTTCCCAGTAAGGAGTAAGAGGGAAGCAGCCCAGCCCTCTTTGTAGCTTAGAACCCAGTGAAGGACACGACTATGAGGGGCCAAATCCAGCACAGCCATCTGCCCTCCAGAATTTACATCTCTCGTCTCCACCTGCCCAGACAAGGGAGGCAAGAAGCTCAGGTGGCTAGTGTAGCCCCAGGCCCTAGGCCCATCCAGCCTGACGCAGTTTAAATCAAGATGCAGCACAAGATAGCCAGTCCAAGTATCTGAGGACGGGATCATACGGCAGTCACTATGGTGGTCACTACAGGGAGAGAGATGAGAGGGCTTATTTCCCAGCTCAAGGTTCTTCCTAACCCAAGCCTGGTGCTTAGGAAGCTAGAGTACGAGGCAGGGCAAAGTCACAGGCACAGGGAGACCACAGTGGGTACTGGTAGGGAGGCAGAGACCCAAGGGCATGTCAGAGTCAGGGCAGGAGCCCAGGCTACTACCACAGCTCTCAAGTCAGTCTATCAGCCCCACCCCACCTCCATCCCCCCAAGAATACACCCAAGGGATACACCACAGTTGCCATGTTCCCTGTGCGTCATGTCCCAGAGAACAGCACCTGGAAACACCTTTCCTCAAGAGCAGCTTTCAAGCACAGCTTGGCAGGGACAGAGAAGCCGGCTGCCCCAAATGGAATGTGTCTCCTGCCCTGGGCACTGCTGTCTCCCGGGTTGAGCCTTGCTCCTTTCAGCCCCTCTGGTGAGCAAACAGGACTACTGGGCACAGCTGAGCCTCTGCGATCCCATAGCAATCCACAATCTTGCCATATTTTTTGATGGGCAAAAAAAGAGGGTAAAATTGGACTGAAACCAAAATACTTTTCTCGTTGATTTGTACAATAAGCACATCCAAAGCATTTCCTTCTCCTCAGCCTGTCCCCAGGCTGCGGGGGGCTTGCAGCAGTGGTGGTGCCTGCCTCCAGATGCAGTTGGTGAGGCATCACCAATGTGATTAAGGGTGCCATGGCCCCAGGTGTTCGCTCACCCGGGCATGTTTACTATACCTGGTTCATCCTTTGTCCAAAAGCAAAACACAGGCGCTCCTGCATCGTCTCCCATAGAAAATCTAGGGCTGCTCAGCCAAGCAAGAGGCAAGCGCCATTCTGACTCCCAGGGGGCACTAGGGTTGCAGGGCCTCCAAACACTGCCCCACTCTGGCTGCCCCTTCAGTTTCATAAGGGAACGTTCCTAAAGCCCTGTGTCTATCCAGTTCTCTGGGTCTATCTGTTCTTTAGCTGAGACGTTCCAGGGCCCTGGCCTCATGCTCCTTACATGGTTATGCCCACAGCTGAAAGCTTCAGGGTAGAACCAAGGTCCAGAGAAAAGAAACACTAACATTTGGTGTCTACTCCACCCCTCACCCCACCCCCTTACTCTTCACCATCCCAGCTCACTCACCTGTTCGGAGGAGGGCCCTGTTGCTGTCACTGGGCCTGCTGGAGGTCTTGGAGAGCTTGTTGGCAGACACCTTGTACAGAACCCCTCCAATGCATCGGTAGCCTTTGTTACGCCATCGAGGGGAACCAGGTGGTGCTTTCCCTCCCCCAGTGATTGTTGGACGAAGGCGGTTCAGCACTAGAGACCTACAGAGACAACAAACTGTTTATCAGACACGGCCCAGAATAAGCTCTAGATCTGGTAGTTAGGGCTAAACCCAGCCTGAAGCACTTGCTGTATTGTAGTTGGGAGTGGCTGGGGGGGGGGGGTCTTTGGTCCAACTGTTGCCAAGAGACTTCTGCCCCCTTCCCTCTCATAGAGACACTTCTGTAGCAGTAGCCAAGGAGTTCCAAAGCACAGTATTATACAAGCTGGCTAGGAAATCATGAGCTCCCAAAGGGCCCCAGAGGGGAATGGAGTCTTCCAACACACTCTGTCCTTGGAGACTGTCTCCTAGCCTGGCCACTAGTGAGGATCCCTATACTGGGGAGGTTCCCTGGGCACAAAAGAAGGCAGATGTCTGGGCACCTATATTTTGAAAAGTTGTGCAGGGCCTTGGCCCCAACACCAGTATATGACACCTACTTGGGCTTCTGCCAAGGTTGGTGCAGACCCTGCCCCAGGACAAGAGATGCCATGGGACCAACAGGGACTACTGTTCATTATGCCCTTCTCTTTACCCACTGCTTAGAGAACTCTGTGCTGACAATGTATCAGGGCAGTCCCACCACCCTACAGGCCCACTATACAGAATAAAAACTACTGTTCAAGCCAGGCAGTGGTGGCACACACCTTTAACTCAGTACTTGGGAAGCAGAGGCTCACAGATCTCTGAGTTCAAGGCTAGTCTGGTCTACAGAATGAGTTCCAGGACAGTAAGGGCTACACAGAGAAACCCTGTCTCAAACAAACAAAAGAGGTGGGGGTGGGCGGGAAGGAAAGAACAGGGAAGGAACTGCTATCCCAGAGTCTGAAGTAGCTGTAGGATTGGTGGACCTCAGAGGCCTCCCTATTGCCCTTTCCAAGATTTCAGGTCTACCAGACACCCTAGGACCCCTGGAGGGTCAAGCACTAAACAAGATGAGGAAGGGCCTTAAAGTTGCTATCACTTGGGGAGAAGGCCTCTGTCCTCCACCAATGTGACACCCCCTGCTTAACTGTGATTCGAGCAGAGTGTCCCCAGGGAGGGAGGGAACTGTTTTGGTGGTGTCTTATTTATGTAAATCAGACACTACTTATCACATGATCACAACTTGCAATCACTGCCCTCTAGTGGCACGTGGGAGCAATGGGCACCAGCTATATATCAGCAGAGCACACAGAGGTCTTCATAACAGCAGTCCCCATTCCCCAGAGAAGAGCTAAAATTGAAGGCAAGGCAAGCATATCCTGCCTGGTACAAGGCTGTGACCCATCTCTTCCAGATCTCACAGGGTACTCCCACTGTCTCCCATGGCCCTGTAGCCTATTCAGGCCTAGCTCCTGAGAGGTCTGAGATCCCACAGCTGTAAAAAAAAAAAACCTACCTTCTCCAGCAAACTAGGGTCAAGGAGGTTATCCCCAGAGCTGAGCTGTAGAGTAATAGCCAGAGGGGGTTTGCTTGCCTGCCTTGCCAAGACACCTGCAGCACTGTCCACCATAGCCTACCCTGCCACCCACAGTGGGAGCTGCCCAGAAAGAAAATCACTAGGGGAGGGTAGCCATGTACTTGGACTCAGCCACCACTCTAACGTTCAGCACCATACCCACTTCTTTGAGCGTTAGTCTCCTCCTGCCAGCCAGTAGCCTCAGAGGGCTCATTAGTGAGATAATGTGAGCAAAGCGAGGCAGATATCAGGGGACCAAAGCTGCGGTGTAAGTACAAACACAGTGGTGGGGAGGCCACAGAAGGCACTTAACCCAGTTTCTCTTAATTAAAATTCAAGTTCACAACCACCAATCTTGGAAAGAAAGAGGTCTCCAAGAAGCCAGGCAGTAGTGATCAGTCTGCTTGGCCTTTCCCTGCCCCACTATCACACACTTCACTGGCCCTGTAGTGGGTTAGATGGGGAATCCTAAGAGGCTGGGACCTCCAGGAGCTAGTCTATCAGACTTTGTACCCTTGGCTGTCACTGAGTATGAGGAAAGGCCCAACCACAAACGATTTTCTACTGTACCAGCCCCTTACTTGTCAGTCTTAGAGGCTTAGTGGTATGCAGGCCTTCCCATCAGATCTGTGTCCACTTCACAAAGGGATGTTCAACTTAATTTTCAACACTCAGTTAGAATAAACTGGGACTAGAGCAGCAGCTGATGGGAGTCTGGTCAACCTGAATACAGGGAAAATATCCCTGCACCCACCAGGCTGGGGCTAGAGTAGCATTCTGAGGAAGAGGAGACTGGGGACTGGAGAGTACCATTCTGTAGTGGTGACTTCTCACCAGGCTTCTGGCCACCCTACAACTGGAACTAGAAGCCAGCTCTGATCCTTACCAAAAGACTGATGAGTCCCTGACTGGACTCTATGCAGGCTCTCTTCTCATAATACTTCTCCTAAACACTCCATCCCTATAGCCATCTATATGAGCAAATACACAGCCACCAGAAATACAAGGGTCAGAAGATAAGCACACTCATGCTCAACTACAGTCTTGGGTCCTGTGAGAACATACCTGATGCTCTCCCTCTGGAGGCTTCTTAGAGGGCTGTGCTAATGCACAGCGAGCCCTGAATGGGATTCCCATCTAGTCTTCCCTAGATATAGCCACAGAAAAGGACCACAGGCTAAAACATTGTGAGGCAGCCTGAGACCTAGGCAGGTCCAGCCAGAACTGTGGAGTTCCTTTTCTTTTTCAAGGATTTGCTTAAGAAGGAGGCCTGAAGTCCCTCCCTTATGCATGAGGAAGTCTTGAGTTGGAGACCGTCAAGAACCTGCCTCAAAGAAACAGGAGTCAAGAGCCAGCATGGGTATAAGGTTGGGCTAGGAATGCCTCAGCTCAGACCTGGTTCCCTCTGCCTTCACCCTGAGGTTGAACATGATTGGTCTTGAGAGCTGTGGTTACAGTTCTTCCCAAAACAGTCTTAGTTATTCTACCTGTTTATTTTGTTTTGGTTTGCATTGATTTTTTTGAGACAAGGTCTTACTGTGTAGGGCAAGATGACTTCAAACAAGAGACATTTCTCCCTCAGCCTCTTGAGTGCTGGAATTACAGGTATATACCATGTATGGCTTGACATGTTTAAATTCTTATTGATGATCAGGAAATATCCATTTGTCTCTTTCTCTTCCTTTTTAAAAAACAAACAAACGAAACACTGCTCATTATGTAGTGATAACAACTGTGGGCTATATGTGGATCTCATTGGACAGGATGCAGAACAGCAGCCCCTCTGTTCTTATCCCAGTCTCTGTGTGCAAAGGTCTGTGAATCCAGGTTCTGCATGGAACAGGGACAGGTACTACCTGCTGCTTTGCTCAGCCAAGAACCTGGAAGCCTTGTACGGAAAAGGCTACATTTGGGGCGTTGATGTGGATGAGCACTCAAGGAGATCTGGCTGGACCCTGGGGCTTAACCCGGCAAGGCAAAGGCCTTTCCCTCACCCAACCACCCACACCCCTGCTAGCTCACTGGCTTTGGAAGCCACAACAGAGGGCGCCAGGTGGGGCCTTGTAGCTTTTTACTGCCACGGGTGTCACAGCACTCCAGTAAATTGTTACCCTAATGGAGAGGACAGCCTTTGGAAACGAACTGTACAGAGAAGAGGGGATAAAATTAATGAGATAATAGCAGGGCCAAGGACCCTGCAAGCGCCTGCCCTCACGGCACGGCTCTGTAATTCCTTTTCTGCAATAGGAGCCGCAGATCTAAAGGCTTCTCCCATCCGTCCAGCAGGCCCATGCCGCCAGGAAATTTCATTAACGCTGGAAAATAGGAAAGGTATTAAGCGTGGATAATGAAGGCCAGGGAGGGAACAGTGCCTTAAGATAGTCTTCTTTCTCGCCTTTGTAATGGGAGGCATGAACTTTCCCTTCAAATCCATTTCTAATCCATTTGAAATACTACAGCAAATTATCTTTCCTTCAGCCCGAAAGCGGCCAGCCAATTTACTCCGAATAGAAGTGACAATGCCCCAGGATTTATCACCATAACCTTGACTACACCAGGGTGAGGCTGGGCCTCCCCTCTTACCCTTGGGGGGGCACACAAAGGATGGGGCAGGGGAAGATAACATTTTAAATGAAAAGCAGTGATAATGGGGAGAAAGACACACACCTCAAAAGTAGGTTTTTCTTTCTTTTTTCTTAAAAAGAAAGAAGGGGGGGGGGGAGTGCTGTGTCCACTTCCTTATGAGCAGTGGAAACTTCCAAGCCTGAAGCTGACTGGCCTGGCAGAGAGGTAGTGATGTGGTGGGGGGTACTTGGGTGGCTAAGCCTGGCATTCCCTAGCCTTTATAGGATCTGCACACAACAGGATACTCCAACTCTTGAATAAGCAGCAGCAGCCTGAGGTCAGTGGACAGGTATCTGGCCAACAGCTCTTCCTAACAACTGTCTAGACCCTCCTAGGCAGCCTGGCCTCTGCGACCCCACACTCTGGGCACTATTCTCCTGACTCTGTAATCTCATGCATGGGACTTCCACATGCAACACATCCCTCTCTCTTAGAGACCAGTGTGACCAGTACAGTTAGTAAGGAGGCCAAGGACCTCTGGGCAAGGGACAGTCAAGTGACATGCAGAGGCCCAGGCCACAGCCAAGTAATTCTAAACTCGGAAGCCTATACACACCAGGTCCGATGGCATCTTTGAACAACAGATACTGAGATCAAAGCCAGGTCTCTACTGTGACTAGTGCTGAGGGAAGAGACTTACTCTAATAGCTGAGGCAAGTAGTATGGCTCTTATGGAGAAGAGGCCCTGAGTGGCAGGGGAAGGGAACTAAGATTCATTTCCTTCCAGCATACCAAACTGCACAGATAGAAGAAATCCGACCCCTAACAGTAAGGGTGAAAACCACGAAGAGTTCTACCCAGAACCTTCCTGTCCCGCCCAGCTCTGCCCATACTCACTCTCTTGCTCTAAGCTGTCCACTTCCATCCCCAGTACCTTTTGCCTCCCAAACCTCTAAGAAACAAAGGCCTTGCTGCTTCCCCTCCAACCCCAGGCCTCATCTATTTGTCCTCTGCTGACGCCCTAGAGCCCAGCCTGGCTTCCAATGAGTCAGGTTAAGGGTCCCTTCATCCACTCTTCCCTGACCATTTGTTTGAAACTACACAGTTGATAAGGTCCCTTCACTTTCCTCAGTCTATGTATTTCACAAAGGGTCCACAGGGCTGGGCTGTTTAGTCCTTGCTAATCATGTTCAGCACCCACCCCTCCCCAGTCTAGAAAGTCAGTTTTCCTAGAAAGTGCAGAGCCTACGAAGGATTGTACTTCCTGGTACTGGACCTCATGATGTCCCTCTGCCTAAAGTCATGATTAGATCTGGATCCAAGCTCAGGTATTATGTCCCTGAGGAAGCTTTTCCTCAATACCCAGTGACAGTGAGACACTCCCAGACTAGGAAAGACATGGGTTCTACCTAGCTATTTGTCTGTCATCTAGGACTCACAGGGGACAGGGCCTATGCTGTGTGGAATGTGGGAAGCTCTAGAAATCTGTGCTAATGGACACATGTCAGATGGAGCAGAGGTATATAGTATGGGGCTCCCAGGATATCTCAGGAAGGGCAAGGATCAGGGCATCTCTGAAAGCTCTAGTCAGTTATAGGCAGGGATAGCAGGAGACAGAACAAGGAGGACTTGCTAGAGAGGGCAAGAAGATCTGGCAAGCAAGGTACCCATCTGTGCATCAAAGGCTAAGCACCAAGGAAGCAATAGGCTGGGAAAGAAGAGGAGGAGGGTCAGAGGACACATGAGGGCAGAATGGTGACCCCACCACGGCTAGCCAGAGAATGTGGGACCAGACTGCCCAAGCTGGTGGTGATGGAGCAGGAGTTAGGCAGGCTGGCTGGGGAGCAGAGAAAACAACCAGGGAAGCATTTTTCAGGAAATGGAGCACGGTTTTTGAAGCTTGGAGCTGAGCGATAGAGAGTGCGCAGTCAGCAGAAGAGGCAGCTTGCACGGCGAATCCCCAAGTAGGTCAGGCGGAGCCGCCGTGACAGGCACTAAACTGCTTAGCAGGGCTTTCCACCAGAAACAGACCGCCCCACCCGAGCCATTCAGCTCAGGAGAGTGAGCTAGTATGTGTGCCCATGTGTATGCAAGTACATGAGCATGGGTGGGGGAGGGGGTAAACACTCCTTTTCCCTAGTGCTGTCCTACCTAAGGGTTTCAGTGTCTGCACATCTTGGGCAGGGCAGCACGTGAAATGCTCTGGAAGACAGAAGCCTTGCTCAATAGGCTTAGCTCAATGACTTGGACAACTCAGCATCTCAGGTTCCCAAAATGGGACAGTCCTGGGAAGAAGAGTGCCAGGGCCATGAGGTTTGGGGTGACTAAGAAGACTTATTATTATCTCTGGGGTACAGGTACCATGTACAAAGGAAAGGAAGGGGCACTCTTGCCCCAGAGGGCCACAGTGAGGGTAAGGATGTGCATGGAGAAGGCTGACTGTGTGTACTGTACCAAAGGAAAGAACTCAACCTGGGACAGGTGAGACCACCTGGTAGGCGGGGATGCAGGTGGATGCTGTTGGTGAAGGAGGTGGAACAGAGTCGGCTAATTAGGGCCTGAGGCTGACCCATGAACTGGGCTCCAAGGAAGAGCTCTACTCTGTCACCCAAGGACTCTTCAGGTGTCACTCCTTGCAGGATCCTGCTCCACCCCAGTCTCACACTCACACTAATGAGTAAGTAATTCAGGGGCACCCCTTGCCAGCCCAGCCCAGTGGTGGTGGGTAAAGCTAATTGCACTGCCTCCATTACAAACACCACTGCCCTATTACGAGGGGCTGGGCGATTTTATGTACTTTATGTGCTCACATCTATTCAATTGGTATTTCGATCAATGGATACATTACAAGCTTTCCCTTTAAGAGCCTAATAAACAACAAGATGGAAAGTAAAATTCTCCATAAAATGACACTTTTAAAAATCCATTTCAGCTGAAGCCATTGGTGTTTTGTATGTTAGCTGCAAAAAACAGGTATTGCTAGGCCTTAATAGCCCTACTCAGAGTGCAGAGTTCAGCAACATGGGTAAAGAGGCTGGAGCCCAGTGGCCAACACAATTATCCTTGGTGGTAATGGCTGGCACATACCACAGGCAATGCTCTCCATCCTCTGCAACTTGGCACCAGTTTTCCCACATCATCAGCACAGGACTCACTCAATACCGATGTGCCAGATGCTGAGGGGCATGGCTAGGCCCTCAGGCATCCACAGGTCATACTATTTAAGTTGACCATAACAACGCTCTTCCACTATGCCATGGGAGAAGCCCTCCAAGACTGTATAGCAAATCCAGTTGGCTCCCTGTATGAGGGGAGCCTCCTGAAGAAGTGGCTTCTATAGCAACACCAGGGAAAGACCACAAGGCTCAACAATAAAAACTCATTAGAATTTGAAGGATGAGCGGGTAAATGTATGTGAGAAGCAATATCCTTCCAAGATTCAACAAAAACCAGGTGGAATACAGAAGAAAAAGTAGTGAGAACTCAGAAGAACTTCACAGCAGGTGTCAGGCCCACATGGGGGGGGGGGCACAGAGGCACCGCCCCCTCCCCCCTCCCCCCCCCCGGCAGCACTGACAACAGGAAACACGCACAGCAAGGCAGAGCTTTCCAAACTGTGCAAGAAGCAGAACACTAAGAAGAAAGTTTGGTTTTGAGGATGGTTGTTAGGGAAGGCTACAAACAGGACCTAGTATACTTAAAGTTCACCTGAAAGAACAGTGTTAAGGAATGATTTCAAGGACAAGGCATCTATTGGTAAAAAACAGAGAGCATAACAGTCCTAGTGTTTAAGAGCCTAAATGAAAGCTGAATCCCATGTACTTGGGTGAGTTAAGGGAGCTCCTTTTTCTATTTCCTTTGGGAGACAAAAGAGAGTTAACCTACCCCATAAAATAAAACTCAGTCCAAGAAGGATTATAGACTTGGTTGTGACTTCCAAGTTTCTGGAAAGAAATATGACTGTGGATAGGCTAATTTTTCTTAAACAGGATACAAAGAGCACTATTCATAAAAGAAAAGAATGATAAATCAGAGCATTCAAAAGCACCCTCTCAGACTGCTGGTGTAGCTCAGCAGTAGAGCGCTTTTCTAGCATGTGCAAGAGCCTAGCTTCATCCCCAGTAATACAAAACACAAGTTTTACAATACAAGAAGACATCTAGGAGTAAGTATCCATAACATACACAGTACTTTGGCAAATCAATAAAAAGGCAAACACATACAAACCCAGGAGAAAGACTTGACGAAGCTCCATGAAGAAGGACCACCACAGGATGCTAACTAAGTGTGGAAGGCACTCTGCACCATTTACTTGTCAAGATGTACAAATGAAGACCTCAGGGAAAGGGCTGGCAAGATGGCTTAGCAGGTTAAGGCTCGTGCTGCCAAGCCTAACAACCTGAGGTCAATCCCTGGAACTCACACAGTAAAAGGAGAAAATAGAACACCACAAACTGTCGTCTGACCTCCATTTGTGTACACACACACACACAGAGTGAGATGCTACCACATGCCAGCAGCATGGCCACATTTATGCTATAGTTGACTGTGCTGTGGGCCGGCAGCATAGGAGCTAATTGTCTCATCTACTAATTCTTTCATCCACCCCAAGGCTGAGCCACAGACGTGAAGGTTCTCTGTCACCTAAGACATGCCCAGCAAGGCTGACAGCAGCTCTGTGGGCAGATGCCAAGGCAAAAAGTAACCAAGACACCCATCAATAGCAAAATGGACAAGCCATGAGAGAAAGCTAGTACCACACACAGCACCTTGGACAGCCTGAGGACCAGTGAGTGGTAAGGTACCTTCCTCAGGTTGCCCCACAGAATGCTGCAGCATGGGTGCTTCAACAACAGAAACATGCTTTCTCCTGAAGCTGAGAGGCCCAGACCCAGGTGCCACTGACTGCTCTCAGGGGAGATCTCCCTTCCTGGCTCTAGAAGGAACCTTCCCACTGTTGTCACCTGGCTTTTCTACAGGTGTGCATCTGTGTCTCTTCCTTTTCTTATATGACACCAGTCAGACTGGATTAGAACATGTGTGACCCCTATTATTACTCACACCCAGAGACATCTTCTCCGAATAAGGTCACATGAGGGTCAGGGCTTTACCTTATGAATTCCAACAGGACACAATCCAATCCACAGCAAGGGGTAAAAAGAAGTAACTTTGTAGGCTGCTGCATGTTTCTAGTCCCAGGACAGGAGATCAGAGTGTAATAGGAAGCAGATGGGTGGGTTTCTACAGAGCAGGGAAGGCTGCTCTATAGAAACTGATGCATGGAGTCTTAGGAAGCAAACTCCACAGCATAGAAAACAGGACCTTCTGCCAGATGACCTTAAACTGAAACTGAGGTAAATGGCAAAGATGGCACCCTGAACTCTAAGAGGGCCCTACAACTCCATGAGAAACAGGCAAGCTAGACACATGTGAGTAATAAACAAGGTTGAATTCAAGATCCAAATCAAACCTCAGGAATGTACATTTACAGTGGCAGTGGCCAACAAAGACAGGGCAGAACAGTTCTGCAGGACATGTCCACCTCCTGGCTCCCAAAACTAGAATAGCCCTGCACCAGACCCTACAATAATGGCCCAGCCAATGGCACTTGCCCTAGCCAGAGCCACTGCCATCACACGAAAGTGCTTGTGGGAAGAGGACTGCAGGAAGATGAAGAATGGTGACCTTAAAATCAGACCTCAGGGGAGCTCAGCTGCCACACAAGCAGGGGGACAGTCCTCCTCTGAGACGGTTTCTTCGATGCAAATACCAGAGGACAGCATCGGGTGTGGAATAATTTGCTCTAGCAAAACTCAGTCCTGTTCTGTCACTCCTAATGATGACATACAAGGGCTATTCTAGCACTTCATGGCACTGCTGGCCCACTCTGCTAGGATTACCCAGACTTGGGACAAACAGCCAGGAGGAAGGGCTAGGTCATCCACCAATCTCCCTGTAGATGAGACACTTGAGACCACAGGTCAGGACCATCAGAGCTGTCCTTCCAGCTGCTGCTTAGGCTCTATGGTGAGGCCTTACCCCGCCCAGGCCCAACCACCCTGACCCAATGTGGAGGGGAGGAGGGACCATAATTTATGCTCCCACCTATGCTTTATGGCTTTCTTAATTCAGCTCCTGCTACTATTAATGTAGTTAATGCTGAGATTATATCTATTTTCTGGCGTCAGGCAGAGATTTATTCAAGCCATTTTTCCGGTGGAGGCTCCCACGCTGTTAAATCAAGCACCTTGCCAATTAAGTGCTGACTTGGGAAGTGGACGCAATCTTAACAGGCATCCCACTGCAAATTACACAAGGGACTACAGCTTTGAGGAGGGGCGGTCACCCACCACAGGCACCCTGCTGACTTGGGGAAAGCCTTCAAGAGCCTGGCCTGGTACTGGCAGTTCAACATGAGTTGGGGTCCCAACCTACCCACACACCTGCAGGCTGACCAGGGTACCTGTGCCTGCTCCTGATACAAACGTCTACTCCAATCCATATACCAGGTCGATGATGTCACCAGCAAAACACACCTCAGGCCACCATGAGCCTTAGCTGCCCAGGAAGCACATGAAGTACTAAGACCTCCAAGAGCCAAAGCAAATACCAGAGAGAGACAGGTGCTGTGGAAGTCAGAAACTGAAGCACCTAGGAGGAGGCTCTCCCACAAGAGGCCTCAGGGTAGAGACAGGATATCACCCAGATCCCACATCCCCAAACAAAGCATTAAAAGGGGGTAAATACAAACGAGAGATGGGGAGGCAGGCGAAAGAGACAGGACAAAGAGGGCCTCACTAGCCTGAGAGCCCATGCCCCCTGGGGACACTTACACCCCATGGAAGTGTCACTTTGTCTTGGAAGTATTGTAAAGATAGAGCTGCCAGCCCTGGCCACCCTCCTCCCCAGCATGATACAATGGGGTCACAGGGTGAGTCCACCTGGATGAGCACCTGACAGGGAGCACAAGAAACAGCATGATCCCTTCAGATAGTAGCTATCGTGGGCACCTATCCATAGAAGTGCCAGTTTCTCAAGTTCTAAGGTAAGGTCACTACCTACCAGACCCAGCCATGAGAGGTGAAACATGTTTTGAGGTAAGATCAGCTGGAGGATGATTTATGGGAAATTAGATATGGTATTGATTATTTGAATGACACTTTACTACCACCTCTAAAAACTGGCTAAAAGAGGTATTTAAAACAGCATTTAATGATGTAAGACACCCAGGTGGCACTGAGTGACAAAGATACTTTTTCTCCCTGTTAGAATAGCATCTCCAATTTTTCTGCTGTATGTATGTCTAAAACTGTCTATTCATCCACAATAGGAAGAGGGACAGCCATCCACAAACCAGAAAGTCATTCCTGTCTGATTGTGATGCTCTTAGCCATAGGCCTATCACAACAGACAAAACGTTAGTCACCCAAACCAATAAGAAGGGTAAAGAAGGCAGACACTTTACACCTTCTAGATCAGGTTCTACCTCATGGAGCTCAGGAACAGAGGCAAATCCCAGTGTCTTAGAAGGCAGCCCCAATCTGAGGTCCACTAATTTCTCAGTAGGTACAAAGAAAATCCCATGACCAATGCCCTAGCCTTCTGTCAGCACCCTAACCCAAGGAGACTGCCCATGTGCAGTAGAGCTGTAGTAGTTTACTCCCATTGGAAGGGAAACCGCTGGGCTGCAAGGTTTCTACAGAAGGCTTGGGTCCAGGGCAGATTGGAGGAGGCTTGAGCCTCCCACTTGTGCTATCCCTCAAGCCTGCACTCAAGAGAACATCATCTGGGGCTAAGGAACCCAGGCATGAAAATTGCTCTTGAAAATCTGCTGGGAAGGCCTTAGCCTCCTTGTGCCTGGCAGCATATTCTGGAGAGCACCTCCCACTTGTGCACAGAGCCTCAAGGTCAGACACAGTTTCACTTAGACAAAGAAGCAAACGTGAAGGCAAGAGAGAGCATGTCACAGAGGGGCATGAGCAAAGAGAAAGGAGGAAGGAAAGACACCACATGTAACTAGCAGGCAGTCATAGGACACACCAGACTGAGATTGAGTCAAGAGACACAGACATCCACAATGGCCGGCAGGAGACAGAACCCATGAGGGGTGTCAGCGCAGAACCCTGAGCAGGGAGAATATGCAGGTTCTACTTTTGTATGGCTTATTGTCCTACCACCTCCCAATGTCCTCATGCTGGTCTATCTATTATCTATCTTCAGTGCTTCACTAGAGGGACAGAGAGACCATGGATGACCAAGTGACACAGGGGAACAGATCATTGTTGCCTGCCCTACCTTCCTTCTGTCCCACAGGGCCTCAACATGGGACCACTCCAAGTCCAAGGCCCTGGACCTATATGTCCAGAAGACTCTTACTTGTACCTGTACCCCTAGCCTGGGAGCACAGGAGCACTGAAGTCTCCTAGGGAATTTTCATGTCTTGGTCATAGGGCCATTCCTTAGCTCACCCAGAAGCCATCACTCAGATGTGGAGTGACTAAGCAAAGGAACAGACCTGAGTGCAGAAGCTCCAGTTGGCTTCCTGCTCTGAGGCCAGCATCTAGGTAAGGTACCTGTTGGGAAAGCACAGTGTTTATGTACTGCTTGTCAGAACACTAAAGAACAGAACAGTAGTAACCAATTCAGCCATCAGCACCAGCTGAGCCCAGGCACCCAAGGGGCTCAAGACTTGAGTCTTGGCTCTATCCCACCAGTTAGCAAGGGCCGAGTTTAAAGATCTCTGAGAAGGGGTAGAAGAGACGGCTCAGTGGTTATGAGGACTTGTTGCTCTTGTAGAGGACCAGAGTTCAATTTCTGGCACCTACATGGTGGTTCCCAATGGTCTCTAACTCCAGTTCCAGGGACTCTGATGCCCTATTTTGGTCTCTACAAGCACCAAACATGCAACTGATACATACACACACATACAGGTAAAGCTCCTTATACATAAATATAATAAAGTAACAATAAACAAGAAGATCTCTAAGAAAGTGTTGTTTTCCCTTCCTGGGAATTGTGTATCCCTCAGGCATCTCCCAGCCTCAATGTTAGTCAGGGGCGAGAAGCTGCCCTTCCAAGACAACTCTCCTGCCAGTCCCTCCTTGAAAGGCTTTGAAAGGGTGTGGGCCTCAGCTCTAGTGGAAGCAGCAGGTGTCCGGCTCAGGAGGATGCCACTCAGCCTTGCAACCGAGGACACAAGCTCAAAGGCCTGCCTGCCTCAAACAGAAATAAATAACCAAGGCATGCTTTGAAATGACTTCCAAATTAAGAGTTGCATCCGTGCTGTCAAACCCCTGCTAGCAACTTCTGTGGCACCTTCCGTGCAAAAACGTATCTCAGCCCATTTATTAGAATGATGAAGGCAAAGGGATCTAAAAATTGCACTCCTTCCTTAATGAGCAGCCGAAGGGATCGGTAAGCATAATTTCAGAAGCCAGTAATATTTTATATAATCGCCGAGTGGTTTAAATTGAAAACCCCCAACTGAATCAATATTTACTGCATTGAAACGAAATGAATAGTAATAAGTCACTAAGCTCCCTGTCCTGTTTCATAAAATAAAAAATTATAAAAATGAGCACAGGCGCAGGGAGGCCATCACATTAACTTTTACAGCACTTGGGGAGCTGTAACCGCCTGTTCTCATAAAATAAAATTCTAAAAAACCTGCCGGAAGAGGCCTCCTTCAACACCACGTGGGGAAGCGTGTTGGGGCCAGAGCAGGAGGAGAGGAAGACTCCAGGACTCATCCTCAAGAGCCCTCCCCTGGCCAAAGAGAATCCAAAGCTCTCCTACTACAGACTGACACCTCGTGCTTGCTTAGCTCCCACACAGAGAAGAACTGCCTAGAATGCAACTCCTGTTCCCCACAGGCAACATCCTACTTTGGCTTCTTTACCTATGTCTAAAATTTCAGAACATCAAATGGGATATAAGTGAGCAGTCAGACAGTGGATACAGGGCCCAAACAGATTCGGTCAGGCCTGCATCTCTAACCAGCCTAGGAAGGGACATGAGTGAGCTGGCAGGGGTGGGACCCAGTCAATGTTCCTTGAGGTCTAAGCGTGGGATCACGGCTTAGAGCACAATGGTGCTAGCAGACAGCCTGCCTGCAAGGGAAGTGTGTGCAGAGTACACTGTGTGTGTGTGTGTGTGTGTGTGTGTGTGTGTGTGTGTGTGTGTACGCGCGCACACGCATGAGACAGGTGAGGGGGAGCAGGTGGGACACACAGGGGGGACAAGCACAAGAATGGGGTCCCTGAAGCCACAGCCTTCTTGTTTCCTCAGCCTCAGCCAATCCATGAGGCTGAAGAAGAATAGGGGAGGGGAGGGGAGAGACATGGTGCTATAAAAAAACCTAAATGTACCCCCATAGCTTAAGAATAACCAAGCTTGAGTAAATGCTCAACATTATGGTCACCAGGGGATGGAATGAGACTGCCACACACTGAGAGTAGAAATAAAAACCCAACCAAAATAAAACAAAACCTAATAATATTAGATATAAGGGGACAGAAAGGATCCTACCCTATGGAAGGAAGATGAGACAATTCCACATACCTAAACACATGTCTTCTCCACATTCCAGCAATCCCCACTACAGGAAAGGGAAGCTCAGGTGTGTACAGCTGCTTAGCAGCCTTCATTTACACCTCTCAAACAAGAATCAGCTCAATGCTCACCCATGGAGAATTCACATCAGTGTGGAATAAGCAAAAGAATGTACAGAAGCCAGAGATGATGTAAAACAGATCCATTGCTCTGTGCAAACAAAGTAAGGGACAGTCACATATGTCTCATTCTAACCCAAATTAATGAGTCCACAGGAAGAAAAGTTGGTTGGGGGGCTGGAGAGATGGCTCAGTGGTTAAGAGCACTGACTGCTCTTCCAGAGGTCCTGAGTTCAATTCCCAGCAACCACATGGTGGCTCACGACCATCTGTAATGAGATCTGATGCCCTCTTCTGGTGTATCTGAAGACAGCTACAGTGTACTCACATATAATAAATCAATCAATCAATCAATCAATCAATCAATCTTATAAGAAAAAAAGATAAAAGAAAAGTTGGATGGGAGCTGCTGGGTTTGGAGGCACTGGAATAGGCATGAGACTGACCGGGGCAACATACAGGAATGTGTCTCTGTACAGGAAAGCACTGTACATACAGCATTCAGCAAGACCCACAAATTCCTACATTTATAGTTCTATATTTCTCCACATGCCAAGAACAAAGTGGAACTCTACTGAGTAAGCTTGCTTTTCTCAGTGCTTAGTTGAAAGAATGAAACTTGCATTCCAGGTGTGAACAAATGAACATCCAAGCACAAGCAGATACTGAGCAGATCAGAAATCAACATGGCTGGGCTGGAGAGAGGGCTCAGCGGTTAGAGCACCCAACTGCTCTTCCAGAGGTCCTGAGTTCAATTCCCAGCAACCACATGGTGGCTCACAACCATCTGTAAAGAGATCTGATGTCCTCTTCTGGTGTATCTGAAGACAGCTACAGTGTACTTATATATAATAAATGAATAAATCTTAAAAAAAAAAAAGAAAAGAAAAGAAAAAGAAATCAACATGGCATGCTGTGTCACCCAGAACTAAATTTCAACACTACTAATACTTGGTCACAGGAAGCTTCTACACACTGCAAAGACTGGTCAAATGTTGACATACCATAAGAGGCAAAGTTTTGTAAAGAAGTGACTGATTTAGGACCATAGAAGGGAAAGTCCAGGGTGAACCTGGAGCACCTTCAGTCCACTGAAAGTCAGTGTCCAGGGAATGATAAGGACTGCTGAGAAACCCAACCCAGTCTGAAGGATAAGACTAACTGAGGACCTAAATAAATAATGACAGAAACAGATTACAGCCTACTTAACAGTGTGAGTTCAGGACCACAGCATTATAAACAAACAAACACACACAAGCAAGGGGTCACTACTTACAGGTAGAGTTCCATCAACCCATCAGGATGAAGGAGGGACTGGAAAATCACTAATAGATCCAGATGATTGGACAGCAACAATTCGACAGGGAGCATGAGTCTGCCAAGTCTTCACAATCTCCTACCAATGGATCAGAGTAACATGCACAACACAGGCCAGCCAAGAGCTCCTGGACCATGTGGCTCCTCCACTGAGCAAGCCAAGAACACATAAGAACCTCTACAACATTCCCGCCCAACAACAAATCTACACAGATTCTAAAGAGACATTAAAAAAGCCCAGTAAAGGAACATTCCCACAACACCTGGGCCTTTGCTCTCCAAGTACATGAGCACAGAGACCAAGTTAGGCCTCAGACATCCCTCCTGCCTAGAGACTTGTGCAGGACCACAAAGACAGTCCTTAAGAACCAGTAGTAAATGGTCAAAATGAAAATAATTGGTAGGCGTGGGTAAAGAATATTAGAATACTTTATTATTTCTGTGCCTTTTCTCTAAGTATAAACATCAAAATAAAAAAAAGTTATTCAAAGAAACTAAAAGTAAAAAACTAGTTAGGAAAGAACATGTGAGCCATGAACTAAGGTAACCTCTCTCTCCCTTTCCTGGGCACTACTGACACAGGAGCAAGGAGGAGGCAGCCTGTGGTCCACTGGGAGAGAGGTGAGGAACAGATTCAAAACAGCTTCAGCCCTAGACTAGTACCACTTCTAGCCCAGGCCCAGCAGCTGTGGTTTTAGACCTGCGGGCAGCCATCAACAGGCCACCTCACAGGCCCAGGGGGCAGTGCATAAATGTCAGCAGGGCCCTGCACAGGACAGCGGCTACATTAAGCCCATTCACAGCTATTATAAACACATTGTCACTGTGTAGCAAAAGCCGGGACTGGGCAGCTGGCTGGCACTATCTAGGCCCTCTTGGCCCCTCCAGGGCCCCATAGTAATTCTCTAAACCCAGACTCCTTACTACAGACCCAGCTGAGCATCTGCATTGGTACTTCCCTAGCCTCCCTAGGCTCTCCCAAACTAGCCTGTGCCATTTCCCCTGCAAAAATCCTCTACTATGCCTGTGACCTTTCACATTCATGTTCAGGCTGGCTTCTGCTGGGCTGTAGCTTCCAGGTAGGCAGGTAAGGGAACACACAAGCAGTGATAAAAAGAGCAAGGCGGAACCTTTTAACCATCTGGGCTTTAACTCAGGTTGTCAGGCGCTTCCAATCTAGTTCCTAAGCAGAGAGGAGTCACCCACCTGTGGCCTGCCTGCAACACCCACTTAAGGGAGCTCAGAAGAAAAGTCAGGAAGACGCTGACCTGAGCCACAACACCCACACAGTCAACAAGTAAAATATGGGTGTCAATCAGGTGAATAACCCCAACCCACATGATCACCATTCTATGCTACCGACCAGAGAGCATATACTGCAATACTGGACACTCCTCTTCTGCTGCTAGCCTTGCGTGAATCAGGAAACTTCTAGGCACAGGGTTGCCTGTACCTAGGATCTCCTGACCTGTTTGCATACATGTAATCCAATGCCTCCCGATCACTCCCAATACTGACACTAAGGTGAGGAAAGGGAGTCAGAGCTGGGTGTAGTGGCTTCCAGGATAAACGGTAATCCTTCTAACTACTGTACCCACTATCTGCAGCACCACCCTAGGGATCTTCTTTTGTTACCACCTCTCTTAACACCCATGCTGTAGGGACTGAGCACTCATGCAGGAGTATCAGGTATTCTAAGGACTCTAAGAGTGAGTCTTAGAGCTATGGCCCAAATGTAAGTCATTGTCTTACTGACAACATGCATGGCCTCTGGATGAGGTCCTCACAGTCAGACATTGAAGCTCAAAGCTGCAAAAGCAGAGCAAGTACCTGGTTGTAGGGGAGCCTGACAGTAGAAGAATTGGTTGTCTTGAGACAGGAGGACACGGTGGTCCAACAGTCATCAGCACTGTACTAGCATCAGTCTCGAGGGCCAAAGCATGGCCTGGGCTGAAAGAACAGTCAGAGGGGACCAGCTCTGCCCTAGCGGGAGGAGGGCTATCTTGAGTGGCCCTACCTTTTTCTCCACTACAGCCAGAAATAGGGACACCGTTCACCTGCAGAGCCAGGGGGCAACCCCCAAGGAGGACTTGCAACAGTGCTGCCTCACTGGCAAGCTGCTCCTCACCTGTGGAGGGAGTAATGCCCCTTCTGATACCCCATGATACCCACCACTGGGTTGGCCCAGGAGCAGACCCATAGGCCCCTGCCTTGCACACTAGCCCCTTTCCTCTTAGCACTCTAAATTCTTCTCCAGGCCACAGAAATGCCCTGCTGCTGTGGCCTGTGCTGCCTTTGCCCTAACTCCTGAAAGGTTTACTTCCAGATGGGTCTTCCCTAAGACCAAGTCCCAACCCGCCATTTTTGGCAGATTTCAGGGCCTCAGTGTGCCCTACCAGTGGCTACTCACAGAACCACATGTCTCATTTGTCCACGTGCTTCCTGACTGCCATCCTCACTAAGACCTGGGTCCCAAGAGGCCCCTAACCTAATATACCCTTAGCTCCTTGGCAACTAAGACCATCAGTACGAACAGGACCCCATACTGAGCTGAACTAGGGTCTTCGTAAACTCCTAGAGGGCTGTTCAAGACCAGGCGGAGGATGAGGATGAAAACTATCTGAAGAAGAGAGCACTGGCCTCGTAAGAAGTCACTCCAAGCACCTCTCACTCCCGCACTCCCTGGGAGTCAGGAAGCTGTGGGAACTCCAGCTCTAGCTGACAGTGGACCATCCCTGCCATGGATGGACGGATGGATAGTTGTACCCTTCAAACCTCCATGCTGCAGCCCTAGCTTTAAGAAATGTTATTTGGAGGTAGGGCTTTTGGAAGTCTATTCAGAGTCAGATTAAGTGTAAGGATTAAGGCCCTCAGGATGGGACCAGGGTCCTCTAAGTGAAAAGACCAAATAAATTGTCATGAGCTCTCTTCTTCTCCCTTATATGAAGATGTCCCCCAGAAAGCCAAGAGCAAGCCCTTATCACCCTGATCTCAGACTTTGACCTTCAGAAGAGAGAGGCAAATACACACTTCTAAGCCATACACATGGTGACAGTTTGTTGTGGCAGCCCTGGCAGTGACAAGACAGTACCCTGCACTGAGAGCAAGCAGGAGGCAGAACAGGGCAGTTGCTGGTAGCCAGGCTAGTGCTTGCACCTGCTCATTAAGGAAACACATCGAGACAGAGCATAGGAACCAGCCGTGCAGTTAGAAATGCCTCCCATTCTTGGCTGAATCCTCTTTAATGAGACGTCACTTTGGAGAAGCGTTTCACAGCCTTTCAAAATCTTGGCCTAAACCTCGTCAAACTGCACAGAGATTACTTAAGATTTACCGCACAGGCACAAAATAAAATAAAATAAGGCAACCCAGCAAGCAGCAGCTCTGTGACAGGACCATTTGTAGTAGGGCTGGAAAAGCCTCTCGATTCATCTGCTTAAGCACAGTGGCTTCTGTTTATTTCGCACTTTCATGTCAAATGAATTTGGTGAAAGAAAAAAAGTGACAGGCAGTTTAGGGATATAAGTCACATCAGCTTCAGTTCAGATTAATGAACTTGCTGAAAGCCACAAGGACACAGGCAAATCCACAAATCTTAGGGAAAAAAACCACCTGCCATGCAGATGTGTGCCTCTGTTCTGGGATGGCTCCTCTCTGAGGGCCCATTCAATTTCTGCCTCTGCATCTTAGAGCCTAGGACTGAGCAGCATCCTTTGTGTGACTTGGACTGGTTCCGGGCCTGAAACCCCGAGGGACAAGCCCTATTCCAAGACATCAGTGTTCTGCAAGTCTCAAGGATTGCTCTGGGAGGCTGACCTGGGGCCAAGACAGCATGTGCAGTGGGGGCTCCCAGGACCCTGGACTGAACTAACTGAACAACTGTTCCACCCTGCTGGCTCCCCTGGGCATGGGCTGAACAATACATTCAACAGAAAACCTCAGAGCTGAGCCAATAGCCATTGCCAAATACCTGAAGACAGAGATCAGAACTACAGACACTACCCTCAAAGTCAGAGTACCAGAGAGGCCTTCTGTTATGGGCCTTTATGCACTCCCCTGGACAGGACAGCAGGTAAGCTTGCCAACCACAGCCTCAAGGGGCATGGCCATCCTCATAGACCCTGAATGGGAATACCTCAAAGTTCTAAAGGCTTTGCTCAGCAGCCTCCCAGCCTTCTGTCTGGACAGAGACAAGCACTAATCGAAAAAATCTGAGGCCATGAGCTTACTCCCAACATGCCCAGCCCAGAGTGTGCAGCAGCAGAACTCCCCTCCTGTGACTACTCTAAGTATATGCCTGCCAGTTTCTCATGGCCTCATAGTGATCACCTCATACCATAAAATGTATTCAGAGATGGGATGGGAGTTCCCCTACACTGCCACTTTAGGCTCCAAGGAAAGGATGTATAGAACTTCCCAGAAGGGAAGATGGTCACTCCTGCTCTTTCCCAGAACAGAAACATTGCTAACAGCCCAGGGTGTGGATGGCAGGGAGGGAAGAGCATAGACAGGAAACCACAGGATGTGGGAGGGAGGCATAAATCATGGCATTGCCAGCTTGCCCACTCCATCATCCTGGTGACCTAAGGAGGGCAGAGATGTAACCAAGCTATCTGGCTGTCAGGTGGCACAGGCTCACTCAGTCCACTCACTGAGAAGCCCTGCTTAGGATGAGGGCAACAAGTTGTTGTCTGTTGAAGACCTTCCTGAACCCTGGAGCCTCCTTGCCACTCACTATCCATGTCTTCTACACCCACTATCCCGTTTCTTACACTTCAGAATAAATAATGCCAATTCAAGAGCAGATTAGAAACTGAGGCTTCGGGGGTTGGGGATTTAACTCAGTGGTAGAGCGCTTGCCTAGCAAGCACAAGGCCCTGGGTTCGGTCTCCAGCTCCGAAAAAAAGAAAAGGAAAAAAAAAAAAAAAAGAAAAGAAAAGAAAAAGAAACTGAGGCTTCAGGCCAAGGTCATTTAGATCAGAAGTAGCCAAATCTCTACCCACAGTATCTGCAAAGGATGAATGAGAAGACGCCATCTCATGCCCATGCTTAGTCACCCCACCACATGTGTTTACCAGGCTTCAACTATGTCCATCAAAACTTCTAAGACTACTAGGGCTACCTACCCGAGTAGGGAAGATGCCCTCCCTCCTTCCCAGGGTAGTTGTCAGCTATGGGCCCAGAAAATCGCACTGCAGCAGTCCTTAGTCTGCAGTGGCTTGAATCCAACCCTGTCCCAATCCCTCCTGTTACACAAGGAGACCTGAGAAGGCTTCAGGGTGAGGGGCATGGAACAAGCCTGGTTAAAAAAAAAATCACTGTGGCCCCGGCTCTGACAGGGCACAGGCAGCAGGCAGCAGGCACCAACTCTACCACTGGCTTTAAAGACACCCTCTTTCTGTTGCTTCAATAAGCCAAGCCCAAGTGTATGCAGCCGACAGAAGCAAGTCAGGCAACTGGCTGGCAGCCACTCTGCTGAGCAGGCAGTGACACTAGGGAATGGGTGACCTTGGGTAAGAGAGGTCTAACCTGTTGGCCACCACTCTCTCTAAGGTTCCTGAGAATTGTACCCATAAGCTTAGTACCCTTCCAAGCCCTAGGCACAGAAGTCATGACCCCCCATGAGTTTCAACTATCTGGCAAAGGATTAAAAATGACCAGGGCGAGTGGTCAGGAAAAAGTGGAAGGGCCCTTTACATATCTTCAACAACTGTATCCAAGCTGAACTGTTCCTCTGAGTACAGGGAGAGCACTGAGGCCTGGAGTCCATAAGAGCTAGCCAGCACAGCAAACACATGAAGTCAATCCAGGCAGGCACCCATTGCTGTGGGACCTGGGCTGTCAAAAGGCAGTATCTACCCCACCTCCTGCCCACACATACAGTTGAATCACACCGGGTACCACCCAGGTAGGACAGGAAGTTTAGAGACAAGAGCCAGGTTGACTTGGTGTTCTTTACCTCCTAGACCCCACAACAAACTCTGTGACATGCCCGCTGACTGTGCACCCCTCACCTCAACAAATACCTCCCTTTTCCAGGACTCAGCCCACAGGAGCCAAGGCACAAGTTTCTACATAGTAACTCCTTTAGAGTCCTCCTAGGAGACCATACTGAACTGAAACTTGGAGCCTGTTTGGCTCTCCAAGGATGGAGGGAAAAGATGGCTGGGCCCCAAGGAGCATTACCTTGGGCCCCTATCCATGCCCTACAAGAGGAGGGATTCAGGCCTAATACTGGCTGCAGGAGGGGGAGGTTCTCACTAGCTAAGAATCAATAAATCTGAACCTCATTCACGATGATCTGGGGCTCTTATTAAGTAAATTAATTTAAGTTAATTTAGCTCGATCATGACTCCCGATCACAGTGATTTAGTGAGGGGGAAATTGCATTAGGAAAGGCCATGCTCACCAGATAGAGGAACGGAAGAAAATTAGATCCACTTAGCAATGTGAATTAATATGGAAATAGCAGGTGTAAATTTAACCTTATCGAGAGAGTAAAAATTATCTTCATAAATTTGTAGAAATAGCCCCCAAGTTGCGTATAAATCTATTTAAAACAAAAATATTACAAAAAGTGCAGTAAAATTAATTTAAAATATACTTCCAGCTATTGCCTCCAGAAAAGTCGGTAACAGGGCCAAACCTGGTATGGCTGGTGGTAAGGGAAGAGGCTGGTTAGCCTTAGACATACAAGTTAAATAGGTTTACCCACCATAAGCCCTAGAGTCAGGCAGGACTGTCCACACAGCATGATGTACCTCTGGCCTCAGTCCCGGAATCCTCTGGGTAGCAGCAGGAGCAATAACCAAGCGGGACTATGGAGGGCGGCAGGCTGTGAAACGCACTGCTCAGCAAGTGGGCCTGCCCAGTCTCCAGACCCACATCTCCTCCAGGGCCATGCTCTGCCACTTCCCGCTCCCTACCTACCCAGTGGGATGCCACCCCTTACTGTGTCTGGAGTAAGACACTTCCACCTAAAGTAAAAGAGGAGTGGGAAACCATGTTCTAAAAGACCCAGCCTTCTCCTGGGACCCAGAGGGAGCCCCAAGAATGCCAGATACATTGCTGCGGACTGATACGGTAGCTCCAGCAAGGCCAGTGCGTTTTGAGGGAAGACTGTGTAAGATGGCCGAGGCAGGTTACTAAGGAACCTACATCACCATTCTTGACAGACAACATGTTGGTAGCTTTCAGTCAGGGTGCTCAGGGCCTGGCTTCTCACAGCAGGATATCCATGGGCAGCTCATATAAAGGACCCAAATATATCTTGGGGGCAGCTGTTTCCACGGTGCCTGAGGTCCCACCAATTAGTAGGCATGCTGATATCAGCAGTGGACATATGCCCACACGTACCTTTGTAAACATGCAATATAAGCAAGTTGGCCATGTATATGGTATAGAAACTGCTAAACAAATGAAAAAAAATTAAGCTGTTTGCTACCCAAGATGTTGTCCCCAAAGTGGTTCCTTGAGGGAAACTGAGATCCTATAGCCCAAAGGCCTCGATCTTCAGTCCTCAATGTCCAGACAGTGAACACAGTACAGAGGTTTGCAAAAGCCTAGACAAGGTCTTCCCTACCTTGATAACGAGATGCGCCGGGCCCGCCAGGAGGGTATAGATGAGGGGAAGGACGGAGCACCAAAGGAAGAGCTTGGGGTCTTCTTGACAATGCGGTAGCGGGTCTTGATCACCTTATTGGAGGGCGGAATCCGTATGTGCGCATTGGAAGCTGCAAGGAAAACCCAGGTTTTGCACAGGTCAGCAAGAGCTAGACTATCCTCCGAGTTAGAGGAAATTTCTATCACACCCTGCCTCCAGCCTCACTCCTTATACACACACAGATGTAGCCTTAGCTACCTCTCTCCTTAGCCTGGCAGAGAAGGCTTTAGGAGGTGGCTAGTGTAGCGTCCAGGAGAGCCTAGAACATCCTCACAGCCACCAAAACAAGATGGGGACACTTAAGAGCAGAAGTCCAGCAAGTGAGCCCTGGGCAATAGAGAGGCCTCACAAGTGAGAGTTCATACTAGGAACCCCCAAGACTCCAAACTCCAGGGGTCCCAAAGGCCAGAGCAGATAAGTCCAGCATGGGAGGGCACCAGAACACACACTTCCTCTGCAGTCCCTCCCAACAACATGCCCAAATAGATTTATGTACTTAATCACTGTTTTCATAACATTCTGTGGGGTGATATCCACGATGGCTTTTTCTTGCTGAATGTTTCTTGCAATTAGTAGGGATCTGTTTTGCCTGAGTTCCCTTCCACTTGATAGCCAGCAATTTCTCCATAGCTTCAAGGAACACGCCTAATTGCCCGACTTTCATAATGTACAGCTCTAACTGCCCAGATAATTAAAGCTAACACGGCCGCCTCTCATGGCTGCTCCCCTCTGACATGAGGCACAGGGCCCTAAACAGAGCCGAGTCAAACGTAGCCAGGTGGGCTGACCCCCCTTGGTCTGTGCCTAACTCCCTCTTGCCCCAGGACCCTCAAAGACACTACTCTGTCTCTGCTTAGCCCTTAGGCTAGGAGTAGCTCTGGGTGACCCAGCAGCAACTGTGACAGTCCTGAGATCAGCAGAGCTCCCACATCCCAACCTCCTGCGGTAGCACCTCAACCACACAGCCTCTGGAAAGACCAGGGAGAGGAGCTCACAGGCCCACTGTGCCCACACCACAACTGCCCTTCTTCTTTTAGATATAAGCAAAAGCCCCCACCACCACCACCACCTCAGACACTGATTGTCCCACTTGCAACCAGTCACTTACTGAAAAGTCTTCCAGGGCTTCCTGAAAGTCTCAGGGTCACTTGGTCAAAGCCTCTGGGTTGTGTTGAGGTTGAGTGACCCTCAGAGTGACAGTTCAAGAGCTATTTGGTTCCAGAGAATAGAGGCAAATGCCAGCCAAAACAATGCCATCACAGCATCTAGAGGCCTCATCCCAAACATCTTCCACCTGCCATCATGCCCTTGTCAAGAGTTTCTCTTCTCTTTTCTTTTCTATTAAAATACTGGTAAGAGTGCATTACGTTTATTTATTACCTGGGTAGGTGTCTGCACACATGCACATGAGCCACATCACCCACACGGAGGTCAGAAAACAACTTACGGGAGTCTCCTTATACCACGTGGGTCCCAGGGATCAAATTCAGGTCCTCACGTTTGGCAGCAAGTGCCTTTACCCACTTATCCATCTCACCAGCCTTCTGACTTTCATTTTTTCCTCCCCCTTCTGGTTCTCTCTGTTCCCATCTTTATCTGTCTCAAGGAGACCAAGGGGAAAACAGGAGTTCAGAGTTCAGGAACCAACCAAAAAAAAAAAAAAAAAAAAAAAAAAGCAAAAAGGGGCTGGGGATTTAGCTCAGTGGTAGAGCGCTTACCTAGGAAGCGCAAGGCCCTGGGTTCGGACCCCAGCTCCGAAAAAAAGAGCCCCAAAAAAAAAAAAAAAAAAAAAAAAAAAAGCAGAGTTCAGGAACCAAAGCATTAGAGTGGAAAAGAGGAGTCAGCAGCTAACAGCACACACTATTCTTGCAGAGGACCTAAGTTTGGTCTCCAGCACCCACATCAGGCAACTCACAACAACCTATGACTCTAGCTCCAGAGAATCTGACGCCCTGTCCTGCCCTTCATAGGCACCTACACCCTTATGAACATACCCAGACACAGACAGACACGCACGCACACACACACACACAAGATACGTCTTTAGTCTCAGCACTCAGGAAGCAAAAACAAAGGTAAGCAGATCTCTGAGTTCAAGACCACCCTGGTCTACTAGTGAGTTCTAGATCAGTCAGAGCTACATAAGTGAGGCCATCTCTCAAAAAACCTAAATAAATAATACATCCAAGACAAGCTGCATCACCTGGAATTCTGTGATCCTGAGTTACCCAAACGAATGTGCAACTCTGAGCACTGCCCGTAACTCACCATGTGAAAGACGCAGGGGAGAGCCTGGTGTGTAGTAGGTATCATTAAAAAAATGTTTGTTGAATCGAATTTTCAAGGTCTTAGGAGCAAGGAGAGGCCAACAATCAATCAATACAAGCTTGTTTCAACTAAGAGCTCAAGAATACAGGCATTCTCATTGTCAATAGCCCCAACATGACTTCACCGCCTGCAAGCCCAGCCCAAGGCTCGCTGCTTCTTCTGAGATGAGAATGTGGCCTACTGGAACCATTCTTTCCTTACATGATGCCAGTGCTCCCAGTAGACAGGGGCAAGTCAGCCAGAGCAATGCTCAGGTCCTACCTGTTTGCTCCCTATGCTAAGGTTCCCCATAAAAAACGGCTACAGGGTTCCCAATTAGTAGCTAGCAACTTCTGTTCAAACCCCGCTCGTGGGTCTCCTGAGCCTGCATAGCTGAGGTACAAATCCTAAAACCCTCCCACAGCCTAGAGCCAAAGCTTAGTCCTATAGCCCATGTGCTCCACAGCAGTCCAAGCTGGACTGGACTATTCCGGAACCCAGACTCCCTCTGACACCCTGGATTAAATCAAAACCAGCTCTGATTCCATTCCATGGCCATCTTTTTAGCTAAAAAGCTTTTCTTATCCAGCTTCCTCTAGGACGTTTTACACCCCCACTGCCCACAGGACTGAATTCTATGCAGCAGCTCAGAACAGTCAGCACTCTGGGTGGCAGTGGCTTCTGCTGGTCTCATCCCTCCTGCTAGCAAACCTGGGGTCAAATTTCTTCACTAACTTCCTGTATTACACTTAGTAGTGACCAACTGTCACATCAAGGAAACACAAGGTAGACTCTGACTCACTGACCTTGGATCACTGTAAAGCAAGGTGGGGTATTTTCTTACAACCTCACACCTACAATGGTCCCAAGGGACAATCCTCCCATGAGAGTGAAATTATTTGAGGGGTTCACAAAGAGGATTAGTCACTCAATAGTTAGTTGGGTGACATCTCCCTAGTCTGGCCACAAACTACTCTCAGTCCCTGGCCTTTTCCAGATGGACGGCTCAGATATATTCATAACAATGACCCTGGGGACACAGGGCAAATTGTCAGACAGATGGGCTACAGGAAGGAAAAACCTCAGATGTAGTAGCAGCAGGAGAAAGAGTTTCTAAGACTACGCTTAGCACACAGGGACCAGACAGGCTTAAAAGAGGATGGGCCCCTCCCTGGTGGACAGGGGATAAAGACTTAGAGCTACTGGGCAGCCAGACTGACAGTCAGGAACAGCCTCAGCCCTCCTCCCAGAGGACACAGGTGGGGGCAGCCCACCCCGCCTTGCTGGCTGAAGGGTTTTGTGTAGATAATCATGTTATTTAGATAGGATGTTGGTTTAATTCCCTTCATTACAGACTCCCAGGGCTGTAATTTTTTTTCTCCGCATGATGTATCCCCTGTGGCACGCTTCACTCAAATCAAGCCCCTCGCGCCTTTATTGCCTACGCTGCCCTAGCTGTGTTATCAGGCCCACACATGCAGCCCTCTCCGTCCGCCGTCCAGAGGTCACTTCTAATGACTAATCGAACTCATTAGCTTTCCTAATTAAAAACTTTACTACCGCAATGGAAGACAAACTACAAAAAACTGCTGGCATCATATTTGAATGGGATATGAGCCCCATCTATCAGCAGGGCTCCAGCTCCTGTCCGAGACTGAACCTTCTGGCAGTAAGGTTCAACACCCTCATTCCCAGGCTGGGAGCTGGTCAGGGGCAGCTCAAGGGTACCCTCAAGAGCATGGTTTGTACCCTCATCCAGGGACATCCTACCAGGAGGGAAGGAGGGAGACCACTCAGCCCAGGAAGTCTGGACAGCTCCTAAGTGGATGAGCAGAGGGCCTAGGAGTCAGTCACTGTCCAGCAGCACTGCCCTCATTCTAGAATGCTCCACCACAAATGGCAGAACCCTCCAATGGACGTCATGAGGCAGGAGTTGAGAAGCTGTTCAGACTTTTATGGAACTTCAAAGGGAAATGACTAGGAAGAAAATAAGTCGCTAATTTCACAACCAGTTAATAAATAGGATAGTTTAAGAATTAGCATTTTATGCAAAGAAATGCCTAAGGTAGCCCAGGAAAAAGCTGCTTCCCCACCTCTTGCTCCAGCTAGCTGAAGAGTCAAGGTGACTGTCCTCACCACAAACCCCACACAAACTCCCTTCAGGAAAAGGGAGGACACTTAAATGGAACCTGCCCTGACAGGAGCAGAGTGCAAAAGACTTCTGAGCATATCCAATAGTAGTGTCCACCAACCCCTTAGCTGGGGCCCCAGAAACAGGCAGGTAAAACATCAGCAGCTTCTATGGAGGTGGCTAACACAGGACAGTAGGAATCATCAGTGGCGTAAGAAAAACTCCTTCTGCTCCAACTGGATGAGGGGGTCAGCTAAGGAAGAGACCAGAGATTGGCACCTGAACACAGACTGTGCCCGAGTCAGAGTGAGGCAGACAGGCCGGTGGACAAGTAGGGCCTACAAAGGAGAATATGACCTTGTTGACAGAACCATGAAAATCTCTCCAAGTTCTTGACATTGGGACGCTTGGGAGTTGGCAGGCAGGGGTCAGATCCGCTGGGAGACTGCGTGAGGATGCGTGAGGACAGGGCCGAGACCCGAGGTTTTCTGGGGCTGGCTTCTCAGAGCTGTTATAGTACTGCCCAGGTGGAGGACAGGCCACAGAGATGGCTACAGGACTGAGGGCATCTTGCCCAGTCAGGCTCTCTGCCCCTAATTCTGTACGATTCAACTTTCTTCCTATATTGCCTAATCTGCTTTTTATCAGCAGCTATGCTGACACTTCTTCGATATCTTCAAACTGCCTATACTCTTCGCTGGCTGATGACAACTCTGAGAAGTCATCATGGATTAGCCCTTGCAGAAGCCACATTGATTTCTACTCTGCCCCATAAACCATGCTCCCTTCCCATTCGGCTCACCGGCTACATGTCCTGTCTGCCCATCAATAGTATCTTCTTCCAGGTCCCCAACAGCTCTCAGTGGCACTCGCTAAATTTATACATCCAACTCTCTTCTGTATAACTCTTATCATAGTTTCTGGTGAGGTGCAAGCTCGAGGCTAGCTCAGGATCTGTCCTGATGCACCTGGCCTGAGACAGCAAACATGAGCATGTGGCAGAAAGGCCCCGTCAGCAGGAACCAGTCTGACTCTTCTCTAGCATGGACAGGTGGTGGTGAGCTACAAGAGCCTTCAGGGACATGTTGACAAAGATGCGGCTATGCATATCACCTTGGCCTGGCAAGTGCTCCCTAATAATGTGACCCAAGACTAGCACGGGCCTTCATGCCCACCCATCTTCCTATAAGCCCTTTTCTTCTCCCTTATGCATTATTCTTGCCATCCTATAGTTCATGTGCATGAGTCCCCACAACTGCCGAAGGGCTCCAGAGCTAAGGCAGAGGCACTCTCCCGTGAGAGCAGACTTCTCACAATTAATTGCCTAATTAGTTGTGTTACAATAGATGGTGTTCCAGTGCCATATGTACACACAGCGGGCAAGACAGGAAACATCATTCCAGATATTACAGAACAACCTCTGAACTGGTTCTGAAGGGGCAGGAGTAGCCATGGATTACAGTCACAGGCCAGGAATAAAAAAGGGACTTCTTCAAGCAGGGACAGTTCTAGACAGCAGAACCCTAATCCCTGGTTAAAGAGAGAGACAAAAAGAGACAGAAAGACAGAGAGAAACTAGAGATTGACAAAAACGAGAGCATACTGGTGGGTACTCAGAAATACTTGACAAGTCAGGAGTCTTTAAGCCTGGAAGTCCAGCTCATGTGAGTGTCTTGTCCCTCCTGCTGGACTAGGAAATGGCTAAAAGGCAAAAAGGTCCAGCAGCGGAGGGGCAGGAATGGATCCCTTGCCTGTCTGGGATGAACAAGATCCAGAGAGCAGAGGTAGTGAGAAGTCATTTGAGCTTAGTGGCATCTGAGCAGACTCTCAGCTGAGACAGCACAGTGGGAAAGGGACACCGTCATATCCCATCCAATTCCACTTCCCAGAGGTCCCTCTCTTCTGCTGCAGTCAGCATGTGCCCTAGGATACACCAGTCCTCTCCAACAACTCATCCCCCCTCCACAACCCCTACAGAAAGGCTACATGTTACACAGAGATGAGCCTAAGAGGCCAACACTCAGGTCCGACTCTGTAAAGCCGGTAGAGTGCACCCTGTCAGCACAGGGCCCATCAGACTGCCTCTTCACAAACAACTGCTGAATTGCACTCTTGGGGAAATGGCCACAAAATTCTAAACAGAACATGCAGCACACATTTCTGAAAGGCCTCTGCTCCTACATTTAAAACCGTGACGTACCTCTGAGCTGTCTGCAAACCCCATGAGCCTGGAAGGAACACAGTGCCCACTAGTGCAGCAGGAGGGAGCAGAGGCAATGTCAGCAGGACTTTCTGTCACTCACAGAAAGCAGGGCAGGCAAGAGCTGCTCTGGAGTGAGAAGGCTCTTCCTGGCTTATGCAGGCATACCCTACCCTGTAAGGCCTGGGGATGGGACCTTACAGATATACAACACTGTAGTCCACACTGTAGCCAGGTGGCATAGTCAGTGACCAGAGCTTGGGGACATAGCAAGAATTAACCAAAACGAGGACTGGAAAACCAGCCACTTCTTAACCAGAAGAAATCGCCTCAGCCCACAGCTCATCACTCTTGGGGAATCCAAAATCAGGACCATATATGATGGGTGTGTGTGTGTGTGTGCGCACGCAAGTTTTAGCCCCTGAAGTAGCTGAAGGTCAGACAAGGTAGGCTCTGGCACTCCTGTGCCCTAATGGAGAGAGAGGATCCACAAGAGACTATTCTCCTTGGGGATCCCCAAGCCATCTAAATCCATTCCCGTGAGACTTGGAACCTTCTCTGGCTCAAGACTATTTCTCTCCCATTTCTGATATAACAACACATGCTTAGAACCAAAGCAGAGTCAAATGCCCTATCTCAAGTGCTGCCTCAGTTCCTCACCTCCCAGTGTCAAATTCTGGCTCTACCACATAGGCTTCCTCCAGCACAGACATGCAACACACACACACACACACACACACACACACACACACACACACAGAGCACACACAGCATACACACAGACACATGTACACACATGCACAGCACACACAGCACACACATGCACAGCACACACACATATAAACACACAGCACACGCACACACACACAGCACACGCACACACACACACAGCACACAGCACATGCACACACACATACACAGCACACACACATGCACACACACACATATATACATACAGCACACACACACATGCACAGCACACACATATACACACAGCACACGTACACACACATATACACACACAGCACATGCACACACACATACACAGCACACACACACTCACACACACATGCACAGCACACACACATATACACACACAGCACACGCACACACACATACATAGCACACACACTCACACACACACATATATACACACACAGCACACACACACATATATACACACACACAGACACACACACACATATATACACACACAGACACACACGCGCACACACAGTACACACACACACACAGACACACTATAATTTCCTTTTTCCGTAGCTCAGTACTATGACACCCATAGCTCCTGTATAAGGCAAAACTAAAGCTCCAGTTCTCATCCTACCAGCATCTTCAGTTTCTGTGCCACCAAGCTACTGCTACTAGAGCTGGGACATCCTGCTCTGAGGCTACAAAGGAAAGCACAGCTTCTACTGAGCCTAGCCCTGAAGCTCTGAGCTCACGCTTATGAGTATACCTGCATAGGAACATCTGAGTACAGCATCAGCGGTCAGGTTCCTACCGACACCAGGTAAAGTCAAAGACTGATCACACATCTCCCAGGCCAGAGGCACAGGGGTCCCTTTGTATGTCCATCTCCAATCTTTCGGATCCCTGATCATCTCCATCATCTCCTCTCCTCTAGGTAAGAAAGGAGGGGAAAGGAGATGAGAGGGAGGGGATAGGAGGAGGAGGGAGAGGAAGCTACTGTCAGGATGTAAAGTAAATTAAAAAAAGAAGAGTGCAGGCAGGCTTGGCTGGTTCAGTGTGTGGCTTCTGCTTCTAGAGAGCTGAGGCATGTTACCAGGTCCCATTCACTCCACCAGCAGTAACTCCCTCCACTGGACCATGGACGCGTAGAGCCAGCATGGCTTCCTCTCCCCCCTCCTCCTAGTTATCAGTTCGCACCTCTATACACCCAGACAATATAAGGGCCAGTACTACTAGAGGTAAACAATGTGTCTACTGGTCGATCCTTCACACTAGCTAGGAAGTTCTAACTGCTTTTCTTTTCCAGACACCAAGGATGGAGGATGTACTGCCTCTAGCCCTCAGTCATGGCAGCCAGGCAGTCAACAGCGCAAGGCCCCTCAGAGTACAAGAGATAATAATCAGTACTGATGAGTACTGCATCCCAGTCTGCTCATGCATGACATCTGCCTCCCTGCTGGTGGCACTTGCAGGCTGTGGGGACCAACGGCTGTGAGAGGAAGCAAACTCAAACCAGAAAAAGCTAAAGGTCTGACCCTGCCCCCTGGCTTCCCAAGTGCCCTAGACGCTCAACTATTTAGGAAGGCAAAAGTCAGATGATCGGACATCCCTGTCATTAGAAGGAGAAAGTTCTCTGCCTCTCACACTCTCACATAAAACAATGTAAATCACATGGTAGCCCTGAAGGCCATGTCAGCCCCTCAAGATACTGATGAGAAGAAGACAGCAAGACTTACAGGAACTGAGAGCAGCCTGCCTATACTACCTAGCACAGGGGCTCAGGCCACGTGGGCACCAGGTCACACCGCCTTTCTCAGAGTCTCTAAAAGGCACACGGGGCTCAATTCCTACTATCACAGCCTGGCAATAATTACAGAGGCACTGCATCCCCATCATGACAACTGCTAGAGTCAGGGCCGCCCATTTGAACTTGGCCTCCTATACCTGTCCACACCTCTACCTATACCCATGTCTTCGCCTATGTCCACAGACAATAGGCAGTTTGCTGCCTGTCTGCACATAGGTATAATGCCAACCTGAACTAGCCACAGAGACCACTCATACTTTGTGCTCCAACACCCGACCCAGCCCAGGTCTTTAGTACAAAGAACTCCACCCACCAACTCTCACCCATAAGGACACGGCCCAGGAGGTTACAGCTGTATTATCACAACAAAATTCCTGCCCTCCCACCACCCTCCTTTGAGAAAGAATCATTCATGTGCTTCCAGAGCCTGTCCGTCTGTTTTTCTAAATAAGGCAGGATGGCAGCTAAGGCACGGAGTGACTGGTGAACCCTCCCCATAGCCACGCTGGCGCGGCAGGAGCTGCCAGGGACTGTGCTCTAACAAGCTTCAGATGCGGGATGACTGGAATCACAAAGTATGAATTTTTATGAGTCTAATAAATCACTCTACTTTTCCTGTGCCTGATAGTTCCCAGCAAATCAAAAGGGAAAGACATGCCACAAGCAGCCAGGTCCTTGGGTCTGCAGGTGGACACAGGCAGCACAAGGGGCATCTCAGGCCCCTCCTAAGCACCTTGGCTCCGTACTCTAAGGACAGGCTAGTATGTCCAGAAGGCCCCTTTGGAACAGCAGCAGAACAACATGCAGGCAGAAGTTCATTAGCTCTAGAAAGGCCTGGCCAGAATCCCAAAATGGTAGAAAAATATGCCTCAAGTTCTTGCCAGCAGATAGGACCTATAGCCCTACAGGCAGCTATAGAAACTGGTCTTCTAGTTCCCAGCTTCAGAAGGGACAGTGACACAGGTGTGCACCTAACACTGAAATAGCAGCAAGAGCCAGCCCTGTGAGAGGAAGAGTCTCTTGGGTGTCATCTCCCAGCACAGGTTCCTGAAGACCTAGAAACGTCAGCCACTCTGTCTCTTCAAGTGTACATGGTCAAGTGACTGTCCACATCTCCTAACCCACAGCAGGCTTGTCATCAGCCTTTGTTGCAGCACCATGGAAACAAGAAATCCATCTTTGACAAACATTTACAGATTATCAAATCACAACAGCAGCCCCAGACAGAGCCATAAGTCACCCTAAGCAGCCATTCGCACTGCAGTCTGAGGAGTTTGGGCAGCTCGGTGATGATAAATAACCGCTGTCAGCCACCCTGTCCCCCTGCGCAAGATCCGTGTTCTCTGTTGTTCCACACTACCTGGTGTTTAATGACAACACTGTCAGCCCAACATTCAGCCACCAAAGCGGCTGCCGCCTCAGACTGTCAGAGCCCTATTAGAGGGAAGATTGAGACCCTACTCTTCCTAAAGTCACTCAAGCAACACAAGCTGCTAGTTCCTGTAATTATTGTGCGCTAGCCATCGATCGTGCACGACACCTGACCCGCCTGTATGAAATGGGAGTAGTTTGCTGTGTGACAGTCGCTATAGATTATGGGGGGTGAATCTCCCCTCCCCTTCTAACCATCACTCTATCCGACCTTAAAGGCTGGTGAGAAAAGAAGGAAAGATAGTGCCACCCACCATCAGAGAGCTGCCACCAACATAGTAGAGGTGGGCCTGCCCTGCACTTCTGGGGACCACTCAGATAGCCCCTAACTGGCTTACAGCTACACCCAGTCAACTTCAGATCCCAGGTGACTAGAAGGTAGCCTGTTCCACTTCAATATTCTATAGGGCATATGGGAAAGGACCTTCCTTGTATTGTGAGTCCTGGCTGGATTATGGATCATGATGGCTTCACCTTGTTGATCTGCTGCGACACTAGCTCCAAATAAGCAGAGGCACAGTGCTCCTCCTGTGCCACAGGACCACCTATAGCCCCCAAACCATAATGCAGCACACACCAGAGATGGTTTAGAGATGCTCCTAAACCTGATGCTCCAATCTCTAAAGATAGGTATAGCCCCAACTCGCCCAGGTGGGTTCATCGTTGCTCCATCATCCCTGTGACCTAGAGACCCTGTGACCCTCTTTCTTGGGATGTTTACGTCCCAAAGCCCTCTAGAGACCAAGCCCTCACATGGAAGCTAGTCAAATCACAGACATGCATGGGCAGAAGCATAGTGACAGAGGACAGGGCCTGCCTGTGTCAGCACTGCACCTCCAAGCTCTGAGTAAGGCATAGGCAGAATGCTCAGGCCCTCCTCACTCAATTTCAAGGGACAGGCCATAGTGACCTTTTAAATCAGATTCAGGTCCCCTCAATTTCTGTTAGTCACAGCTAACTAAATCCCCAGAACTCCAGACCAGCCATGTAAGCACCTTGAACATCATGGTGTTCAAGGCAAAGTAGGAGGACAGGGCAAAGGACAGGCTGCATCTGAGGCCCCCAGAACCTGAGCTCCTAAAGTCATTAAATAATTTCATTGAAAATCTGAGGAAATAGATTGGAGCTGAGGAAACAGCCTCAGCTTACCCTAAAAAGCCATAGATTGAACCATCATGAGGCTAATTCCCTCCTATCCATAGCAGTGAGCCACATGTAACCTTCCTACTAGTGGAGCCTGGCTAGACTCAGAAGTCAAGAGGATAGATCTCAAGGCTGAGTGGCTGCCAGATTGCCTGAGGTTCTAGCTCCATCTTGTAAACCTCCCCTGAGAGCACAAGCATCCTGTTCACCACTACTTGGCCTTTTCTTGGCTCCCTCTTCTTACTACCAAGAAAAGATGCTCTGAAAAGAAGCCTGAAAACCACACTCTAAAAACAGGCACAACTAAGAAGAAGCTGTATTCCTCTTGTTAACACTGAGTTACCAGGCCCTTCTTGGCCACTCTTCACTTTCCTTCTGGAATACCCTGGCCTTCTACTATGGAGCAGTAAGCCAGCTGCAGAGGGAAACCCTTAGAGCTAAATACTAAGTACTCTTTGGGAATATGTCACTGAGTCTGCACTGTGTACTACACTCTCAGGAAAGATCTTGTTCATATCACAGCTTTCAGAAAACATGTTCACCTGTACTTCTGCACATTCACACTTGTGTGTGTGTGTGTGTGTGTGTGTGTGTGTGTGTGTGTACACTACCCACAGAGCTGTCGATACAGACTGGGGTCTTGAGAAATCAGCAGGAACCTCCCTAACCCATAGCCCAGTGTAGATCCCGGCAGGCAGCAGGGCTCCCTCCCTGGCCTCAAATGAAGCCCACTGGTAGGATAAGCACCATCACCCTCAAAATGTGAAAAGTAGGGCTGGAGAGATGGCTCAGCGGTTAAGAGCACCCGACTACTCTTTCAGAGGTCATGAGTTCAATTCCCAGCAACCACATGGTGGCTCACAACCATCTGTAAAGAGATCCGATTCCCTCTTCTGGTGTGTCTGAAGACAGCTACAGTGTACTTATATATAATAAATAAATAAATCTTTAAAAAAAATGTGAAAAATACATTCTTTTCCTCAAGAGTCTCCCAGCCAGTAGCAATGGCACAATCTGCTTCAACATCTCCTGGTAACGTCTACCCTGGAACAAAGAACCTGCTAGGGCCTAAGGCCAAAAAGCAGCAAATGCTTATGAGGCCAGGGAAAGGGTGTCCTGGAGAGAAAAGGTCCTCAACACAGCACAGCACCTGTGGGAGCCAGAAATACTTCTGACCACAGGAACCTCCAATGAGGTAGGAACAGGGAGGGAAGGAGCAGAAGGAACTATGCTATGGTCTGGAGAAGGGCTAAGGGGTGCAAAGCCCACCAGGTAGTCGTCAACTCGAATTAGGTAGACATCTGTGGTGGCAGACGGATGAGTGATCTGCAAACAGCACTGACACCCTCCCCCCCCCACACACACACACAGGTGCAGCCCTCTAATTCATCTACAGAGCCCAAGGACTGAGGGTTCCAGGGTGAGGCCTCCTCTGGGCTAACGGCACCACAGGGAAGCTTCACACAGTAGCAGTAACCCCGAATCATCCCAAAACAGTGTCAACAACCCAAGCCTGCTCCCGTGGCCCACCTGACCACGAGACCTACAGGAACCGTGGGATCTGAAACCCAGATATAAGGGCAGAGCTGCTACTGCTGCCCTTGCCATCTAGGAGGCATAGTCAGAAGCCAGGTGGGCTTCTCCAAGACGCAAGGTGGGAGCTTCTGGAGACAGACAGGTGTTAAATTGGCCTCTGGAGTCGGGGGAGGTAGGGTCTTGAAAAGAATAAAAGAAATGAGTGCTCTAAAACTATACCTCCCAGGATGGCAAGCCCAGCATGGGCTCCTCAGCTGGGCTTGAAGAATGCTCACAGCACTACTATGAGTGGAGAGTGGCAAATAGATGGTCTGAGCCTGGCAAACAAGTCTCAGGAGACAATCTCTAAAACACTAGTCTAATTTCAACCTTCTAAACATATGCTGACAACTGTACACAGGACTAGACTTGTGGTGTGGCCATAGCTCAGAAGGGCTCGGTGTCCTCGTGTGAGCTATTCGGAATTCCAGGACGTTCTGAGAGACACTCATGAGGATTGTACTGCCAGCTGCTAGACAGCCCTAACCTTTCCAAACCTTTCATCTCAGGTGGCTAGGGCTCAAAAAGTACTAGAGGTCTCGCCCCAGGGTTTATGCTCTGTAGGTGACACGGACCCACAGCAGGACAAACAGCAGACTACATCTGGGCTACTTATCTGAACTCTAGTGTCCCAATTAGATACAATGCCCCACAAGGAGGAGGTAGAAAGAACACAGAAGATTCTAGTCGGGCCCTATGTTGAACTACACTACCTGGCTGAGATACCCAACTGAGACAGGAGGCTCAGAGTCAGCTGTGCCCCAAGCCTACTCCACACACCTCAGACTAGAAGAAAGCCAGGCAGTCTGTGGCTGGTTATGTGACAGGTGCCCAAAAAAAACTAGCCCCCCTGAGTGCGTGCGTGCGTGCGTGCGTCTGTGTGTGTGTGTGTGTGTGTGTGTGTGTGTGTGTGTGTGTGTGTGTGTGTGCGCGCGCCAACATCTCCACCTAGGCAACACCTTCAGGACAAAGGAGAAGCTTTATTTTCTTGCTTGGGGCTAGAAGGCTCTGGGACTCAGTATTGTAGGAGAGAATGGAGAAGACAGTGGTTGGCTTCTAGTCAGAAGACTCCCCCACACAAGTTACCCATCAACCTACCTAAACTAGATGCTTTGTACTGACCCTGTAGGGCCAGGCACCAATGGAAATAAGCATGCAGGTCATGAACAGCTGCAAGCCTCTAAAGAAGCCCGCGAATCCCTGGGTTCGGTCCCCAGCTCCGAAAAAAAGAAAAAGGAAAAAAAAAAAAAAAGAAGAAGCCGGCGAAGACTCACAGATGGATCAAAAGTATCAGAACGGAGATTGGGACACAGGCTTATCTCCAAGGCCAGGGTTCCTATCTGCCAGGCCTAAGAGACAGACACTCAAACAAAGCCACAAATAACTGGACACTTAATGATCACAAGCTGCTGGATTTACAGTCATCGGACCCAGCTATAGATTTTCTTTGCAAATTCCATCAATTTCTATGCATTTAGACTAAATCTTCAATTTGGAAGCCATGAGCCCTAAAACCCCCAGCTATATGACTGTGCTGCTTTCTTGGCTACTCCTAACCTTGAAGACTTCCTCTCTAGCAGCCTAACCTATGCCTTGTTTTCTCCTCCTCCTCTTCTTCCTCCTTCTCCTCCTCCTGGCAAGACACTAGCCTCATACAGAGAATGAGAGCCCTTTACAGTAAACAAATCCTTATTGGCAATACTTAGCCACCACCATGCCCGTGGCCACAAGGGAAGGAAGGGATGAGCGATCAGAAACTCCCTAACAAGCAGAAGGCCACAATGGCTGCAGTCTCCTCTCCAGGGTTTCCTATGCTACCTAGATGCTCTGACAACAGGAGAGACATACACAGCCTGGCCCTGAGACAGATCCTGTACCTAAAGATCTTCCTTTGGCAGGATCACCAGAGGGACCCCAGCATTAAGTGAAAGAAAGGCACTCAGCTCCAGATTCCAGTGGGCAAGCTATCATGAGAGGCTGGAACTCCATCTGGGTCATACTCCCAAAGAGGATGTGAGTCAGGAAGACTGCAGATGTCAAGAGGAAGGCCAGCAAGGGGCTCAGTCTAGGGAGTTCCAACCAAGAGCATCACAAATGGCCTCCCAGCCTGACCTAGACTCTGATTTCGGTAACTCTTCAATGAGCAAGGACACAGCAAAGGCCCTGCTGGTCTCCTGACCAGGAGTGGCCCCATCAGCCTCCAGCTCTTTTCCCTGGCTACCTTCTTGACAATAGCACTAGCCTATCTATAATGGGCTACAAGAACAAGGAGCAAGCTGTTCAGGAAACCCAAGACCCAACCTACCCAGGCCTTGCTTGTTATGGGTTATCCCTATTTATTCCTTTGCTGTACTCTACAATGTCCCTGAGCCAGTCAGCACTTAAGCAAAACATAAATTAGTACTGGAGACCACTCACCACTTCCTCCCAGGCCTGAACATCAGAGACCACTGCCCTGGGCACTCCAAAGTCCTGACTCTCCCTGCAGTTCCCTCAGTTGCTATCAGTACCAGTACCCACTACTACCCTGCAACTAGTACTCAATCTCATCCAGCAGCCCACTCTATGAGCGATGCGCAAACACAGAAAGTCTCACCCAAGTTCAGCTTTATCATTAGTCTCCACTTGGACCAAACTCCGCAGCCTCACACCTCAGGTCAGCTACAGTGGATACAGTGGATTCAGAATCCTAACCAGGCCGGACTTCTCACAAGCCTCTCCCAGGGGCCTCGAGCTGGAACAAGGAGAAAACTGCAGGAAGAAGGCCGCCTCCAGGATCCCAAAAGCTGCCCTACTCACCAAGCAACCCTCTCACCACTCTGCTCCAGAAACTCTTAGAAGCCACAGGTCAGTGAGCTACACACAGGTCACCAAGACACAGCAGCCTTCTTCTGTTAGTGACAATTTGGGCTGAGCACCTCACACACCCAGCCTGCCGATGAGAGAGTGAGTCCAAGGCTTATAAAGCCACAGGGCTTCACTAAGGGGTTCCTATTGTTCTCTCTCCTCCTCTTCCGGAACAGACTCTGCTTGCTGCTGGTTTGATGTAAACTTGACACAAGCTAGAGTCACTTGAGAAGCAGGAACCTTAAATGAAAACAATGCCTCCACCCCCAACCCCAGTGACCTGGGGGCAAGGCTGTAGGGCATTTTCTTGACTGGTGATTGGTAAGGGAGGGTCCAGCTCATTGTGGGTGGTGCCACCTTTGGAGCTATGAGAAAGCAGGCTGAGCAAGCCATGAGGAGAAACCCATAAGCAGCATGCCTCCATCCTCTGCTTAAGTTCCCTCCTCCAGGTTCCCACCTTGAGGTCTTGTGTTGATGTCCTTTAATAATTTCTTGCAGTGATGTAGAAGTATAAGCAAAATAAATCCTTCCCTCCTGAAGTTGCTCTTGGTCATGGTGTTTCATTGTAGCAATAGAAAGCCTAGCTAATATAGACTCGGCTCAGCTAACAGGCCATCAAGCACAGTGAACTCTTGATCCTACCAGCATCCTTGGACCTTAATGGACCTATACCCCAATTCTTCCTGGGGCTCAGTAAAAAATATCCAGTCAGAACTGTCCAATGAAGAGTCCCTCCCTGGCAGGACAATCATCCACTGGCCCAGAAGACTGACTCTGTAGGTCCGCTCATAAAACTGAAAGAAGACATCCATCCTCAAGCTGCTTCAAATCTCTCATACGCATTGTCTACTACTCTCTATAAAATAACCAAACATGGGAGCAAGTCAGATTTGACTCAAAACTAAGGAAAAAAACCCACACACAACAGACAGCAAGACATCTTAATGTTTTTAAAAGTACAGTGGCACTTTCAGCCATTTTCCAGTATCTCGCCAAAAGGACAAACACAAAAGGAAAGAGGAGAGGCACTCAGTCTATGTTCTCTAGGCCTTTAGGAAACACGGAGTTGGTCCTTTGTCCACACACATGCAAATCCACAAGAAGGGTGATGTTGTAGACATCAAAGGAATGGGCACTGTTCAGAAAGGAATGCTTCATAAGTGTTACCATGGCAAAACCGGAAGAGTCTACAATGTCACCCAGCATGCCTCAGGCATCACTGTAAACAAGCAAGTTAAGAGCAAGATTCTGGCCAAGAGGATCAATGTGTGGATTGAGCACATCAAGCACTCAAAGAACAGAGACGGCTTCCTGAAGCAGGTGAAGGAGAATGATCAGAAGAAAGAGGAAGCCAAAGAGAAGGGCACCTGGGTTCCACTGGAGCACCAGCCTGTGCCACCCAGAGAAGCCACTGTGGGGACTAACAGAAGAGAGCCTGAGCTGCTGGAGCCCAATCCATATGAATTCATGTTATAATGTACAAAAAGGAAATAAAGGACCCGGACTGCAAAGTGTTTTCCTTAAAAAATAAATAAATAAATAAATAAATAAATAAATAAATAAATAAATGAATAAAAATGAATAAAAGGTGAATGCTGAGCTCAGAGCAGTAGAGCATGCAAAACACCTTAGGAGGTCCTGGGTTCAGGCTGCAGCACATCGAAGTTAAAGTCCAGACTTGGACTTGAAAAAAGGACTAATTGAAAGCCAGGTGAGTTGTACCTCTGATCCCAGGACTCAGTCCTCAGGAGGCAGAGCCAAGTAGACCTCTCTGAGTTTCAGGCCAGCCAGAACAACATTCTTTTCAAATGCAATTTACACAAGTTGAGCTACAAATTTGCAGAAACATTCAATGGCCTGAAATCCAATTGAACACACAAACTGAAGTAAAAAACCATTAGTTAAAATAACTTCAAAACCCCCATGTCTGCAAATTAAAAAGTACCTTTTATAACCCACAGGTCAAAGGAGGAAAATCACATTAAAAACTATGAAGTGTCTGGAGAAAAACAAAAATAATTAACTTACGGAAAACAACTAAAGCAAGCCACCAAGATGGCTTAATATGTAAAAGCTCTTGCCACCAAGTTGGTTGACCCGAGTTTAATCCCCAGGGCCCACATGGTGGAAGGCATCCTGTGACCATCATATACATGGTATGGCACGTGTGTGTACACACACACACACACACACACACACACACACACACACACACCCCAAGAATATGAAATGTAGTAATTGTGAAAAGCTACACCTAGAGTGAAATTATAACAGACTGCACATTTAGATATCTAAAGCCTGGGTTCCATGCAATGCCTCTTCAGACCCTCACGCTGACTGGCTTCTGTGGTAGGTGGGGTCCTACCATGAGCCCCTCCCTGTCCGGTCTCCTTGCCTGCTCACATTTAAGCACTATAACCCCAACCAGTCCTCATTCTCTGGTCATATCAGGGTCCATGACACAGGAGTCAAGATGAGCTTACAGCCCTTGCCTTCAGGCGCTCACCAACCATGCCCAGCAGCCCTGATGCCCAGATCAAGTTATGGGTGTAGGAGACCATCCTGAACTAAAATCAGATGAACCCCACCCAGGCATGTGTTTCCCTTAAAAATTAAGAACGCCCATGCATGAAGGAAAGGCCAAAGAACAGTTTTAGAGGGTTTTTTTGTTTGTTTATTTTAAGAACAATCTTTCTGAGCAAAGCATATTCTTTTTTTTTTTCTTTTTCTTTTTTTCGGAGCTGGGGACCGAACCCAGGGCCTTGCGCTTGCTAGGCAAGCACTCTTACCACTGAGCTAAATCCCCAACCCGCAAAGCATATTCTTAGAGACCCTTGACACAGCTGTCAGTCCTAAAGCCCAGACCTACTTGCCCAGCCAGCTGGCTGCTCATGTCAAACTCAGACACACCCTGGGTAAATTTCACCATTGGGCTCAAGCACAAGTGTCAAACAGGGTCTCTGTGCATCCTGCAAGCAGCAATGGCAGTCATACCCTGCTCCTTTGCACAAGGCCAGCCCAAAGAGAGAGCTAGGCTCTCCATTCAGCCCCCAGTCCAGAAGCCTCAGCAGGCATTCCCTATCCCCATAGGCCTGCTCATCTTCCTCAGCCAGCCATGGCTGGGGTGCTGCCCTGGAGTTTCCAGTGGAATTCTGCAGGAATAACACCCTTTCTATTTAGTGTCCTTGACCAGAGGGACCAGGTCGAGTCCTTTCACTGAGCGGAGGCAACCCAGGAAGGCTCCCTGGCAAGAGGACAAGAGGAGGCCCTGCCTATCCTGGAACACTCTCCAGGCTGCTTTCCATGCCCAGGTGTCTTAAGCAGGAAAATAACTCCTCATGGGATGCTCTCAAGCCCATCACGAGCACCCCTTCTAAGCCAGGCAGCTTCCAGCATCATTCCGTGGCTCATGTCCCTGAGCACCAAGCACAGGGCTGCTGCCCCTGGCTCTGCATGGCTCCAGAGGGAAGGCTCTCCTATGAAAAGGTAGACCTGAGAAGAGCTCTTGGGCAGCCTAAGCCATGAACTGGTGACCCAAACCAGGTTCCCTGTCACACTATGCCAGCATTTGACACTTGCTGCTGTAGGCCTTGCTAACTGTGCTTGAGGATAGACCAGGCCATAGGGACAGTGTCTAGGACAGTTCTTATGCCATGTTCTCTGAGAAAACTCCTGGGTACCCAGTAATGTAACCTTAAGGGAGTCATCAGCTTCTGTGGGCAGATGGACAAAGCTTAACTCTGCTGCCCAAAGCCTAGTATGAAGCTAATCTCTGGAGACCCTTAAGTCAGCCATGCTCAGTGGCTAAGGGGCAGTATTTGGTCAAAAGTCAGTCAGGACCTAGAGAAGATAGGCAATTCTTTGACCAGGAAGAAAGTGACAAAAGAAGAAAACTACTCTCGCTTCGATTTCCAGAGGAGCTGGCCAAACTGTCCTAAGCCGGAGGCGAAGGCCTGCTGTCTTAAAGATATAAGCACCAGCCACCCTGATGCCACCATCTTCCCAAGCCAGGAGTCAGAAGGGGCAAGCTCACCAGGAGTAGCACACACGTGTGTTCATGCCAATTCTTGTGGAATAATTAATTAGCATGGTTGCAACAAACGTAAAATTGGAGGCCTCCAGCGTGCCTGATAATTTATGCAAGATCCAAGGATCGCTGCGGATGCCTTTCTCAGAACCTAATTCAGCATTTTCTTTTTTCCCTTATGAAAGCAGGACTCCAGATTTAACTGTTCTCATGCCCTTTAATAGTGTTTGCCATAGTAAAATCGAACAGTCCAGCTGCATACAGTGAGCAACAATGGATCGCAGACCTGAGGCACTGGACAGGGCTTCCCAGGCAGCGGCAGCGGCCACCACATAGCACAGAGCAACACCACAGAGCAACATCACACAAGTCGGGAACACCCGGAGGGTCCAGCTCCTTGATCTGCATGGAGTCCCTGTAATTTTATGGATATGTTTAAAAAAAAAAAAAAAAGACAGTAGTGCAAAGAACACAGAAGATCCAAACTCCCTCAGAAGACAATGGCACCAACCAGCCTAGAGAGGATGTGTACTTTATGTGTACAACATCTCAGGCAAATCCTAGAACTTGAATACCAGATGTGGCTGCTCCCAGCACCCACCATTAAAGGGTATCTATCAAGCCCAGCCTCTTTCCAGATCCCTGCCCTGAGCCCTATCCCACCACATGCAACCAGCCACCGTGTGTACCCTAAAAGTACCTGAGGCTTCAATGCACTTCCAAAACCCTTCCCATAGCATCTGCTGCCTCAGTGTAGTTATGACTAGAGAAAAGCAGCATGCATCCTTGCTGTCTAACTTGGGATCCCGATTGAAGCTCTCGGCTTCGCTGCCTTGGGCTGCACTGGAGAAGGCAGCCAGTCAAGACCACCAAGAGCTACTGCCAAAGCCTAGGTCAGTAGGAAAGGATGCTGTCACAACCACACTGCCACACTGCTCTCTGGCTCAACTCTATTGGAAGTCAGCTCCCCAAAGGCCACAAGGCTCAGGGACAAGCAGAGGACTGGGCATCTGAGAGACCGCAGATCACACTGCTGCTATATAGCCAGTCTGTGAGCATTCTCATCTGCTAACCCTCCTGCTCCCAGATTTCCCCAACTGCCCTCACTGACACAAGTGGTGAGACAATGCCATTCCATAGCCAGCCGGAGTTATGGGATGTTCATAAACCCTTCTAGCATGCCACTACTGGCTCCCACCCACCAGGAACACTTGGCACAGGGCAGGAATAATATCCCAACAGGCAGGCCTGTTGTTTCTCCTCGCAGGTCAGTCCCTTTCAGACTCTCAGCCTCAAAGGCTGAATACAATGATGCTCCAATAGGCTAGGCCTTGGAAGGACCTGAGATCTCCCAGTGAGCAGAGCTGCTTTCAAAAGGCATCAAACATGCCACGATGCACTCCTTTCTGCCCACATACTGACCAAGCCCTACCCAGCTTAAGTCAGATGAAACAGGTATCCTCCAACCAGCAGGGTTGCTCACCCAATAAAAGCTTTGGGTTGAAGCCAGAAATTGGCTTCTAACATATGTGGTGAGAAGTAGAGAGAAAAACCTTCATCCAGAATACTGTGCAGAAGGAATCCCTGTCCCAGACAGTGCTTCTGAAATGGGATACGCTACCTTCTTGCTCGGCACCAAGAGACTCACATCTATGTGACGAGAGTAGGACGAAGCCCTCATACAGGGCCTTTCTAGTGAAGCAATACAGACAATTAACACAGAATCCACACAATACAGAAAATGAAGCAGGAAGTGGGAATTCCACGGTGATCTTAAAGCAGATAGGCTTGTAAGGCTGACCATGGGCACTTAGCAGTTGCTTGAATAAAGGCAGGAACCCTATATATCTGCAGAAAGTAGGCAAATGTGGAGTGTGGAGGTATGGCTAGCCAGAGAAGGTGGGGCCTACTCACAGAAAAGGAACATCTGACTGGATATGGGAAAAGCCTTCAGAGGCAGGGCCTACTGAAGGGGCAAAGTCTAGTGTCTGGCCAGAAGAGGTGGGACTTGACTGACAGGGGTAGGATCTAGCCCATGAATGAACAAGTCCTGGCCAAGAAGGAGTAAGGCTTTCAAAAAGAAGCAGGCTTTTAAAGGACAAAGTCTAGGCAGAGAGAAGGCAGGCTTAATCAGAAGCAAGAAGTCAGGATGGTGGCTCATGCCAATAATCGCAGTACTGGGAGGCAGAGGCAGGAGGTTCAGGAACATCCTTAGCTGCATACGTAGCCTAGGTTTTAAAAATACACATCACAATTCAAGGCCTCTCTGGGTTACAGTGTGAGTCCAAGGCCACACTGAAAAGATTAGTAACACTCTGTCTAAAAGTAAAAAGTAGGGGTTGGGGATTTAGCTCAGTGGTAGAGCGCTTGCCTAGGAAGCGCAAGGCCCTGGGTTCGGTCCCCAGCTCCGAGAAAAAAAAAAAAAAAAAAAAAAAAAAAAGTAAAAAGTAAAAAAGAGAACTGAGGATGGAGCTCAGTGGAAGAGCATGTGCTTGTGCATTCAAGGCCCTGAGTTCAATCCCCAGTATCACGGATGAGTGGGCAAACTAAGTGTGAAGCTATGAGCACAGGAGGAATATGGGTAGGTTTCCTCCCATATCCCAAACCACCTGGCAAGCAGCCCTTATCCCAGAATAGCTAAAAAAAAAAAAAAAAAAAAAAAAAAAAAATCATGATTCATGATCTGAAATGATCCATGACCCATGTATACCAAAAAGCCTGCTTGGGAACTCTGCCAGGACAGGGGATGCAAGGCCTTTTTAAGGGCCAAAGAATGAAGCTGATGGGCAGGGCCTAAAAGCACACAAAATCAGGTCATCAGACTTAAAAACATTTGTCTAAATGGCCAGGAGGGGCAACGGAGAAGCTGTCCTACCACAGTATGGAGGCAGGCCTCACCCAGACACTAAGAAAGATTGGCCAGAGCTCTGGGGAGGCTGCCTTCAGAATGGCTAGAAATGAAGGGTAAGGTCAGCTCTGAGAGAACACTGAACATCTAAGGGGTCCTCAGTCCTCAGATTGGTTCCAGTCCTAGGCTGAGGATAGCAAAAGAGCGACCCAGTTTGTAGCAGGGTGAGTGAAGCTGACAGAGCATATACTGGGAAGACTCCCTGAGCACTTCCTTAAAAACCATTGAATGTGGGAATGAACACCCATCCCAGCAGGCTTTCACCATAGGCAGGACAAGAGGACCTTCACTGAGTGATCTATGGCCAGACAAGGAGCCAAGAGCCTTACTTATCTTTATGCCAGTAAACTAAGGGATGGTTCCTGCCACAAGCTGAAGAACTCTGTCCTGGAGGTAGGTAACTATCCCCAGGAGGCTCAGGTGAAAACCTAGGAGGCTGGTAGGCGTCAGTCTGCATGGTGAACTCAAAGTTCACCTAGCCCTTATTATCCAGTCGTCTAGCAAGCCCTAACCCAGAACCCACCTAATTAATCCTTTACCAAGAAGACTATTTCCAGGGCAAGGACAAGGTTTGTTGAAAGAATTCTTAAATTTTATTTTATCATTTGTTTATTTTTATATAATTCATTCATTTTATTTATTTTTGGTTTTTCAAGACAGGATTTCTCTGTATAGCCTGGCTGTCATAGAACTGACTCCGTAGAAGTCAGAGATCTACCCACCTGCCTTCGCCTCTAGAGTGCTAGGACTAAAGGCATGTACCACCACACCCTGCAATTCATTTTATTTTTAACAGTGTGTGTGTGTGTGTGTGTGTGTGTGTGTGTGTGTGTGTTTGTGCACGCCATGGGTGTCAATGGAAGCTGAGGGTGTTAAGATGTCCCAAGAACAGGAGTTACAGGCAGTTGTGAGCCACCTAACGGGTGCTGGGAATCAAACTGGAGTACTCTAGAAGAGCAGTACATCCTCTTAACTGCTAAGCCATCGTCCCGGTCCTGTTTTTAAAAACATTTTATTTTAAATGATCTCTGTATGTGTGCCCTTCTGTAGGTATGTGTGCATGCATGCACATATGCATGAAGTCCAGAAGAGGGTGACAGATTCCCTGGAGACGAAGTTAAAAGCAGTTGTGAACTGAATTTGAGTCCTCTGCAAAAGCAGTAATGTTTTTAACTAAACCCCAAGACCAAAATTTTAACATACTTATAGGAAGAAAAGGACAGGCAATGGCCACATATCCACCATGTGCAGATAAAAGAAGAGGGCCTTCCTATTCACGCCTACCCCTGAGAGGTGCTAACACACAGCCTGTCTACCCACAATGGCTCTTTCTTGGCAACGGACAGCTAATGCTTCCAAGAGGCTATTGGTTAGAAGCCCATGACTTACTGGTACTAAGGTAGAGCAGTAGGTGCTATATCAGATTAAACAGCACCCATGCACACAGCTCTGGGAGCCAAGCCACATCCTAGGCCTAGGCCACACCTCATGAGTGAGCGTGGGAGCTCACTCCAAGCCTCCCAGGTCCCACATCCCCACGCTGACCAGAGGAAGAGCAACACATGGCAACTACCAATCACCATCCCTAAAGGTTCATCTCTCCCCAGATGCCTTCTCTAACATTTGTTCATGGGAGGCAGACTAAGCAGGTCTCAGCAGCAGACCGAGCACACATGCCTCCTTGACCACCTCAGGGCTCTCTCGGGGGCTCATCCCAGCCCATAACCAAAGGCTGACCAGAAGAGAGACACTACATCAGACTGGAACCTTCCTGATACTCTCAGTCCCCAGGCCTGAGCAGCCCCATGGCTGCTGAACAATGCAGTTTTGAATTCAATTAAAGCGATTATCTGTTGTGCCAAATAAATTGTGTACAGCATATATCCTACGGCACTTTACACCTCCAGGCTCATTATTCCCTAACTGTTTCCTCCTGTTTATGCGCTCTCAAATTAAATTGCTGATAATACGCGCCAAAATAAAAAATGAGCGCACCTTGTCCCAAGAAAATTGATTCTCCTTCTCCTGAACTGGCGATTGCCAGGTTTTATATACTCGGTTCCTGGTGATCATTAGTAATTCAATTTTCTTTTTATTAGCCCCCTTATCTGCTGAGCAATATAGTGGCAGCGCTGACCTCTTTCGCACGGGTAAATGTTTAAAATCTTTTCCCTGATTAATTTTGCCAGTTAAGAAAAAGAGGAGAAATGGCCCGGCTCTTAGCCATCACAATGAATAAAGCTTAATGTTGATTGTGATGGAATTTCTAATGCCAGGGAAATTGATTGAACGCGGCAATTACGCTGCAAGAGTAACTCGAGGGAGATGGGATCGCTTTCTTCTGGCCGTAGCCTTTTGGTTATTTAAAACAATCCAATTTGCAAGGATAATTATGTATTAGTGTTTTATCTGCCACTTGAAATGAACAGGGGAGTTTCGATACTGGCCCAGCATTAGCAGGTTATTGCTGCAAATTACTTGATATCTGCTTTCTTTCACATAAAGAGGAAATTAGGCAATCAATTACCAGAAAAAGGTGGAAGGAGGGATAAAAGGGGCAAGTGCGCCCTCTGCTGGCTACTAAGCCACAAAATAGGACCAGGTAGGGACCTGGAGGAGGGGTTGGCCAGAGCAGTTAGGCTACCCAATTCCTTGGTACACAAAGTCTACTGAGCAATCAATCAGGTCCCTCCCTAGACACCAGCGTACTGGCACCAAGGAAAAATCTGGAACTAGGGCTAAATGTTTTCTTGGAGGAAAGCAGAAAGAGAAGACCCTAAGCACTAGCTTAGGGGGCAGCCCCTATCCACTGACCCCACCTATCTGGGGTCATAAGCTTGGGGCTGCACCTGCTTGGAGATAGAAAAGCTCTAATCAGCAATACGGCAAGCACTCCAGACCAGGGAATCAAACAGACTGGCCAGAGCTGGGATTCTTAGACAAGCAAGGAAGGAGGCAGACAGTAAGTCTTGCAAGAGGAAGCTGAGGAAACTACAAGCCGGTTCCTAAAACAAGCCAAATCCATCCAGGCTCCAGCCCAGAGGAATTACTGTCACTCCCATCTCCTCCCGTCTCCTGTACACAGCCCACCCTGGGCTCTTTGTCTATCTAGAGTAGTAAAGAGTAGTAGTCTCTGGACCTACTACCTGAGGAACACAGGCTTAGCATCTTCTGTTTCCACAACTCGTTTACTGCTTAGATGATGATTCTCCCTTGAGCTCACACACAAGGCCTTGCATGCTAGCCATCCTGTCTACTCCAGCCTGCTAGCCCAATCCTGTCACCTGATATTCCCAAGAGCAGCAACACAGGCTGTCTCCCGGCTCCCTCATCCATCCTTCCCTGAAATCACAGAACCTATTCCCTTTCATTACTGTGGCAAAAAAGAGCTTCCCCCATTACCGAGTGCCCTTTCCACTGGGGTAATTAATCCCCTTTTCTGATCCCACAGAGCACATTGCTACATGGTCTTCCTTCCACTCTATGTTCCACCAGTGTCTTCACCTGCAGAGCTGAGCGCTATTTCCTCTCCTCACTCAAATCTCCTCAAGAAACACTCCTAATGCCTGCCTAGTGCTTACACACTCCCTGTAGCCCATAACTATATGCTCTGCTTTCTTGTTCTCAGGACACCTTTACCACCCAAAGCCAACTGTCCAGGCTGTTGACAAGGGCTCAGACAGCCATTCGTCTCCAATAGAATGTGGCTCAGTAACCCAGGAACCAGCATGACGATTCTTGGCCCCAAGGTGCCCATCACATGCTTAGTGGGTAAGCCGGTGAATAATGGAGAGAAAGATTCCCAGAGCCCTTCCTGCAACAGAAATACCAGGGACACTGTGTGGTCATCACTTCTGTCTATAATTAGAGACCATCCATTCCTCCACTTGTAGTGGAGTCACCACCAACAGTTTCAATGGCCCCTAACATATCCAAGGCACCATGGGTAGAGCCATTGAACTCAAGACCCCTCACCCTTCACTCTTCTCTGGCCACCTGTGGGGCAGGAGGACACTGCGATGCCAGCAGGAGACAATCTCTGCTGTTCCCAGTAGATATGTCCATAGACTACCCCACAGACACAAGCAAGTGGTGCTATCCTAGAAGATTCCAGTAAGGACTCCACAGCTCTTCCCCACACAATGCCAGGCAACAACACTAGCAGACTATACATCTTCTCTACCCTAAGCTGTAAGCCTCTCAACCCATCCTTCTCAACTGGCCAAGGGGAACCCAGCCATGTCCAGCCCAGCCCTCTCTCTAGCCTTTCACTTGGGTCCCATACCCCACTCTGCTAACATGGTTCCTGGTCATCCCAGTGCAGTGCAGCCCACCCTCAGCCAGTACCGAGAGCTCTCTCCGCGTCATACCTTCCTTGCTGGAGAGGTGGGTCCGGCTGGATGGCACACAGCACAGCCGATGCCTGTTGACCTGCATCAGACCCTTCTGAGGAGTCTTCCTTAGAATGGGGCTACTCTTCCCCCGGAGGGCCTGTCTCCGTCGCTGGGTAAGATGGTTTTTGTTGGTGGTGGCAGCTGAGGGGCTGATCTTCTTGTCCCCAGGAAGGCTATGAAGATAAAACACAAAAAACTACCAACAGGGTCACTGGGTAGATCTGCCCAAGCATCTCTGTCATGTTGGAGACAGAACAGGTTGCAATGTTCTCCAAGCAGAGCAGAGTGGCTTCAGACCCTCCCCTGTCCCTGTCCCTGTCCCTGCCCCAGGCCTTCTCCAAGCCACATGGACTTTTAGTACAAGATTTCAGTACAAGACTACAAGAAAAGGTGACAGAGAAGGACAGCATTCCTGAAAAAGAGGTGCCATCTCCCAAGCACATCTTCAAGGATGCCACAAAATCCCCCCTCTGAGGTCCCCACAACAGAGGAAGGCACCAGTATGATAAGAAGAAATCTATTCTCTAGGCACAGTGAACATGGCAGTCAGGCTCAGAAAACCACAGACAGCACATGTCTGAAGCACAGAGGCAGAGGAAGTGAGCATCTAGAGAGCCAAGGACCAAAGTAAGACAGCAGAAGAACTTCCTTAGTGGGACTGATGACAAGGACAGTAAATATCTTTTAGAAGAACACTGTCTTATAGCATAGACAGGTCCTCTGTTTGGTAAGCAGACAATACCTTTGCCATCAGTGGCTGAACTGAAGTTCCTGACCCCTGACCATATACTCTGGGCTATGATGCCATCTTATAGTTTCCTACAAGCATCCAAGGGTAAGAATCTCAGTGATGTGTGCTCATAAACCAGTAGCTTGGCCTGGTCACTTGGCTACCAGCAAAGGGCCAGCAGAGATGTAAGGTCAATCTGCTTCCTCTGGAGCAATGGACGCCCAACGGTTCAGGACACTTGGAAGGTGGCAACCGAGCACAAGGCAGGAAAAGCCTGGGATAGCAGTGCTACAGTCCCTTTCACAGACACTCCACATAGCACAAATGGTGCATCCTTCCGTCTGGACCCGGGCAGAGTGCTCCACAAAGCCTGACTTCCTAGAACCTAAAGCCCCCAAGTAAAAACAGAGCAGGAAAGTCTAGGCACACCTGACCGAGCCCAGCACCCTAGTCCGCCACCCACAGCTCAGACACATGCCCACTGCTCTGGCCAGAACAGTGATACAGCATTCACCTACTGCTACACACTGGACAGACCCAGGGTGCTGCTCCCCAAGCACCTAACCTGGCTTGGCACCATACGTTTTTGAACCCTGCTCACCTAGAAGGGAAACAACCTAGTTCTCACCAAGAGAAGAAAGGATGGGTCTGTCAGCATTACCAGTGCCAATTGCTTCCCCAACCCTACTGGGGCCCCATGCAAGCCCTTGAATCATTCATCTGTACCTGACACATCTTTATATGACAACAGCACTTCCAGCCTTACTCCTACTAGAAGCATGACCCAAAATCACACTCAAAGCTCCCAGTAGGTCACACATCCGTGGTGCTGAATAGACCCAACATGGGCTTTTTTTCCCAACCTGGAAACTAAAATCCAAATTCCCTAATTTAGGAACCAAAAGCACTTACTGAGCCCCGCCCCACCCACCTAGACAGCACATTGCAAAATAGCACACCTGGTATTGCCCCGCCTCCGGATAATCTTGGTTCGGCTCTTCACTTTGTAAGCTGAGAGCTGTGACTCTCCAAAGAGGGGCTTCGAGTTGCTGGGTACCCCTGCTGGTCTGTCCCCTGACGGGGGCCTAGATAGAACTGGGGAGAGCTGAGAAGTATGGTCCTTGCTGCCAGCCTCAGACTGCCAACGGAAAGAGGAAGAAGAGGAGGCCGAGGGGCTGGAAGCCTTCCACTTGTACTTGCTGGGAGAGGCTCCAGCCTTGGCTGGTGTGGCCAGTTTCTCAGGCCTCGCCCCTGGGTCAACCTTATGCTGTGACTTCTCGGTCTTTACACCCATACCAAAAGCGGCCTTGTTCACACTCTCCAGAGTTGTTCTGGGACTGAGAGCTCTCCGAGTGACCCGGGGGCTCTTTTGTGAGGCAGCTACCCATTTGTAGTTGTTTTTCCGAAACTTGCTGGTTCGACAAGACACTAGCAGTGAGGCCTCCCTGACCTGCCTGGTTCCCGTTGCTGGTCTGACTGGAGCCACCACTGACCCCAAGGAAGCTAGTCGGTCTGCATGGCCAATATTTGCTTTTTGGTCTCCAATAAACTGTTCAGAATAGCTGGTAGAATGAAGGCCGACCTTCCGGCCCAGAGCCACACCAGTGCGTTGGGGTAGGACAGAGGATGGGAAGTGTGCCTTGATGGCAATTTCACTTTCACTGACTGTCCGTCGGTGCTCAGGAGAGCTGTCATTAATTCTGCCCACAGACTTCACTACCCGAGGCTTGCCAGGCTCCTTCTGGCAGACCAAGAGGGGGTCGTCCACACTGTAACCCATCTTGGTTCTTCCTGGCCTTGGAGGCTGCAGCTGTCCACCAGGGACCTCAACCTCGCTTCCTTGGGGTCTTTGGTCACTCCAAGAGGGGTCATCACAGTCTTCCAAGGAACCCCGCTGGACCCCTGAAACATTGATAGACCCTGTCTTTGATGGTGGCTTGATCTTAATGACCATATTCTGATCTGGACTGAGCTGGACCTGTCTCTCCAGGACGTACGGCTGGGGTTCAGGATGCTGGCTATCCTCACGGAGGGATGCCTGCAAAGCATGATCACTGGCTGGGTCAGAAGATTCCAGAGGCTGATTCACAAGGGAGTATTTCTTGCGCCATGAAGGGCCATGGTGTGAAGAGAAGCCCCTCCGATTTGGACGGGAGTAGCGGGAGCCAAAGGTCCTGCCACCCTGGAACACAGGTGGCTGCCACCGAGTAGCTGATGAGGAGCCATGAGCAGGGCCATTGCCGTGGAGGGTTTTATAGTCGTCAATTAGACCTGAGAAGGCAGAATCACAGGCTCAGTTACCTAGGAGATATGAATAAAAACAGCAACAATCAAGACTACTACCCCTACCCTAATACCCCAGACCCACTCACCTTCCTGAGCCCCTTGCTGACCAGAGAGTTCAATCCAAATCTCTAGGCTTGTCAATTCTATAAACGCTTCTCCATCAATATTACTATTATGTCTGCTTATCCTGAAGATGGCAGCATTGAAGACAGGTATAACTGCTTTTACTCACTGTCCTACTAGGCCTACAATGTTTTGAGAGCAAGTGTCACTCCCTATACAAAACAAAAAAAAAAAAAAAAGTCAGGGACCCGAAAGCTGTGGTGCCTGGATAAGAACAGGACAAGACTTCCACTGAGGCCCTGTGGTTTACCCATTCAAGGGAAAAATGCAGGACTGCACCTTAGTAATCTCCTCAGAATGATGTTTCTCTAACCCAGTACTTGACAGACAGAGGAGAAAACAAAATAAAACAAAAACAAAAACAAAACAAACAGCAACACATATACCCACTGACGACCCAATCGCAAACATCTCCTACAGACCACACCTGATGCCAATACCACAAGGATTTTCCAATGAAATGACTCATAGAGCACTGGAGGAAGAGAGAAGGATCGCAAGCAGGTTCACTGGGTCCCCAATAATCAAACACCTGCCACCTGCCTCAACCCTGCCAGCCAACCACCCCACCACCACACACACACACACACACACACACACACACACACACACACACACACACAACACACACACACACACACACACACACACACACACACACACACACACACACAGCCTGCCTCAACCCTGCCAGACACCTCAGGTGGGGTGTTAAGGAAACCCAAGAAGCAGCCCCAAATAGGCAGACCACCTGGACTCTCCTTAACACATACTTTCCAAACCCCTAAGTATTTTCTGTGGAGAGAACTTTGGAAACGACATGAACACTTATAAAGACCAACTTGGGTCTAAAAATTTGAAGCTAAAGAAGCTGGTAGTCAGCCCTAAGTACAAGGGGGCTGTGCCTGAATAGGGCCAAAAAACACTCAACGGCAGCGGAAGAGAAAGGCTTCCGAACCAGCCGAGCCTGGAGGTCAGCTGACGCGACCACCCGCGGGTAGACCACCGTGCTGTCGACTCTTGACAGCCCTCTGAAGTCCAGCCCGCTCATTTGCCCAGAAGCCTGGTGGCTTCTGTTACCCGCGGGCCGCACCCGACTCGGCCGCTCCGATGCCCACCCATGACGACCATCAGGAGACCGCAACCGACAGCACCCGCTTCTGAGAGGGTCTACGGCGATCACAAGAAACAAGTGAACACACGCCGGAACCGCGGCCCGCTCACCCTGCAGGAGGCGTATCTGCCGCCGCAGCTGCTCCTTTTCCTCCATCTCCGGAGTCCGCGACGCCTAGCCAGACCCCCTCAACGTCATCACTGCGCGACTGTTTCCCGCGGGCGGGGCCGAGAGAACGCCGATCTTCACTATGCGTTGATATGGGGTTGGAAGGCACCGTCGCCCCGGCAACCCTGGGAGGGCGCCTGCGCAGAACGAGAAAACTCATCATCTTGATGCGCCCGGAAGTAGCAGCCGTCTGGCTTCTACACCAATTCCTGCCCCTCTTTTCCACCGCTGGTGGGGGGGTGGGGTGGGGATTCCATGGAAGACTTGGAGGAGATGGTTTGGTAACAGTTTCTCCTACACCCAGAAATTCCTTTTATCAACTTATTTGTTTGACACAGGGTCTCACTATGTATTCCTGGCTGGGGAGAAACATAAATGGGGGACTCGCTATGTAGATAAGACTGACCTTGAACTCGCAGAGGTTCACTTTCCATTACCTCCGGACCTGGAATTAGGAAAAGAATCGGAGGCTATTTTTTGCGGCTATTCTCGAGGTCATTTAGTAGGAAAGGCTAAAATAGAGAAGAAAACTCACGAGAGTTACCACGTGATCAAACAATGCCACATGTAGTTGTATAACCAAGGAGTAGAAAACATCTATTCTAACATACTTGTATGTCATCATTTATATTAGCTAACCAGAAGCAACCCAAATGACTGTTCACATGGAAATGGGATATTATCCAGTGTTTTGTTTTGTTAGAGACAGGGTCTCACTATGTAGCTCTGGTTGTCCTGGAGTTCACTATGTAGACCAGGCTCATCTCGAACTCTCAGAAATCTGCCTGCCTCTGCCTCCCAAAAGAGTTTAAAAGAGTGCACCACTACACGAGGATGTACAGTATCTCTGTAGCGCTAAGGCCTCAAGTCCAACCAAGTCTCTACCAGTGAGCTATATCTGCACAGTTTATTGTTAAACCTGAAAAAGAAGTTCTAGAAACTGGGCTTGGTAGTGCATGCCTGTAAGACCAACATTAAGAAGTAGGGGTAGATAGCTGGGCAGTGGTGGCACACACCTTTAATCCCAGCACTCTAGAGGCAGAGGTAGGCACTCTGGAGGAACTCTGAGTTTGAGCCCAGCCTAATCTACAGAATAAGTTCCAGGACAGCCAAGTTAGTCAGTGAAGGAGTTGGAAAACAAAAGGTTGGTAATAATGTAATAGAAACAAGGGGCCCATGTTCCAGCTCCAGCAAGCAGCAGAACTCAGCAGCTTCAGCCATGTGGCTCTAGCTTTAGAGTCAAGAATAGATAACCAAGGTTGCACCTCGTGCTGGTAGACAGACTTGGTAATGTATAAGAGTCACCCAGGTGGTACTGGTTTGGAAGGCATGAAGAGTCATGGAGAGCAGCTGAGGCTTGGCACTGTGAGAGGTCAGGGAAGGCCATTGGAGAAAGTGAACCCTCAGTTGCAGTTGATGGCCCAGGACTGAAGGGGGCATGCAAAGAAGCTGAGGTTGGGCACTGTAAAGGGAACCTATGAGAGGCTATTATTGGTGAAGCCTCATTGCAGTGAGAAATCCCACTGTTTTAGAGATGGTAGCACCATGGGATGACCACCAGGAACAGCAGCAACAGTGGAGTCAACCAGAGCCTAGAGTGCTACAGAGGACAGAGCTGGGGATGTGACCCAAACCCTTTGGAGGAACCCAAAAGATTGTGTGTGGATCCCAGTCATTGGGGAGAAAAAGCTGTAACAATGAAGTTGCCTTGAAGACCCCAGGATATTCCAGAGGCCAGAGTCATGGGATACCTGCTGAGGAAAGCTGCTACCAGGGAGTGGAACCAGCCAAAGAGAATTGTCAACAAAACATAAGTGAGTTGGAATCAGACATGGAGATGCAGAGTTTGGAGTTTTCCAGCTAGCTTTTGGTCCTGCTTTTGTTCAGGATTTCCTCACTATGACGGTTTGGAACGGTAATGTATATATATCCTATGATGTTGGAAGTATGTGATCTGCTTTTTGATTTTGATTTATAAGGGATAAGTTCAGTGTGTGGATGACTCTCAGAAGAGACTTTGAACTTTGAACTTTTAACATTGTTGAGAGTGTTATAGACTTTGGAACTTTTGAAGTTAGATTAAATGTATTTTGCATTATGCTATAACTAGGTGTGGCTGCCTTAGAGTCAGGTGTTTGACCAAGCCTGTGGGGGCCAGGGAGTGGAATGCGGTAGTTTGAATATGCTTGGCCCAGGGAGTGGCACTACGGGGAGGTGTGACCTTGTTGGAGGAAGTGTGTCACTGTGGGGGTGGGCTTTAAGATTTTCCTCCGAGCCAGGAAACAGTCTGCTCCTGGCTTCCTTTGAGTGAAGGCAATAGAACTCCCAGCTCCTCCAGTACTGTGCCTGCCTGGCCACTGCCCTACTTTCCGCCATGATAATACTGACTGTGTAGGCTACCCCCAATTAAATGTTCTCCTTTCTAAGTTGCTTTCATCATGGTGTCTCTTCACAGCAATGGAAACCCTACCTAAGTCACAGACTGCTGCAATTTCCCAACCCCCAGAATTCTGAGTGAAGCCAACACCAGTCAAGCAGCTCAGGGGAGAGGGAGACCTATTGCTTCCTGCTTAGCTGTAACTCTGTGGTGAGCTGTAAACTCACCTCATACTAAAAATGAACCCTAACAATTTATTTCCTACACATCCACCACAGATCTTCACAATAAGTAAAAGTAAAGGAAATTTCTTCACACTGACTATGGGAACTCAGTTCTACAGTAATAAAAACAGGGAGTGGAAATGTGCTAGTTAAATGTAAACATCTTACTCAACAACAAATATCTTCAGCAAAACATTTTATGTATGAAGGGATGTATAGAATGTATAATGTAAAAATGTATATAATGACTCAGTAGATACGGGTACTTGCCATCAAAGCTAATGACTTCAGTTTGACCCCTAGAATATACATGGTGGAAGGATTCCTTAAACATGTCACCTGGGGCTGGAGAGATGGCTCAGTGGTTAAGAGCACTACCTGCTCTTCCAGAGGTCCTGAGTTCAAATCCCAGCAACCACATGGTGACTCACAATCATCTGTAATGAGATCTAATGTCCTCTGCTGTGTCTGAAGACAGCTACAATGTACTTATATATAATAAATAAATAATTGGGCTGGGGATTTAGCTCAGTGGTAGAGCGCTTGCCTAGCAAGTGCAAGGCCCTGGGTTAGGTCCCCAGCTCCGAAAAAAAAAGAAAAAAGAAAAAGAAAAAAATTTTTTAAATAATTAATTAATTAAATCCTTTAAAAAGAATGTCATCTGACCTCCAGGCACATGATGGGTGTGCAACCAAACACACATACACAAATAAGTAAACTCATGTTTCTATAACTAACCATATGAGTAAAATGCCCACAGTGTCAAGGATTCACATGAACTGTGCTTCTTTTTTTTTTTTAAAGATTTATTTATTTATTATATATGAGTACACTGTAGCTGTCTGCAGACACACCAGAGGAGGGCATCAGATCTCATTACAGATGGTTGTGAGCCACCATGTGGTTGCTGGGATTTGAACTCAGGACCTCTGGAAGAGCAGTCAGTGCTCTTAACCACTGAGCCGTCTCTCCAGCCCATGAACTGTGCTTCTAACGAAGGATCTGCTCACACAGGCAAGGATATAACCCATGGCCTGAACCCCACCCGCTGAAGCTCCCATGGCACCTACATGCAATGACAGGGACTTTGAAGATCTCTGTGATCATGACACAGTGGTGACACATGCCTTTGGTCTGAGCACTTGGAAGGCAGAGGTAGGTGGATCTCATAAGTTCCAGACTAGCCTGGTCTACAGAATGAGTTCCAGAACAACACAGAGAAACCCTGTCTTGAAAAAAAAAATCAAACAAAAGACTGCAGGTAGAGGTCTGCATGCAAGACAGAAAGCCTGGCTTTCCAGATCAAAAGAACAAACAGGCTGGGGAGTCTTGGCAGGAGGATGGCCCACGCAGAGGCTTCAAGAAGTAAGGTCAGAAGCCACTCTCATGCAGGGCATCTCTCTGGAGAGGTCGAATCTACCAGAACCATAGTTGCTTCCTGCTTCCTTCTTTACCCAGTCCTGTCTGTCTCCCACCTCACTCTCACACTCTCAGCTGAACTTTGGAATATTTCTGATTCTTTCCAGTCACTTTCAGCCAGTTGTACCCAGGGAGTAGCTAAGGAAACAAGCCCATGAGAGACTTATATGCCAGGAGTGGTAACCATAGGTTGGCCCTGCCCTCAACACTTATGAGACTTAAGCCTTGGCAGACTCAGAAGAAAGAGGTAATATCCCAAATTGTGTGAGATGGACTCTCCACTTGCAGTCTTTTAAGATTGGATGTGTTTGCTTTGTCTGCATGTGTGCCTATGCACCACATCTGTGCAGTGCCTAAGGGAGCAGGAAAAGGGCAGTGGATCACCTGGACCTCTAGTTACAGGCGTTTATGAACTGCCACGTGGGTGCTGGGAATCAAACACAGATCCTCTGCATGAGCAACAAGTGCTCTTAAGCTCTGAGCTATCTCTTCAGACCTCTACTTGCAGACTTCTATTTTTCTTCAGAAGCACTTGTACATTAGCCCAGCCCAGCCTTACTTCCCATAACTCCCACACTGCCATCTTGTAAAGAAGTCAAAGTTGGCCTCCTGGAAGGAAAGGCCTGAGAGCTAGCCCATTCACCACCATGTGACGACAGCAAGAAGACTGACCCTTATAAACCGCCCAAGGATGTAAGCCCTTGTGGTGCCTCATCTTAGTTGACAACCTGACAGCATCTAGAATCAGCTAAAACACAAGCATCTATCTGACCACTGCTGTAGAGGCTGCTGGTCAGATTATTTGAGGAGGTAGAGTCACCCTGAGCTTAGGTGGCAGCTTCTGGTGGCGGCCAGATAAAAGAAAGTGGAAGACTGAGACTGTCTTTTGCCTCCTTTCTCTCACTGTCCCCGGCGAGTTCACCTATCCTGTTGCTGCAGCACCTTCCACTGATACTGGAACGAATTTCCTTGGGTCTCCCAAGTAGACAAGGCAAGACCAGCCCATCTCCAGGAATCTGCCAGGTCCTGTTCCATGCACACAGCATCTGTTCTTGAGCTGTGGACTGTGAGAAATACTTTAGTCTAAGTATCTAGAGCAGTCTTAGCTGGCAGGCCAGTTTAGTAGCACTGACAGCCAGCCATCTGCCACATGTGTGAAGCCACTCTTGTCTTGTGAGCAGAGGACTTGAACGATGTCTGGGGAAACAGATGGAGTCATCTCTGCTGAACCCTGCCCAAACTACCAACTCCCAGAATTAGTGGCAGATTTAAAAACTATTTTTAATTTATTATTAATTTTTTTAAATGTAGGAGAGCTCTGTCTACATGCCAGAAGATCCCTTTATAAATGGTTGTGAGCCACTATGTAATTGCTGGGAATTGAATTCAGGGCCTCTGGAAGAGCAGTCAGTGTTCTTAACCACTGAGCCATCTCACCAGTCCTTGTTTTCTGATTTCTGATTTCTATTTTGTTAAGCAACTAAGTTTAATTTTGATTTATTTGCAGCAAAAAAACTGACAGGCTCACAGGCCCAGCACTAAGGTGCGTTCTTGTCTGTGCTGGATGAATTCTCAACTCCTGGGATCCAGTCCTGACATCACAACAGAGCCTTGGGCATTTACTAAGAGGACAGGGCTTGTGGACTTGTCCAAGGATGGGCAACTGTCAATGAGATGGGCAGTGTCAGAATTATTTTACGGAAAATGATCTTGACAGTTATGCTTGTCATATTGAAGAGAAAAGCAATCCACTTCGGAGGCCAGAAAGATGGCTCAGTGGGTATAGGCACTTGCCACCAAGCCTGACAATCTGAGTTCAATGTCTGGATCCCATGTGGTGGAAGGGAGAACCAATTCCTGAAAATTGACCTTAATAGGCACTCTGTGGCATACGTACATACACACACATACATGCACACTAAATTAAGTTGGGTTTTTTTTTAAAGATTTATATCTATTTTATGTATGTGAGTACACTGTTACTGTCTTCAGACACACCAGAAGAGAGCATCAGATGCCATTATAGATGGCTGTGAGCCACCATGTGGCTGCTGGGAATTGAACTCAGGACCTCTGGAAGAGTAGCCAGTGCTCTTAACTGCTGAACCATCTCTCCAACCCAAGTTGTTTTTTGTTTTTGTTTTTGTTTTTTTTAATTCACAGCAGGAGTGGAAGTGTATGGTCCAGTCATCTCAAGAGCCATGTCATTTTTCTGAAGGGTAGTTTGCCATGTGAGTCAAGACCTTAGCTACCTTTAAAAGAAAAAATATGGGGTTGGGGATTTAGCTCAGTGGTAGAGCGCTTGCCTAGGAAGTGCAAGGCCCTGGGTTCAGTCCCCAGCTCCGAAAAAAAGAACCCAAAAAAAAAAAAAAAAGAAAAAAGAAAAAATATTTATTTTGATTATTTGAATGTATGTATGTGAGTGGCAGTGTATGCACATAAGCAAGGGTGCTTATAGAGGCCAGAGGCATGGGACATCCCAAGAGATGGAGTTATAACCGATGTCTAGTCTCCCAGTGTGAATGCTAGGAATCAAACTAGGATCTTCTTTTTTTTTTTCTTTTTTTCCGGAGCTGGGGACCGAACCCAGGGCCTTGCGCTTGCTAGGCAAGCGCTCTACCACTGAGCTAAATCCCCAACCCCTGGGATCTTCTATCAGAGCAACTGTTGAACTATGTCTCCAGCTCAATGATGCTTTTTGAGTATTTTATTCTTAGGAAACAAGCGTGGGCAGGGATAACATAAAAATATCAAGTGCCACATCGTTAATGAATTCCAAAACTATGCAATCTGTTTATAACATTTTACAGAAAATTAACATGATGTGTACACATATATGTGTGATAGGTGTGATCTCAATGAAACTTAGAACAGGGAAGGGAAGATATCCGAGAATGACTACATTGGGATCTTCTGTCGCAAAGATTAAAAAGCACTTATATGGGGGCTGGAGAGATAGCTCAGTGGTTGAGAGGACTGGCTGCTCTTCCAGAGAACCCAGGTTCCAGTTCCAGAACCCACATGGCCACTCATAATCCCCTGTAACTCCAGTCCCAAGTGATGTGATGCCCTCTTCTAACCTCCACAGGCACTGCAGGACAAAACATGCAGGCAAACACTCATACACATAAAAGCCAAAAAGTTAATTTAAAAACCGCAAATTGGCCAACCCTTGTGCTCAGCAGGCTCGCCACTACACAGCCACATCCCTGGGTGTGACAGGCTCAGTTTTCTTTTTTTTTTTTTTCTTTTCTTTTTTTCAGAGCTGGGGACCGAACCCAGGGCCTTGCGCTTGCTAGGCAAGTGCTCTACCACTGAGCTAAATCCCCAACCCCCAGGCTCAGTTTTCACAACAACCCCATCTCATGCAGACCTGGAGGCAACATCTGAAGCCAGTATTTCAGTTAGAATGTCGGTCGGGTTCAGCGCCCACCCACCAAACATGATGCTGGCTCAGCTTCCTGTCCCCCAGCTCAAAGGACAGCTGTGCCATCTCCTGTCTTGCCTACCCTGAGCCAGTATGTTGTGGCCATTGACCCATGGCCTGCTCTCCCTCTGGGTTTTCTGCCCCCCTCCCGCCCCCTTGTTTTTCTAGACAGCATTTCTCTGTGTAGCCCTGGCTATTCTGGAACTCATTCTATGGACCATTTTGGCCTCAAACTCAGAGATCCACCTTCCTCTGCCTCCCAAGTGCTGGGATTAAAGGCACGCGCCTTCATTGCCCTCCTCTGCCTTCTCTGCCTCCTCTGCCTGTGTTTTTTTTCCTCCATGAAGTATGCCTGCTTGCAGAGAAGCCCAGATGCACGTTGTAGTGGAGAACAGATCCAGCCTTTCAGCAAGCAGAGAAAACTGAGTCACTCATCCATGTTGCCCACGCTGTAGTAGGCTCCTTCTTGTCCTTGCCCAGGGAACATTTGTGTCTGGTCCCTCGCCATCCCCTCTGCTTTTATGCACCATCTCCTGCACTCTTTCCACCTCTTACAACGCAAGAGCTTCCTCTGGCCTTCCCACCTTCATCCTGATCTGGTCCCAAGTCATCCTGAGTGTGCCCTAGGCCTGGTCATACATATCTTCCCAGCCTCAACTCCCAAGACCTCTCAGATACTGCCTCAGTAAAGTGTGTCCCGGCACTAGTCTAAGGGGAAAGTGTCTCCACTGGACTTCCTGGTTGGGCCTCAGCGGGAGAGGATGTACCTAGTCCTGCTGGGACTACATGTCTCAGTGCCCAAGGAGGGCTCCTCCTCCTTTGAGGAGAAGGGGAGGAGGCAGTGGGGGGGGGCAGATTTGTAAGGGACTTGGGGGGGGGGGAAGGAAGGGGCTAGAATGTAAAGAGAATTTTTAAAAATCAACTTTTTTTTTTAAGTATTTTTATCTGGAGAATGTGGACAGAATGTTAGATCCTCTGTTTACGTGTCGTCCGCAACTGCACATTCCTTCAAAAGCATCTACTCCCCCCTCCACTGACTCAGCCTGCACTCAGTTTGGGAATTTTTTCCATTCCACTCTCAGGGTGTGGCTCTTCATCCTCCTCCCTGGCCAACTCAACAATCGTCAGCAAGCTGGGGCCATCAGATGAGCATGATACTAAATGCTGCAATGGAAAAGGCCCGTGGCAAGCTGTCCTACACCTCCTGGACAAAGGAGAGCACGAAGTGACAGAAAGGGAAATGGGCAGAGAGAGCCAGGACCCAGCATACAACACGTCAGCCCCCATTGCAAAGCTTCTCAGCCACACAGAGTGACTCCTGGCTTTCCTGGCTTACTTTGTTAATGTGAAGGTGGATAATCTCAGATGAGCTCCCTCTGGCTAGACTCGGTACAACGAGACACAGTAAGGCTTCAGCTTCATGTGTCTGAGACAGTGGCTTTCTCAGGAGTCCTCCCCCCCAGTAAACATGTACCTGTGCTTTGCAGGCCCGGCCCACAACGCATAGGGGTGTGTGTGTGTGTGTGTGTGTGTGTGTGTGTGTGTGTGTGTGTGTGTTTTAAAGAATTATTTGTTTTATGTATGTAATTACACTGTCGCTGTCTTCAGACACACCAGAAGAGAGCATCAGATCTCATTACAGATGGTTGTGAGCCACCATGTGGTTGCTGAGAATTGAACTCAGGACCTCTGGAAGAGTAGCAAATGCTCTTAACCACTGAGCCATCTCTCCAACCCATAAGAAACTATTTAGAAGGGTTGGGGATTTAGCTCAGTGGTAGAGCGCTTGCCTAGGAAGCGCAAGGCCCTGGGTTCGGTCCCCAGCTCCGGAAAAAAAAAAAAGAAACTACTTAGAATCAAACTTCCACTATTTATTTATTTATTTATTTATTTATTTATTTATTTATTTATTTAGTATATGAGTACACTGTAGCTGTCTTCAGACACACCAGAAGAGGGCATCGGATCCCATTACAGATGGTTGTGAGCCACCATGTGGTTGCTGGGATTTGAACTCTGGACCTCTGGAAGAGCAGTCGGTGCTCTTAACCGCTGAGCCATCTCTCCAGCCCCAAACTTCCATTTTTAATGGTGGCTGAGTAAAGTTTACGTTCCTTGACCCTAGAACGGGGCATTCCACCAGGCTCTTGGGGATATGTGGACGGTATGAACTTGTCAGAGACAGAAGGTATAGCTCCCCGGTGTCACCCTCAGCTGCCTGAAGAGTTCCCTTAGACTCTTAGGGACCTCAACTCAGACCGAATTTGGATTTGTACCTTTGATGCATTAAAGAATGTCAGGACTAGCCAATATGAATCCGAGTTGGGGTGTGATATACATATTTTACGATAGGCTTAAGCACCAGAATTAAACCAATGAGAGGGGCTCAGATGGAAAGTGTGACCCTGAGGTTCTCAAAGAGAAATCACTCAGAGCAAGGCACAGGCTCCTCGGGGACAGCATAGCTGCCTGCCTTACAATAATCAGATATGGGATTTTGGTGGGATTTGAAATTTTCTTCAAAAAGCTGCTAAGAAATCTGAGGCCCCCAGGTGGTTCCTCAGGGACAATCTGTTGTGCGCACAAAAGTCCTCGTGCTCACAGACCAATGGGGAAACCAGGAATAGTAAACACCCAGGGGCCTCATCTCAATGGAAGATTCAAAATCCCTGTTTTCCCATCCTGAAGGCTAGGAATGGATTTTGTTTACAACCTGATGGTGTATCTGTAGAGGCAGCCCTCAAATTCCCCAGAATGATTGTCCCAGAAACTTCCTCCCTGGGCCATTACTCATCCATAGACGAGACATCCCACATACTCTATGGCCTGCTGACCTCTATACTATGTCAGACAAAGCCCACACTAGATACTAGGCTTTGAGCTACAGAACTCACCCTCATGGTCACATGGTCACATGGACTTTGTAAAGGAATTTATATGTGGGCACACACCTTAAGCTTTTTTGTGCATCTGGAAGTGGACTGGTTGTTGCCTGAAAACCTTTCTCTAAACTGTACTGTTTTAAATCTGCTGACCATAAACTGCCTGTCATTAGACTCCCGGAAGTCTGATCCAGGTTGACAAGTCGGTCTGCACGGGGTTCTCATTCTCATCTCTCCAAGCCTTTTGCTTCCTTGCCTGTCACCTGCAAGGACCTGTGGACAATGAACAGTAACGAGCGAGGCCCTAGCCAGTGATACACATTCAGGCCTTAGACCTGGCATCACTACTTTCACGGTCAACTGCCTATATATGAGAATATTATCTCTAAGTCAGTGGCCTTTACTGCAAATGTTAATCTTGCTTCTCCGCTGCTGAGAGGTTTCCATCGGACCCCAGGATGAGTGAGGGGTGTTCTTTCCCTTCCTGTGGCCCTCACGAATTTCCATTTTGCTATCCTGCCTCAGCCTCATTGTCCAGTCTTCCATCTGCTAAGTCCTGGGCCTTCAGGGATCACCAACGGATGAAAAACAAGCCCTACTCCCAAAGCAGTGTCTGGGGCAGAAAGACATGGGGAAGATGCTGTGGGTCGGTGGGGGTATCCCACCCAGCCGGTTCTGGGATCTGACTCCCTCAAGAGGAAATAGAACGAGAAGGACGTGCTAGGTTTGGGCACTTATACAGGTGGGTCTGGGCTACTTGAGGTAACATGGGACCCCTTTAACCTCCACTGCCGGTCTCCAGGGGACAGCTGCTAGGCCACTTTCCCTGCACTCTTCCCTCAGAACCTTGGGTCTTTCTGCAGCCTCGCCTGACCCCTCCCATCCCACCTGGACCCAAAAGCCTATCCCGTTGCTCCCACCGCCGCTGTCTGCTCAGCTTCCGCTTCAGCCGCCCATTGCTGCTTGCCAGATGCGCTGAAAGCTGAAGGACTGGAGGAGGAGCTAAACTGTTGACTCCCTCCCTCCCGGGCCCACCATGCAGCCTAACCAAGCTCTTAGGAACTAGACAGAAGCTCCTCCCTACCTCCTCCCTCACATTCCTAGATCCTCTGGTTACAGAGTCCTGACCATGCTCCCCCACCTCCACCCCAAGGCTGGCCTCTGGACTAGTCCTGAGTCCCTCTTGTCTTTGGCCTTGTGTTCCACAACTTGTCTCTGTGACCAGGGTCGTTAGTCCCTGAGTTCATTGCTGTTACTGGCCGGGTGCCAGCGTTCTTGACGCAGTGCCAATTCTGGCAGGCGGAGGCTGCGCAGTATGCTTCCTCTTTAACAGGACCATGCGTACACAGGCACACCTTGCCTAAATGACCCTTCTCCCACTCACCACAGAATTCTGATCCAAGGGTCCCAAGCCCTGGTCACAGTTCGACCACAAAGGTCTGTCCAGATTTTGCCCAGAGTGGCCTTGGACACCCCCCATGGACTCCCAAACCCCATAACCTAGTCAGAAAAAAGAAGCCCGTCACACAAAGTGCCTGGGAGTTGCCTCAATGTGTCCTAGACTCCTGGACACTCAAGAGGAACTAGGGCCCCTCAGCCTGTGAATGGGGCCAGAGGGAGGGGGTGTGAAGACTGGCCCTGCACACAATGGCTTCCTGCTGTGCTTCTTCACACCCTGTTGTCTCTGAGCAGCCATCTGGAACCAACAAGTCCTGCACTTTTGGTTTGGGATTATTATTAAAGAACTGAAAGTGTGAATAAGGGACTCAGCAGCAGCAGCAGCAGCAGCAGCAACAGCAACACAAGCATCCAGGCCAGTGGCTACCTCAGGCCACTGTCTACAGAGGTCAGGCACAATGTGTCACAGCCTGCTTTGCCCTCCCTGTGGATGGCAGGCACCTACCTGGCCTCCATGCCTAGAAAGTCCTGACTCTCCACACACTGGTGTTCTAAAAAAGTAGACTAGCAACCAGCAAGGTGATTCAGTGAACAAGGCACCCACTCCCAAGCCAGAGCACCTGAGCTTGAGTCCCATGGCCAGTTCTGGAGGGCCATCCTCTAACTTAACAAACCCACTGTAGTCATGTGTACATATTTGCACACACACATGCACGTGCACACACACACACACACACACACACAAATACATCAGGTGTAATACAAATTCTTTTTTAATATATATTTATTTATACATTTGTTTATTTATTTTATGTATATGAGTCCACTGTCACGCTCTTCACACACACCAGGAGAGGGCATCAGATCCCATTACAGATGGTTGTGAATCACCATGTGGTTGCTGAGAATTGAACTCAGGACCTCTGGAGAAGCAGTCAGTCCTCTTACTAAGCCATCTCTCCAGCCCCGTAATACAAATTCTTAAAAACTGAAAAATAAAAACGGAAGTGAATCAGAGCTTATCACAACCTGCTGGAAACCCACAAGACGAAACCACCCTGCACTCAAAAGGCCACTTCCAGTAGGATGCTGTGGCTTGTGCACCTAATCCCAGCACTTAGGGAGACACAGGCAGGCGAATCTCCACGAGTTCGAGGCCACCCTGATCTACATAGTGAACTCCAGGACAGCTAGGGATACATAAAAAGACCCTGTCTCAAAACAAATAAACAAAGACTACTTGCTGCTGTCCCTGGACTAGAGCTAGCCCTGCTGGAGAGGTAAAAATAAGGAGCAAGGCTGGGCAGGGCGCCTGAGAGTCAGTACTGCTTAGAAGAGGACCAAGGGGAGATTGAAGACCTGGTGTGTGAGATGGAGTCACTTCCTGCAGTGGACAGCCCTGGCCTGGCACAATCCCCACTGATACACTCAAACACATGCATTGTGTGCAAATGTGCACACATAAACACAAATGCATCTATATTTCCAGATACACACACTTGCACATGCTTATATTGAAACATGAACACATACACTTAGGGGTACAAACACACAAACAAGTAAACATGCATGTGTCAATATAATACGCACAGATATAAAGACATACTCATACAACCATGCACGTACCGTTTGGGTTTGCTTCTTCTTGCTGTGGTAAAACACTCTGGGGAGGAAAGGATTTCTTTGGTTTGTGTGTCTCGGTTCATTTTTGAAGGAAGTTAGCACAGGGGCTCAAGCTGTAGCACATACCAGGGAGGAAAGCGGCCTGCTGGCTGTCTCCTGGCTCACTCCCAGGCCTATATTCCTATAGTTTTCTTATATAGCCCAAGCACATTTAGAGATGCCTAGGGATGATACCACCCACACAGGGCTGGCTCTTCCCACAGGAATCACCATTGAAGATGACAGCCCTACAGACATCCTCAGGCCAATTTAATCTAGCCAATTCTGGAGGTACCCATCCCAGATGACTCTCGGTGGGATCCAGTTGACAGCTGAAGCAAACGAGGACACATACATCCATACTCAGCCCTACACTCCTTGAAGACTCCCACTGAACCAACAAGGAGATGGACTCATGACCAGCAAATAAGTCCAGTCAGAGCTCAAGGTGTGCCCAAAGCCCCACAGACCTCTACCTGATGAACCGGGGTTCTGGAGTTTTGTCAACACAAGATGTTTCCCTTTTGCCTGGATCTAATTTCTCTTTTGTCTGAACCTAACTGTATTTTGTGGCAGTGGCAACATTCCAGGGACACTAGAAATCACCTGCAGGGTAGGGCAGAGACCTCTTCATCACTAGAACCTGCTACAAGAAAACACAGAGTCCTAGCTTAGTATAGCTTGTGTCTTTAGCATAGTAAGTATGCTAATTCATACTTTTGCAGACCCTTCAGGACAAGTCCTAGGCCAGGCACAGGGATGCATGCATATGTGCGCACACACACACACACACAGAGAGAGAGAGAGAGAGAGAGAGAGACAGAGACAGAGACAGAGACAGGGACAGAGACAAAGAGAGAACAAGTCTTTAAGGTAAAGACTAAAAGCAGCAGAATGGAGTAGCTCAGGAAGGGATAAAGGGATCCATTGCCTTGGCATCTCTGCCCTGGGTAACCCCAGCCAGATCCAAGGTCAGGTTGCAAGGTCTGCATTAGCAGGGGGGCAGGGTTTGGTTTACATCCCCCTTGTCCAAGGCAAGATGCCAATCCCTCAGGAAGGGACAAGGCAAAGAAGATAAGCCTCCAATACCTAGAGTCAGGAGCCAAGAAAGCCAAAACTTTTCATTCCAGATTATTCTTAAAGTACCAAAAATGTGAACAAGGAATTGCACCAGACAAGCTCCCATCCAGACCAATGCCCAGTCTTCATCACGGAGAGACCACACCAGATTAGCACCACATGTATGGGCCCTCCAACACGGAGGGCCTACGAGTCCCTAGAATCAGAATATGAATGAGCTTCTTGAGTTCTGAGGTCTTGGTAGAGAACAGCTCTGTTTAGCAATATGTTTGAAATGTTAGATGGGGGCAAACATCCCTGAAGAGCCAGGAGATATCAAGGAAAGGACCTGACAGTAGCCTGTTCCTACCATGGCCACATCTGGGAGAGGGGACACTCTCAAGAGCCCTACATAAAACCTGGGGCTCAAGACACAATGTTCCAATCCACAGCCTAAGAGGCCTAGGAGGGCTGGTTTTATGGAACTGTGTGCTGGGGGTAGGTTCACAGCACCTGATACCAGAACACTATGGCCCCGGGGAGCCTGTAGCTAGATTGAGTGCTTCTACTAAACTCCAGATGTATTTTACATTTTTTTCTTTATTTTTATTTTATGCTTTGTTTTCTTGTATGTCTGTGCACCATGTATGTGTGGTGCCTGTGAAGGCCAGAAGAACTCACTAGATTGTCTGGAACTTGGTCAGTAGCTACCATGTGAGTGCTGGGGACTGAACTAGAATCCTCTGTGAAACTGCACAAGCCCTTAACTCCTGGGCTGTAGAGATGGCCCCAAGGAGTCCAGAGTTTTTAAAATAAATACCGGTATTGAGAAGCAATTTATATACCATATACTCCAGCTACTTAAAAGTGAATAATTCTGTGAGTCTAGTATATTCAAACATATGTAGGCAGGGTGGTTCATGCCTTTAATCCCAGCATTCAAGAGGCAGAGGCAGGTGAATCTCTGTGAGTCCAAAGCCAGTCTTGTTTATCTAGTGAGCTCCAGGCCAGCAGGGGATACCTAAAGAGACTTGGTCTCAAAACTAAATTAAATAAGCAAATGCATACATATGTAAATGTGTGTGGCTATTGCCCACACCCCAGAAAAACACTCTAAAACCATTAGGAGTTTCTCTCTCTTTGTCCTTTAGCCATTGGCAACCACTAAAAGATTGGCTTGTGGGGCTGGGGATTTGGCTCAGTGGTAGAGCGCTTGCCTAGCAAGCACAAGGCCCTGGGTTTGGTCCCCAGCTCCGGAAAAAAAAAAAAAAAAAGATTGGCTTGTTTTGGGAATTTCATACAAAATGATTTGCACAGTAACATGTGGGTTTTTTGCTTGTTTGTTTTTGTTGGGTGGGTGGTTTAGCTTTGGTCTGGCTTCTGCTTGTGACTGTGTTTTCAGGGTTCAACCACAGGGTTCTGCAGTGTATCTTAGAAGTATATTCATGCCTCCCAGTTGCCATGCAAGCACCCTATCGTGGGTTGGTGACAGAGCTTAGTTCTTCCCTAGTCTGTGCAGGGGCCAGAACTGGACAAAATACTGCGCAGATTTACTATTTTTTAAATCTACGTATGAGTTGACGGACATTCAGGTCACTCAAGGTTTATTTGCTTGACTCTTTAAAATGTTACCATGGAGACCTGGAGAGATGGTTCAGGGTCTAAGAGCACTTGGTGCTCTTACAGAGGACTAGAACTCAGTTCCTGGCACCCACATATGGTGCACATTCATACAAGCAGACAAAACACTCACACACACATAAAATAAAAAAAAACTTTAAATCTCAAGAAAAAATGTAAACATTACCATAAACATTGGTGTACGCATATCTGTTTGACCTGCCCCCCTGCTTACTTTTTAAGCAATGCTTTACCGTTGATAGCCTGAACCCCAAGATGACCCCTTGCTTTGGATATGCACCTACAAGTCCTATTGCTGGGTCACCTGGTAACTACATTCACCCGTTTGAAAAATTGCCTGTGTGTTCTCTAGAGCAGCTCTACTGTTTTCAGTTTCCTGTCGCAAGAGCTTCAGAGGTTTGTTTTTCTACAGTCTTACTACTATTTACTTAGGATGACAGCCAGACAGCCTAAAGGCCTTGATGCTATCTAGTTTTGATTTGCATTTTCCTGATAACTAATGATGTGCTTGCTGGCAATTGATACAGTTGTAAAACTCTAGAAAAGCCCATTCAGATCTTTTACTATGGCCCCGGTGTTTAAGAAAGAATAAGAGCTGCGAAGTTGTAGGAACCCGGACCAGAAGAAACCGCGATCGCTATTGCGATCGCAGGGGCTTCCCGAAGCCCATGGGGGCTCTCGAGAGGAGGAGAAGGCTAGGGCAGGCTGCGCCGCTGTTCCGGGAGGGAGGGCTCCTTGAACGCGCCGCTACGTCGGGCTGCAGCTTCACAGTTTCACTTTTGTGTCCTGACTCTTCGAGAACCGCTCTTGCTGGTGGCTCCCCGTGGCTCCCGTGGCTCCCGTTTCTCCCAGGGTGAGCCGACAAGAGACCCCTCCTCGGCACCCCGGCACAGCCCTGCTACGCTTGGTGGGCCCAGATACCTCAGCAGGGGTGAAGATCGTGGTGAGCCACCCTGCTATTCAGCCCTCCCGGAACCCAGCCGCCCCTACTCTGGTTTGTCTACTCTATTGCCTGGATGCCTGCTTGTTGAGTTGGGGATTCAGCACTTCCCAGAAGCCCCACTATACCAGACAGCTTGAAGAGACCCTAAGAGGTATGAAGGCCACCCACTAGCGATACAGTGGGACCAGCCTGGTTTGGGCTTGACAATAGGGGGTTTGAGGGAGGGAGGCGGGGAAGGGGGGGCACTCTAGGCTTCTGGGCTGAATGCTGATTCCCTGGCGCATAAGTCCCTCCCTGATCCCCAAGAGCCTTCCTTCCTGCCTCACTCTCCACCGTTAGCCCAGAGACCCAGTTTCCTAGGGGTAGAACTGTTCCTCCACACTACACAGGTTGTCTGTCCCATGCCTGTTTTGGCTTCTGACCCATGAAGGTTCAACCAGGTCAGATAGCTCACAGAGCTGTACATGAACGCTCTGGAGGGAACCACGGAACCCTGGAACACTGGCTGTGCTGTGGGCTCCTGTGCCAAGTTCCCCAGAACTGGGTGCTCGTGTTCCTTCCCTGGCCTTGGCTCTCAGCCAGGGAGGGCAACAGGGTATCTTAGACTTTAGCAGGCGGCCAAGGGCTACACACAGTAATTAATGGTGTGGATAGAGCAGGACCTGCTATAGGCTAGCTACCTCCTCCTCCTCCTCAATCAAATGCTGATGGCCCCAGGGAGAGACAGATAAGCGAGCCACAGAGTGGAGAGACTAACAAGGCAAGACTACTTTGATGGGATGGGTACCTGAGTGCTGGAGGTGACTAAGTATGGACTTCTGTCCTCTGCCTCCAGGATCATGCCGTCAGTCTTTGCGGGAGTGGTCAAGAATGTGATCAAAGAGGTGGGCGGCAGCGGAGGAGAGCTCATCCCAGTGGACTGCCTTCGGAATTCTACCAGCTTCAAGCCCTACTGCCTCCTGAGCAGGAAACTCTCAAGCTCATGGTTCTGGAAACCCCGTTATACATGTGTCAACCTGTCAATCAAGGACATCCTGGAGCCCAGTGCTCCAGAACCAGGTATCTCCTTTCCCCGCCCCCTCTTCCCCATCCTGAGATTGAGTAGAAGAAGGGAGTGGGCGAAGCCCAGCCTGCCATTTTACTGGGCATGTTCAGCTCTACTCCTCTGGTCCTAGTTCCTGAGTAGGGAGTTCTTTAAAGTCCTCATTGCTACAGAGGACAGACAAGGCAGTGGCTACCGGAACAGGAACCTCAGAGCTGGTCTTGTTTTAGAACCGGAGTGTTTTGGCAACTTCCAAGTCTCCGATGTCGTCGATGGGAACATTCAGGGCAGTGTGACGTTGTCAGGCACGGGACAAGGGAAAATTTCTGGTGGGGCTGCAGTGTCTGGCAGTTCCAGTGCCTCCATGAATGTGTGTATGCTGCGTGTGACTCAGCAGACCTGGGAGATCATGCAACGTGAAAGGTGAGCCCCTGAAGGGATGACGTCTCTCTTACCTTGAACAGCCACGCTTCTTGGGAAGGTGGCTGGTTTCTGGGCATCAGAAGGGTTCTGAGGCAGTATCTCTCAGCACCGAACAAGGGGAGCCCCAGAGGAAGGGAACAGTAAAAACAATGGCAGATTGGGAAGGATGTTAAGCCTTAGTTGTCAGGACAGTGTCCTGAAGATCAGGATATGGAAGCAGGGGCCAAGACCCTTAGAATCAGGCTGAGCTCCTGGTTGCTATGGAAAGGGAGTGACATGGACTTGGAGCATTTATGGGTTGTCCATAATGGAGTTCCTCCACAGGTACACGTGTCCACTTCTCCATGGTTGAACTTCTCATACCCCAACAACCACCTAGACACTGTTGGGGGTACCCTGGGAGGGTTCCCAAGTGTGGGATCCACAGACTCCTTGATTACGTAGCCTTTCCATCTCACCTGTAGTAGAATGGTAGGGAGGGAAGCTAGTCAGTCCATAGTGGGCAAGGCCCGGCACTCTTTCTGTAGGCACCTGCAGCAGCCTGAAAACAAAATCCTGCAACAGCTGCGGAATCGTGGGGATGACGTGTTTGTGGTGACCGAGGTGCTGCAGACAAAGGAGGAGGTGCAGATCACCCAGGTCCACAGCCACGAGGGCTCAGGCCAGTTCACACTGCCTGGAGCCTCGTGCTTGCAGGTGCGTGGCTAGCCCTAACACCTGCCTCTCCCTGCTTGGGCACAGAGCTATGGCAGGAGCAACATCACAGGCAGTGGTGGAAGACTCTTCTAAGACCCCTCCAGGAGCAAGCCATAGCCCCACTTGCCCAGTTAGCTGGAACTGCTAAAGGCTGGATTGGCCATTATTAATGACAAGCCCGTCACCAACACTCCACTCATAGCTATTCACTCTACACCCCTGAGACCATATCCATCCTTCAGGGTGAAGGCAAGGGCCACCAAAGCCGGAAGAAGATGGTGACCATTCCTGCAGGCAGCATCCTTGCATTCCGAGTGGCCCAGCTGCTCATTGGCTCTGAATGGGGTGAGTGGCAAGGGACTGTCCCTAGAGCCCAGACTATGTGGTAGAGAAGCAGGAAGTCTGGGAAGCTTCAGGTAGCCAGGGGATGCTGTGAGCATCTGGCTGCATGATCTCCCAGACAGGATGGTCAAATGCACCAGGAACTGATAGTTGGGTGATAGGGGCGGGACCTCATGAGGTCCCAGGAGTCCTGGGGATAAGGGAGTTGGTGACCTGCTTGCTTCTGCCTGTTGCCAGATATTCTTCTCATCTCAAATGAGAAAAAGAGGACCTTTGAGCTGCCCTCCTCAGGTGAGGCCCCAGACCCTCTGGCCCTACATACCCCCGAGCTTTGAGGCGTTCTATGCTCAGGGCATGAGATGGGCACATGCCACACATACACGTGTACACAATGGATGAGGTTCAACTCAGGTGATGCGGCTAGGCCTGCTTAGCTTTCCATCTGCCCTGGACTGCCATTAGTAGGAAGGATGAATCTGAGAGGGGTCCAGGAAAAATCTCAGCCCTCTTTGACACAAGACAATGGTCCCTGGGTCACTGTACAAAACAGCTCTTTTCCCACCATCCTCTTGTGCTGCCTAGGCCACAAAGGAGCAGTGGGCCAGAGGCGGCATGACTTTAGTCTGCTTGCCGTACTCCATTCCATCGGGGAGCGGCTGAGTCTCAAGTCAGGTCAGTATCCACTTGACCATCATGGGACTCCATGGGTTCTGCGTCTGCTCCCTGGATCTCCCGCTCCTAACTGATGTCCCCCAAGATGTCAAGGGCATCAGGTGGTGCTTCCCTCTGTCCCTCCAGATGGAACCAATGAGGAAGAAGTAATCAGGGAAGACTTCCAAGGCCTGCGTGCGGAGGTGGAGGCAGGCTCTTCAGAACTGCGGAGCTTAGAAATGGAGTTGAGACAACAGCTACTAGTAGACATCGGGAGGATTTTACAGGACCAGCCCAGCATGGAAGCCTTAGAGGCCTCAGTGAGTGAGAGTGTTGGAGGTGGGCAGGATCTTCCCAAGCCTGCTCAGCCTCACTTACCTCATCCCTTCCTCAGCTAGAGCAGGGTCTGTGCAGTGGTGAGCAGGTAGAGCCTCTGGAAGGCCCAGCAGGCAGCATCCTTGAGTGTCTGGTGCTCGACTCTGGAGAACTGGTGCCGGAACTTGCAGCCCCCGTCTTCTACCTGTTGGGAGCACTGGCTGGTAAGCAGCCCATGGAGGGGACAGGAAGGAAGGACTGGGTTCTATATTGGGCATTCTGGAACCCTCTCTCAGCCCAGATCTCCCCCCAGGGTTGAGTGAAACCCAGCAGCAGCTACTGGCTACTAAGGCTCTGGAGGCAACGGTGCTGTCAAAGGAGCTAGAGTTGGTGAGAGGACATGGCATTGGGGGATGCGATGGGGCCCTGGGTACAGCGAGGAAGGTTGACACAGGCAGGCGTTGCATCCCTCAGGCTCAAACTACAGGCCGCATCTATAACCTCTTACACTCTTCTGTTGGTAGGTGAAGCACGTCTTGGAACAGAGCACCCCATGGCAGGAGCAGAGATCTGTGCCCCTGCCCTCCAGGCTCCTTGGGGACAGCTGGGATGAGGAGGCTCTCACCTGGGTCTTGCTAGAAGAATGTGGCCTAACGCTGCAGGTGGAACCCCCCCAGGTATACTGGGAACCAACATCTCAGGGCCCCATATGTGCACTCTATGCCTCCCTGGCCCTATTGTCAAGTCTAGGCCAGAAATCGTGTTAGCCTGCACACCACCCTTCCCACAACATCTTCATATCCTACCCTCCAGGGCAGAAACTTGCCAAGTCCAGCCTCTAGGCCAAGAACCTAACTCAGTCACAGGGTTAGAATGCAGCAAGACCCAGGAGTTGGGAAAAACTCAATAAATGTACAAAGAAAAAACCCACAGTGCTGCGTTTTTGAGGGGTACTGGATCATGAGTAGGATGGAGAAGGGTGGGATCTGCTCCACCCAAAATCAAGACGGATATGATGGCTATCACCTCATCTGTCTCCCTGAGAGGCCGAAGTGAGCCTGTCCTGTTGTGTGACAGAATTTTCCAGGGGAGACATGAACAATTGTCTGCTTACCCCGCGTCTTAGTTAGGGTTTCTATTGTTATGACGTGCCACCATGAGCAAGGCAACTCTTATAAGGGAAAACATTTAATTGGGGCTGGTTTACAGTTTCAGAGGTTCAGTCCATGATCATCACGGTAGGAAGCATGGCAGGTTGCAGGCAGACCTGGTGCTGGAGCGGGGGCTTAGAGTTCTACATCTTGATTCTCAGGCAGCAGAAGGAGCCTGGGTGCCACACTGGGTGTAGCTTGAGCATAGGAGACCCCCAACAGCGATGTACTTTCTTGAACGAGGCCATTCCTACTCCAACAAGGCTACAGCCCCTAATAGTGCCACTCCCTAGGGTCCAAGCATTCAAACCAAGTCTGAGGAGGTTTTATCTGTTCAAACCACCACACCCCAGTTAGAGAACCAGGGACAGTCCAAAGCGTGAGTATAACCAATGTATGACTTGGTGAGTTAACTGATTGTATTGGGGTTACTCGAAGGAATATGGGGGAGGGATAACTTACAGGAGCAAAAATGACTCAAAGACAGCTGCATCACCAAAGGGTCTCACCAGCATGGGTGACAACTCCTGGAAGCTGGAAACCCGGAGCCTGCGGGTAGCTCAGTAGTTTGGAGCGCGTCCTTACCGATTGACTGGTCTGAAGTCCTCCAGGCAGCTCAGCTGATCTTTGCTTCTTCTGGGCAGTTCTTTGGCCTTTGTCTGTTTGGCAACTGGGCTTGACAGGGAGTGACTGTTCGCACCTTTATTGTTCACACACTCTTGGGGAGGGAGGGAGCTAGTGAATATGGTTCACTTCCTGTCTTTTTTTTTTTTTTTTTTTGGTTCTTTTTTTCCGGAGCTGGGGATCGAACCCAGGGCCTTGCGCTTGCTAGGCAAGTGCTCTACCGCTGAGCTAAATGCCCAGCCCCAAAAAGAAAAAGTCACTTCCTGTCTTAAGGAGCTTTCTTGAAGGATGGAAAGTGCTATACAACACCTACATGTGGGACATGGCCGTACCCCCAACATGCCCACACGTACTTCCCCAGAACAGTATAGGGGTAAGTCTACATGGGACAGGATGACCTTCTTTGCTTCAGGGGACAAAGGGCACACAGCTAAGGTAAGCAGACTTCTTCCTGTGCAACAGTGCTATGTCACAGGCATACGAGTGTGACCTACAGACAGGCAGATTCTGCGAATCAACAGGTCTCATGGCACAGGAGGGGGTAGTTCGTGGGTTCTGTGTCAAGGGAGAGATGTTCCTAACTGATGTGGACAAGGGGTTCTGGTCATCTCTGGGAGCTTGTGCGGCTGGGAGAAGTGTTTGGTACTTGGTGGGGACCACACCACCTCCACAGTGCAGCTCAACATTAGTTCGCTGAGAAGTGAATAAGCAAGAGGTTCTTTCTGGTGGGATTTTTCTCTTTCTCAGTGATGCAAACATAGGCCAGATTAGACCAGATTAAAAGTAGATAAAGGCAGGTTTCTTAGGAGGCAGCTCTCGGATGGGTTCACCGATCTCACAGGTGGAAGCCAGTGAAGTTGTACATCCAGGCTAAAGCAAGGGTGCTTTAGGGTTCTAGGATGTGGGGTGGTGACATGTAATCTAGGAGCTGGGATTGTGTCCAATCCATGGTCAAAAACTGAGACCCTGGCCAGAAACTCTGAGATGAGAAGTGATGACAAGTTAGCCCAGAATTTTCTCCAAGCAGGCAGAGTTGGGGGAAGGAAAAGCATATGGGGTTTCCTAACTTGTTCCAGAGATGAGCAGGGGTTCCAGATTAACATCCCAACCTCTTTAGGTCTAGAGGCTCCCTCCCGTTCAGATCTGGCTTCTTCTTGCTGAAGAGGGATAGCCTGGGGTGGGAGGGTCAGGAGTTGGTGGGTTCATGCTCAGGGGGAGGGAGGTATGGGTGCAGAAGCAATTGGTTGACTGATATTCTGGAGACTTCACAATTCCATTTGTGGAAGAAGAGGAGAAGGCATGGGTCTAGAAGAAAAATAGATTCTTATCCTCGGGCCCGTGAACGGGCTAGGCTTGTGTGAAGAGCAAAGGCTGCGAAAAAGAGCGGATAGAGGGGTTGGGGATTTAGCTCAGTGGTAGAGCGCTTGCCTAGGAAGCGCAAGGCCCTGGGTTCGGTCCCCAGCTCCGAAAAAAAAAAGAACCAAAAAAAAAGAACCAAAAAAAAAAAAAAAAAAAGAGCGGATAGAGCTGTGTCCTGGTTGCATGGGTGGAGTTCTTTAGACAATTGTGGAGTGAGTCAATCTGGGTCTCTGTGAGGCTGGGTTTTCCCTGGATCATGCAGGTCTCACCCTTATCAGTCACGAGGAGGTTAAGATCCTCTAGTTTTGTAGGGCCACTGAAGCTTATAAGAATCTTATTAAACTGGAAAAGAATCTTATTAAGTTTACAAAAAGGTAACTTTTAGACACATTTGCATTATCTTTTGTACTGGCTGGTTCTGTGTGTCAACTTGACACAAGCTGGAGCGATCACAGTGAAAGGAGGAAATGCCTCCATGAGATCCAGCTGTAAGGCATTGTCTCAATTAGTGAGCAAGAGGGAGGGCCCAGCTCATGGTGGGTGGTGCCATCCCTGGGCTGGTTGTCCTGGGTTCTATAAGAAAGCAGACTGAGCAAGCCAGGAGAAGCAAGCCAGTAAGCAGCACCCCTCCACAGCCTCAGCATCAGCCCCTGCCTCCAGGTTCCTGCCCTGCCTGAGTTCCAGTCCTGACTTCCTTCGGTCAGCAATGTGGAAGTGTAAGCTGAATAAACCCTTTCCTCCCCAACTTGCTTCTTGGTCATGATGTTTTGTGCATCATTGTTTCTAATCTATACTGAAATTCACATTGTAGAAATAACAGTAGACTCATACCTTTGTGTCATAGTAGAGGCTTGGAAAATTATTGTGGGTTGAAAGCATGAACTGTCTTTCAGGCGAGCTCAGGAAAGACAAACCTTCCATGAAACAGAAGGGGCAAAAGCTCCCTTGATCGTGATTTGTAGTATGATCAGACACCGTGAAGGAGGACTTCTTTCCTCTATTCAGAAGGCCGGATGCATATAGATTAGACATACCTTTTTAATGAGAGACAATTTTTTTTTCTTTTTTTCGGAGCTGGGGACCGAACCCAGGGCCTTGCGCTTGCTAGGCAAGTGCTCTGTCACTGAGCTAAATCCCCAACCCCAATGAGAGACATTTTTTAAGTCTATATTTAGAAAACAACCAGAGGGGCTATAGAAATGGCTCAGAGGTTAAAAGCACTGTCTGCTCTTCCAGAGGTCCTGAGTTCAAATCCCAGCAAACCACATGGTAGCTCATAACCATCTGTAATGAGATCTGATGCCCTCTTCTTGTGTGTGTCTGAACACAGCAACAGTGTACTCACATTCAGAAAATAAATAAATAAATAAATAAATCTTTTAAAAAAAAGAAAACATGTATAGGAGGCTAAATAAGGCTTGTTTTGGTAATCACGACTATAAGTATAGATATGAACATATTAAAGAATTGATTACTTGTGACATAATTGATAATTAACTTTTAATTTAACTTTTTAAATTATTTTTAATAGTTCATAAAATTAGGTTTAAGCTGAAGGCAGTGTCAGGACAGGAAAGGGTTAATAAGTTGGGGGAAATGGCAAGGGTCCTGGCTAAGGGAACTGTTATCACAAAGTCGGAAGTTATATTGTAGCTTATTTGGTTAGCAACAGTATAGAATTTAGCTTTAGGAAGGGAGTCAGAGCCGGGTTGGGGATTTAGCTCAGTGGAAAGACCCTGGGTTCGGTCCCCAGCTCCGAAAAAAAGAAAAAAAAAAAAAAAAAAAAAAGAAGGGAGTCAGAGAGTTAGGTTGGATTGAAAGAAGGGGGCATTTAAAAAAAAAAAAAGTGAATACACTGAAGCCGTTTTCAGCACCAGAAGAGAGCATCAGATCACATTACAGATGGCTGTGAGCCACCATGTGGTTGCTGGGAATTGAACTAAGGACCTCTGGAAGAGCAGTCAGTGCTCTTAACCGCTGAGCCATCTCTCCTTTCCTGAAGGGGGCTTTTTTGAGCCATGTCAGTGAACATGCATGGGACTGTTGGAGTGGTTGAGCTGGAACAAGTTTTAGGACCCATGTCGGCAGACAGGGAGGGGGGGTGGTTGTAGAAGGACCAAAATAGCCCTTCATGGGCCTAATGTTAGTCCAGACTTTTTTCCAAGCAGGAGGGGGAGTTTTCTCTGCAGATGGGATTTGGAGAAGAGCTGATGGGATTTCCTAGCTTGGGGAGGGTGCGACAGGGGAGTTGGGAGAGGGAGATGAGTAGGGGTTCCTGCCTAACACCTCCAAGCACACCACAGATAATGCAGCTTTCAGAACTAGCCAGAAGGGTTTAAACATTCACTGGGGCTGGAGCATCAGACTACTGTCACAGACATTGTTCTATTGCTGTGAGGTGACATCATGACCAAGGCAACTCTTATAAAGGAAAACATTTAACTGAATCTGGCTTATAGATTCAGAGGTTTAGTCTGTTATCATCATGGTAGTGTAAGGGTCCATGATTCATCAAAGAATGATACCTCAGACTCAAGTAGTATATAAACACAAAGAGTATTTTATTCTGCAGAAGTCCAGCGTGCTAGGGTCTCCCACTACTAAGATAGAGAGACAATTAAGTGAGCTCACACTTTGGGATTCCGAGGCAGATGAGCTTTATCGTACTCTATCTCTAGGCATTCCGGAACCATTATTGGGGCATGAAGGCCGGGCCTGGGTTTTTTTTCTATTAGTAATTGACTTGCTTGGGCTTGTCTGGACTTGCCCTGTTCTTAGGCCTAATCTTCTTAACTTTCAATTTGAAGTCTGTCATGGAATCAGCCTAGACTTCTCATTAGGAAGTATGGTGGCAGGGCTGGGGATTTAGCTCAGTGGTAGAGCGCTTACCTAGGAAGCACAAGGCCCTGGGTTCGGTCCCCAGCTCCGGAAAAAAAAAAAAAAAGAAGCAAAAAAAAAAAAAAAAAAAAAAAGGAAGTATGGTGGCATTCAGGCAGACATGGTGCTGGAGAAGGAGCTGAGAGTTCTACATCTTGATCTGCAGACAGCAAAAGGGGATTGTGTGCCACACTGGGCATAGCTTGAGCATAGGAGAACTTTGAGGTGAGCCCGCCCCCACAGTGACACACTTCCTCCAATAAGGCCACGCCTCTTTTTTTCTTTTTCTTTTTTTCTTTTTTTTTTTTTTGGAGCTGGGGACCAAACCCAGGGCCTTACGCTTGCTAGGCAAGCGCTCTACCACTGAGCTAAATCCCCAACCCAAGGCCATACCTCTTTCTTTTTTTTTTTTTTTTTTTTTTTTTTTTTTGTTCTTTTTTTTTTTCGGAGCTGGGGACCGAACCCAGGGCCTTGCGCTTCCTAGGCAAGCGCTCTACCACTGAGCTAAATCCCCAACCCCGGCCATACCTCTTAATAGTGCCTAATAGTGCCTCCCTATGGCCAAGCATCTAAACACAGGAGTCTATGGGGGCCATTCCTATTCAAACCACCATATTTACAATTATCATCATGACAGGGAATATGGTGGCAGACCTGTTGCTGGAGAAGTAGTTATGAGCTACATCCTGGGGCATGAGAGATGGCTCAGTGGTTAGGAGCGCTGGCTGCTCTTCCAGAGGTCCTGAGTTCAATTCCCAGCAACCACATGGTGGCTCACAACCACCTGTAGTGTAATCTGATATCCTCTTCTGGTGTGTTCGAAGACAGCCACAGTATACTCATATGCATAAAATAAGTACATCTTTAAAAAAACAAAAGAGGGGGGGTTGGGGATTTAGCTCAGTGGTAGAGCACTTGCCTAGCAGGCGCAAGGCCCTGGTTTCGGTCCCCAGCTCCGAAAAAAAGAATAAAAAAAAAAAAAAAAAGAGGGCTACATCCTTGTCTACAAGTTAAGGGGGGTAGGGTGGGGTGGGGTGGGGTGGGGAGGAGGATAGTGGGCCTGGCTTTGGCTTTTGAAAATTTAAAACCCACCCTCAAGGACACACTTCCTCCAACCAAGGCATAACCTGCTCTAACAATGCCACATCTCCCATTCCTTTGAAATAACATCACTTCCTGCTGACAAAGCAGTCAAATATATGAGCCTGAGACTGATTCTTACGCAAACCACCACAAACATCAGGAGAACTAACAGTGGAAATAACATTAGTTAAAGGGCCCCAGAACAGCCTCACGTATCTGAGGGCCATGTTGCAGATAGGCCTTTCATCTTAGCATGTTCACATAGTGACCAACTACTTTCTAGCCCACCCTTCTCCTTTAAAAACATGTTACTTTCTCAGGTTAGCGCACAGTGATGGTGTTGTCCTGGTATCTTTATACAGTGTATCCTTAAACCCGGTTCTCCTTTGTTCCCCAACTCCACTTCCCTTCTCCACCTTCCTACTGATTCCTTTCTTCTTCATAGTATTCCTCACTTCTGCTAGCCACTATCCCAGTGATTCTCAACTTGTGAGTCATGGCTCTCCTAAGACCATCAGAAAACACAGATATTTACATTATGATTCAAAATTACAGTTACAAATTAACAATGAAAATAATTTCATGGTTGGATCACCACATTCTGAGGAACTGCATTAAAGGATCACAGCATTAGGAAGGTTGAAAACCACTGCACTGTCCTGCCTCACAACTTCAGGTCCCCTTCCTCACTTCTCATGATGTCCTTTCTAGTCCTGTCCCCCAACCCCCACCCTTACACAAAGGTTCCATAGGGCTGGAGAGATAGCTCAGTGCTTAAGAGCACTTGCTCCTCTCACAAAGGACCCAGGTTTGGTAGCTTATAACCAGCCACCTGTAACTCCAGTTTCAGAGAATCCAACACCTTCTTCTGCACCATTTGTGCATAGACATATATGCAAATAAAACACTCATACACATAAAATAAAAGTAAAAAGCAACACACATTTAAAGCTGGTGGCTCATGCCTTTAATCCTAGCACTCAGGAAGCCTACAGACAGATCTCTGTGCATTTGAGGCCAGTCAAATTCCTATCAAGTTTCAGGCCAGCAGTGGCTACATAGTAAGATTTTGTCTCAAAACAACATTAATAAATAAATAACATTGCAGACACTTGAAGGATTGAGGTAAGTCACTAAGAGAGTTAGTGTAAGTTACAGAGAAAGTAAGGTTAAAGTGTGGTTCAGGGTGAAAAAGAAAGAAGGCGGGGCTGGGGATTTAGCTCAGTGGTAGAGCGCTTACCTAGGAAGCACAAGGCCCTGGGTTCGGTCCCCAGCTCCGAAAAAAAAAAAAAAAAAAAAAAAAAAAAGAAAGAAGGCAAAAACGGCAGGAAGCTAGGGAAGAAAAGAGACAGAAAGAAGAGAAAGCTAGAGAGCTAAAGAGAGATAAAAGACAGGAGAGAAACTTGTACTGGCCACAGTAGTTAGAGAGGCTAGGAAGACAGTACCTAGCAACAGAAGAGAATTTCTGGCTAAAGATCAGTGGACCTATTGTAAAGAAAAAGGACACTGGGTCAGGGACTGCCCCAGGATAGAGGGAAGCCCAACCAGTGTATTGTGAATACAGGGGCCCAACACTCTGTGCTCCTACACCCCAGTGGGCCAGTGTCCATCAATAGACCTTGGGTACAGGGGGCTACTGGCAACAAACAATACTCATGGGCTACCCGAAGAACAGTGGACCTTGGCATGGGCCAGGTAACCCACTAGTTCATGGTCATCCCTGACCGCCCCTATCCCTTGCTCATGAGAAATTTGCTCTCCAAAATGGCTTGCGTGGGCTAAAATGGCTGGGTGAGGCCATGTGTATGCATATCTGCAGACTGTGTATGTGGAGTTTAAGACCTGTCTCAGTGCACCAATACCTGATGCTGGGAGATGTGTGACTTAGTGCCGTTCTGCCTGGAACACACTGCTCCTGACAGCCGGACACTAACAATTATTACCCAATCCAGGACTTAAACTGTGGTAGAGTGGCTGATGTTTTGCCTTTGAATGGAATGTCCCAGAGGATGGGACCACTGGTCAGCTGCCATGGACTAGATTCTCCACCGGTTGGGGGCAATCTGGTCACCTTGCGCCCAATCCTGACCTGAAGCCACCACAGCACGAGTGTCAAGTACTGGCAGAAGCCCATGGGTGGAGGGAAGACCTCTGGAACTGACCAATCGACCCCTGCTGAAAGCTGAAGCTACTTTGTCTACAGACGGGAACAGTTCTCTTCATGAAGGTCAGAGATGAGTGGGTGCTACCATAGTGGACAACACAAATGTCATCTGGGATGGACAAACCTCTACCCCCTAGCACATCAGCGCAGATGCCTTTGCCATCTCTTGGATGCCCTGATGAAGCCAACAACTGTGAGTATTATTTATTGCCTAGGACATCAGGAGAGAAGAGATTCAGTGGCATGGGGCAGTAACAAAGCAGATCAAGTGGCTCGAGAAATGGCTATGCAGGAGCCTATCCTGGTTGTGGGCCTGCAAGAGACAGCCACTGGGAACTGGGATCAGACTAAGGGATGGCCTCACTTAGAATGTACAACAGAAGAAAAGGCCCAAATTGCTTAAAAGAGAAAAGACAATGGCACACTTGAGGGGAAAGCTATACTCCCCAGAGAACAAACGAAAGATTCACTTTGCCAAATACACAAATGGACTCATTTAGGAGATAAGAAGCTTATCCAAGTAGTTAAGGTATATGTAATAGACTTTAAGATTTAGCCAGAGAGGCAGTAAAAAAGGATAAGGTATGTCAACAAGTGAATGCTTAGTGAGCAAACAGGGCAAAGAGACCTAGGGAGTTTAGTGAGAAGTCCAAGTGAACTTCCCTGAGATAAAACCAGGAAAATATGGTCACAAGTATCTCCTAGTGCTTGTAGATACCTTTTCAGGAATAGATAGAAACTTTCCTCACCAAGCAAGAGATGGCCTCGGTAGTCATCAAGAAGATACTGGAAGAAATCTTCCCCCAATTTGGAGTGCCCAAGGTAATTGGGTCAGACAACAGCCCTGCTTTTGTTGCCAAGGTAAGCTAGGGTGTGGCCAGGTATTTAGAGGTCGATTGAAAATTACATTGTATCTACAGACCTCAAAGTTCAGGACAGGTAGAGTGAATAAATAGAACTCTAAAAGAGACCCTGACCAAATTGACCATGAAGACCGGCGCAGACTTGGGAGCACTACTTCCCTCTTGCTCTCTTCAGAGCAAAAAATATCCCTTCCAGATTCAGCCTTACACCCTTTGAGATCTTATACGGGGCCTTGGCTCCTCTGACTGTATTAGATGATGCTATTAAACCAACATGTCATAGTAATAATGATTTGTATGCCAGGCTAAAAAGCCTACAGATGAAACAGAAAGAAGTCTGGTCATAGCTGGCAACAGCCTATGTCCTGGGGACCCCTGAGATATCTCACCAGTTCCAGGTCAGAGACTCCATCCACGTATGACAACATTGGGCCCAGACACTCGAGCCTCGCTGGAAAGGACTGTACCTGGTGTGCTGACCACCCCGATAGCCGTCAAGTGTCAGCCCTCACCAGCCTCGTACTAGCTGTTGGAACTGGGTTGGGGCTGGGACCTAGAGGGACACTCAGATTTTTAAAAGCTCCCTAGACTTGCACATGAGACGTGACTGGGAGGTTACTGTAATGCTCACTTGAGGCGTGTGCTTTGGAAACAAAAATTTCATGTTAGCCCTGGGCTCCATCGAGATAGGTCCCCCAATCGCAGGTGTGGGGGTAGGCTTGATTTCTATTGCAAATGATGTAACGTCCCCTTACAATGAAGGCATTACGTACGTAAGTACTCCTAACACTTCTTGGGACTGTGCCTCAGGGATCACAACCTGTATAAGTTTAGAAGTTCTAAAAGGCAGTCATGACCTTTGTGTGTAGGTTCAGATAGTGTCCAGATTGGAATCCTGATGCTAAAGATTTAGTAAGATGCAAAAGAGAGATAGAGATTACTCTGGCAATTATCTTAGGGCTGAGTTTAGGTACTGCAAGGGCAGCTACAAGGACATCTGCTATTGCCCGTCAACATAAGGTTTATGGGGAATTCAGAACTGCCATTGACTTAGATATAAAAAGAGTAAAAAAGACTTTTTAGCTGACCTCCAAGAATCCCTAACCTCCCTCTCAGAGGTAGCTTCAGAATAAGAGAAGATTAGACTTGATATTCCTTAAAGAAGGAGGTCTGTGTGGTACACTAAAAGAAGAATGTTGCTTTTATGTAGACCATTCAGGAGTAATTAAAGACTCCATGAATAAACTTAGAGAAAGGTTAGACAAAAGACAGAGAAATGCATCAGGGATGGTTTGAGAGCTGGTTTAGTAGATCTCCTTGGATGACTACTCTGATATCTTCCCTTATGGGACCCTTCTTAATTTTGCTTCTGCTTCTGATTATAGGTCCAAGTGTGTTAAATAAACTAGTTACCTTCATTAGAGAAAGCATAAGTGCTATTCAGATTTTGATATTACGCCACCAATATAGCGCTTTACAAGGTTAAAAATAACCCAATATTATGAAGATACTGAAACTTAGTTCTATGATTAGAACTAGCCACTAGAAGAAGTAGGGAGATGAAGGACCAGGAAAAATTCTTGCTTGTTTGCCTGCCTGCCCTGCCTTCTTTCTTTTTTCTTTTGTTTGTTTTGGGTACATGTTTGTTTGCTTGTTTGTCTTTTAAGACAGGGTTTCTCTATGTAGCAGCCCTGGCTGCCCTGGAACTTGCTCTGTAGACCAGTCTGGCTTGCAATTCACAGAGATCCACTTGCCTCTTCCTCCCCAAAGTTGAGGTTAAAAGTGCGCACCATATCTGGCTGTCATTTGTTTTGTTGATAATGACCATTCTGATTGGAGTAGGAAAGACTCTCAAAGAAGTTTCAATTTGCAACTCTCTGCTAGCTAAGAATCTTAAACACTTCTTTCTTTCTTTCTTTCTTTTTTTTTTTTTTTCCGGAGCTGGGGACCAAACCCAGGGCCTTGCACTTGGTAGGCAAGCGCTCTACCACTGAGCTAAATCCCCAACCCCTCTTAAACACTTCTTTAAGTACTTACTGTCCATTTGCATTTCTTTGTTTAAGAACTATTTGGTTCAGTACTTCATTCATTAAATAATTTTTATGTGTATGCCATGTGTGCAGGTACCAAAGGGGATGTTGGATCCTCTGAAGCTAGAGCTATAGATGGTTGTAAGCCTCCTGATACAGGTGCTGGGAGCTGAACTCTGGTCCTCTGGAAGAGCAGGAAGAGTTCTTAATCTCTTTCCTTCTCTCCATCATCTCTCCATCATCTCTCCATCTTCTCTCCATCATCTCTCCATCATTTGTCCATCTTCTCTCCATCATCTCTCCATCATCTCTCCATCTCCTCATCTCTCCATCATCTCTCCATCATTTCTCCATCTCCTCATCTCTCCATCATCTCTCCATCATCTCTCCATCATCTCTCCATCTCCTCATCTCTCCATCTTCTCTCCATCATCTCTCCATCATCTCTCCATCATCTCTCCATCTTCTCTCCATCATCTCTCCATCTCCTCATCTCTCCATCTTCTCTCCATCTTCTCTCCATCATCTCTCCATCATCTCTCCATCTTCTCTCCATCATCTCTCCATCTCCTCATCTCTCCATCATCTCTCCATCTTCTCTCCATCATCTCTCCATCTTCTCTCCATCATCTCTCCATCTTCTCTCCATCTTCTCTCCATCATCTCTCCATCTTCTCTCCATCTTCTCTCCATCTTCTCTCCATCATGTCTCCATCTTCTCTCCATCTTCTCTCCATCTTCTCTCCATCTTCTCTCCATCATCTCTCCATCTTCTCTCCATCATCTCTCCATCTTCTCTCCATCTTCTCTCCATCTTCTCTCCATCATCTCTCCATCTTCTCTCCATCTTCTCTCCATCATCTCTCCATCATCTCTCCATCATCTCTCCATCATCTCTCCATCTTCTCTCCATCATCTCTCCATCATCTCTCCATCATCTCTCCATCATCTCTCCATCTTCTCTCCATCATCTCTCCATCTTCTCTCCATCATCTCTCCATCTTCTCTCCATCTTCTCTCCATCATCTCTCCATCTTCTCTCCATCTTCTCTCCATCTTCTCTCCATCATCTCTCCATCTTCTCTCCATCATCTCTCCATCATCTCTCCATCATCTCTCCATCTTCTCTCCATCTTCTCTCCATCATCACTCCATCTCTCCACCCCAGTAGCTTGTTTTTTTGTTTGGATGATTGATATTTTGTAGCATAAATTTTGCAATTCTTTAATCTGTTAGCTGATATGTAGTTGGTAAATACATTTTCCCATTGTGCAACTGTCTCTCCACTCTTGCGATTGTTTCTTTTGCTATAAAGAAACATTTTAATTGCATGTAATCCTATTTGTCAAGTCATGGGGGGGGGTGTTGTCCCCTGTGCTGTGTGAGTCCTGTTCAGAAAATCCTTGCCTTTACCTGTGTCTTGACAAGTCTTCATCTCAGATTTTCAAAGCTTCAAGCCTTACTTGTGGTCTTTGATGAATTTTGAAGGATTTTTCTTTTTTAACCATTTGTTAAAGGGGCTGTCTTTCCCCACTCCAGCATATGTTTTTGAATTTTTTACCAAAAATTAGGTGTATGTCATGGTGTGTGTGTGTGTGTGTGTGTGTGTGTGTGTGTGTTATGTGTTTATGAGCGTGCACATATGTATGTGCCCTGCTGACTCATCCTCCTACTCCATTGGTCATGGGTATTGTTACAGTGGCTCAGTACAAAAGCTGAGGATCCAGTACTGTCATTTGTCCAGCACTGCTAGGAATCCCTTGAACTAGGACTGGAGAGATGGCTCAGCGGTTAAGAACACTGACTGCTTTCCAGAGGTTCAAGTCCCAACAACTACATTGTGACTCACAACCATCTGTAATGGGATCTGATGCCTTCTGGTGTATCTGAAGAGAGCTACAGTGTACTCATATACATTGAATAAATAAATAAATCTTTTTTTTATTTTACATCCACAGAGGTATGATACAGTACTGTCCTACATCTATAATACTAGAGGATACAATTTAAAAGGCATTATTTGAGACTTGATTCTACTTTTCCAGCAGAGGGCCCAAAGAATGGTGTGACACAGCTTTGTAAAGAAACATACTCTAGACAGGATTTCCTTTCACTAGTGGCACACTTCTAAGGATTCATTCTCTCCATGAATGTCAGCTAAAACCGTTATTAAAAAAATGAAATATCCCTAGAACAAAACCGTATAACCACCGGATTCACATGAAGATGACCTAGTGGAGACAAGCTGGACCTCACCTTACCAACAAGCTATCAAATCTGTTATGTTTAAACAGTGAGACCTCCAAGGAAGGAGATGCCAAGTAGTGCTTCAAAGCTTCGGACCACAATCAAACACAGCATCCTTTTCAACAGAAGCAGAAGCTCATCTGAATATGCTCATGGATGCTGACATCAACATTTAATCATCTCCTCACTCATCCAGGAAGAGGGGGAGATCAGTTACTACTGTACTTTATTGTGTTCAACCAAATCACCATGTTACAAAAATAGCAAGCTGCCATAATAAAAAATAAGGCTCCTCTATCCAGCACCAGATAGCATCATTTTACTTTCAAGCCTAGAAATTGCACACTTGTATATAAACCAATCGAAGATGAGGATTGAGAGTTCATCTTGGTGGATTTTTCCTTTGATGAATATGAAGTGTCCTTCCTTATCTTTTTGATGACTTTTAATTGAAAATTGATTTTATTTGATATTAGAATGGCTACTCCAGCTTGCTTCTTCTGACCATTTGCTTGGAAAGTTGTTTTCCAGCCTTTCACTCTGAGGTAGTGTCTGTCTTTGTCTCTGAGGTGTGTTTCCTGTAGGCAGCAGAATGCAGGGTCCTCATTGCGTATCCAGTTTGTTAATCTATGTCTTTTTATTGGGGAGTTGAGGCCATTGATGTTGAGAGATATTAAGGAATAGTGATTATTGCTTCCTGTTATATTCATATTTGGATGTGAGGTTATGTTTGTGTGCTTTCATTCTCTTTGTTTTGTTGCCAAGACGATTAGTTTCTTGCTTCTTCTAGGGTATAGCTTGCCTCCTTATGTTGGGCTTTACCCTTTATTATCCTTTGTAGTGCTGGATTTGTAGAAAGATATTGTGTAAATTTGGTTTTGTCATGGAATATCTTGGTTTCTCCATCTATGTTAATTGAGAGTTTTGCAGGATACAGTAACCTGGGCTGGCATTTGTGTTCTCTTAGGGTCTGTATGACATCTGTCCAGGATCTTCTGGCCTTCATAGTTTCTGGCGAAAAGTCTGGTGTGATTCTGATAGGTCTGCCTTTATATGTTACTTGACCTTTTTCCCTTACTGCTTTTAATATTCTTTCTTTATTTTGTGCGTTTGGTGTTTTGACAATTATGTGACGGGAGGTGTTTCTTTTCTGGTCCAATCTATTTGGAGTTCTGTAGGCTTCTTGTATGCCTATGGGTATCTCTTTTTTTAGGTTAGGGAAGTTTTCTTCTATGATTTTGTTGAAGATATTTACTGGTCCTTTGAGCTGGGAGTCTTCACTCTCTTCTATACCTATTATCCTTAGGTTTGATCTTCTCATTGAGTCCTGGATTTCCTGTATGTTTTGGACCAGTAGCTTTTTCCGCTTTACATTATCTTTGACAGTTGAGTCAATGATTTCTATGGAATCTTCTGCTCCCGAGATTCTCTCTTCCATCTCTTGTATTCTGTTGGTGAAGCTTGTATCTACAGCTCCTTGTCTTTTCTTTTGATTTTCTATGTCCAGGGTTGTTTCCATGTGTTCTTTCTTGATTGCTTCTATTTCCATTTTTAATTCCTTCAACTGTTTGATTGTGTTTTCCTGGAATTCTTTCAGGGATTTTTGCGACTCCTCTCTGTAGGCTTCTACTTGTTCTCTAAGGGAGTTCTTTATGTCTTTCTTGAAGTCCTCCAGCATCATGATCAAATATGATTTTGAAACTAGATCTTGCTTTTCTGGTGTGTTTGGATATTCCGTGTTTGCTTTGGTGGGAGAATTGGGCTCCGATGATGCCATGTAGTCTTGGTTTCTGTTGCTTGGGTTCCTGTGCTTGCCTCTCGCCATCAGATTATCTCTAGTGTTACTTTGTTCTGCTATTTCTGACCGTGGCTAGACTGTCCTATAAGCCTGTGTGTCAGGAGTGCTGTAGACCTGTTTTCCTGTTTTCTTTCAGCCAGTTATGGGGAGAGAGTGTTCTGCTTTCAGGCGTGTAGTTTTTCCTATCTACACGTCTTCAGCTGTTCCTGTGGGCCTGTGTCTTGAGTTCACCAGGCAGGTTTCTTGCAGGGGAAAAGTTGGTCCTACCTGAGGTTCCAAGGCTCAAGTTTGCTCGTGGGGTACTGCCTAAGTCCTCTCCGCGGCGGCAGCAACCGGGAAGATCTGCGCCGCTCTTTCCGGGAGCCTCCGTGCACCAGGGTTCCAGATGGCGTTTGGTGTTTTCCTCTGGCGTCTGGATGTGCACAGAGTGCAGTCTCTTCTGGTTTCCCAGGCGTGTCTGCCTCTCTGAAGGTTTAGCTCTCCCTCCCACGGGATTTGGGTGCAGAGAACTGTTTATCCGGTCTGTTTCCTTCAGGTTCCGGCGGTGTCTCAGGTGCAGGGGTCCTGCCGCCCCTGGGCCCTCCCCTACGGGAACCCAGAGGCCTTATACAGTTGCCTCTTGGGCCAGGGATGTGGGCAGGGGTGGGCAGTGTTGGTGGTCTCCTCCGCTCTGCAGCCTCAGGAGTGCCCACCTGATCAGGCGGTGAGGTCTCTCTCCCACGGGGTTTGGGAGCAGAGAGCTAAATAAATCTTTAAAAGGAATTCCTCGAGCTATTTTGGCATTTTTGTGCTTAACATATGAATTTTTGAATTACTGTTTCTAATAGAATATCATTATATACTTGATGGAAATTGTGCTGAAATCTATACATTGCTTTTGGTAATGTAGTCATTTCCATTTTGTTATTCCACCCACCCATGAGCATGGAAGAAATAAGAAAAAAGATTTACTTTATATATAAGAGTACACTGTCGCTGTCTTCAAACACACCAGAAGAGGGCATTGGATCTCTTTACAGATGGTTGTGAGCTACCATGCGGTTCCTGGGAATTGAACTCAGGACTTCTGGAAGAGCAGTCAGTGCTCTTAACTGCTGAGCCATCTCTCCAGCCCTTGTTTTGTGTTTTTTAAATTTTAAAATTACATACATTATTTGTGTGTGTACCTGTAACCTAGAGATTCTGGTAACTTATGCTTTCATTTTGACTTCTAGAAACTTGCAAATTTCTTCCTTCGGCGATGCCCTAGTCTTTGAAAGGTGTATCGTTCAGTCTCCGTGTATTTATGGAGTTTCTGTACTTTCTCATATTACTGACTTCTAGATAACTACACTATACCCTGATGCAATATAAGAGATTATTTTGATTCCTTTGTACTTGGAAAGACTTGGTTTGTAGTCTGGTCAAAGTCTTCCAGGGCACACTGAAAAGGTGTGACTTCTGCTTCTGTTGGGTGGACTACTCTGTCATTCCCTGAGACATTTGTTAAGTCACTCGTTCTATTGTACAGTTCATCACTGAGGTTTTTTGATTTATCGGTTTGGATTCCATATCTAGAGATTAGTGTGGGGCATTGAGATCACGCACTATTAATATATCTGGCCCTAATCCGACCTTATATGTTAATTACTGTTTGTCTTACAAAACCCAACACTCCATGCACTCATATTCACAATTACTACGTCTTCTAGATGGGTGTTTCCATTTATCAACATACAGTGACCTCCTATACAACAGTTTTGAAGCTTATGACATTAGCCATGCCAGCCTGTGCTGTTTCCTTTCATATGGTGGGTTACCTCCCCACCTTTGACTGTCTTCCTTGGGCATCTTGAAATAGATAGCTGGATCTAGTTCTTTAGTCTGAGCTTCTATAAGAAAGCAGGCTGAGCAAGCTATGATGAGCAAGTCAGTAAGTGGCACCGCTCCATGGCCTCTGCATCGGCTCCGGCCTCCAGGTTCCTGTCCTGCTTGAGTTCCAGCTCTGACTTCCCTCAATGATGAACTGTTACTTGGGAGTGTAATCTGAAATAAACCCATCCCTCCACAAGTTGCTTTGCTCATGGTGTTTCTCTGCAACAATAGTGACCCTAGCTGAGACAACGGCAGGATGGTGACTGGCTCTGGGAGAGCTGATGGGAAAAAGAATCAGAATGGGAGAGAGACTGTCAGAAATAGTGGGAAAACTTGGAAATCCTCAATGACAATGAAAAGATGGGGGTGGGGGCAGAACAAATGTGTCTCACAGAGAAGAACACCTAGCACAGCTTCACCTGCACAGGTCCCTGGCTGAGGGAGGGCACTGAGAAGCTTACCAAAAGGCAAGGCAGACTAAACCTGACCCCCACAGTCCCACATCCCATCCAGGACCCCTGGCTATAGATAGGGTGGCCTAAGAGGAGATAAGGAGTCAGTGAGGGAGGAGTGAATCAGCTGTAGTGGTCAGGGGAATCTTGTAGCTCTGACTGACTAGCAATCAGGTTGCTTCTTTATTTACATAGGTTTCATAGAATAAAGGCAGATGAAGGCTGGAGAGGTGGCTCAGTGGTTAAGAGCACTTAACCAGTGCTCTTCCAGAGGTTCTGAGTTCAAATTCCAGCAACCCACGATGGCTCACAACCATCTGTAATGAGATCTGATGCCCTCTTCTGGTGTGTCTGAAGATAGCTACAGTGTACTTATATATAATAAACAAATAAAATTTTAATAAAATAAATAAAATCTTAATAATAAAATAAATAAATAAATAATTGCTAGGGGAAATTTTAAAAAAATACAGACAAATGATTATCCAAGAAATACAGATTATATCATTTTTGTCTCTGGACATGTGTGGGGTTACAAGTTCAGTCACAATTAGAAAGTACAAATAGAACAGATTTTATTTTTATTATCAGCCCTATAACTTCAAAGAATCTAAGGAATGTCTCACACATTTATTATATGATAGCCTGCTTTAGGCTGGCAGCATTTGCAAGTTTAAAAAACTCCAGACAAACAGAAAATATCTGAATCCGTTTTTTTTTTTTTTCTTTTCTTTTTTTCGGAGCTGGGGACCGAACCCAGGGCCTTGCGCTTGCTAGGCAAGCACTCTACCACTGAGCTAAATCCCCAACCCCCCTGAATCAGTTTTTTAAATAAATAATTCTTTACATCATTTTTATTTTTTTTTAAAGATTTATTTTATATATGTGAGTATACTGTCACTGTCTTCAGACACACCAGAAGAGGGCATCAGATCTCATTACAGATGGTTATGAGCCACCATGTGGTTGCTGGGAATTGAACTCAGGACCTCTGGAAGAGCAGTCAGGCTCTTTACCTCTGAGCCATTTCTCCAGCCCCCTGAACCAGTCTTTTAATGAATACCAAATACTAATACATAATTCCTTTTACTGTATAATTTCATCTTCTACGCTATAAAGTAGGAAGTTTATTTTAGTCAGTCTATCTTACTTGTTCTATTCCTCCTGGGGTGTGCCCTGTCCAATGTCAAAAGT